>NC_036443.1:22251193-22557178 GCF_002775205.1 Xiphophorus maculatus
AGCATGATCTCCTTTTCAAAGTACTGCCGCTTTTTGGCAGTCTGCTGGAGGAGGAACGATTATCAGTCAAAACCAATTTACAAACAAAATAAAAATTTACAGATTTTCAAGCATTTCTGGAAAAAGACTTTGTATAAGACAACCAACCTGTTTCTTTTTGGCTTGGACTTCAATATGACGCCAGCGTCTCTCTGGGTTTCTCTCCTCCTGAAATATCTCCTGTAATTCTTTTTTAACATGTAACCAATTATGTTAAGGTCAAATTGTTATCACATTTCTTTCTAATTTCACGATACCTGACGAATAAATGTTTAATGATTTACCATGGGCATAATTGGAAAAATGATGGTAACGAAAACGTAAAATTAATGTGCAGCCATATGAATATTAAAAATGGAAAGGATATCTTCTGGTACGAGAGCCAGGACTTTCTCTTCGGACTCCTTGCGTCCCAATATGTTCTGATCCTGTAGTGCGTATTGTGGAAAGTAGTGCTTCACCACTTCTAAAGACTCTCTGTTAAGATTACAAATGCAAATTGTTAAACACATAAAGCCACATAAGCAAATAATGTTAAAAATAAGACAGTCACTTTAGAGACAAATGTCAAATCCCTTTACCTGATGAAAGGATGAATTGGATCTGTCAGCATCACTTTCTTCACCGTCTCTTCACCACCCTGTGAAACAGAAATTAAAAAGTCAAAATGTACTTCTTGTCGCTAAAGTCTTGATATTGGATAAGAACAGTAATCATTTTAGAAAGCCTCATGATTATCCTAAAAGTCATGGTCCTAACTAGGGATGGGACCCAATTGTCGAAGTTATAGTAATCCAAAATATGTTTTTAACTAAATCGAACAAAAATGTGTAATTGAAAACAACTGATAAATGGCACACACATTTCCTTGACTGAGATGTGTGCAAAAATGGATGGTTTCTACAGTTTTCATGTCAGTTTGTTTAACTTTTAAGACAAAAACATTCTAAGTTATTAATTTTTTTTAACCAGTTCAAAACATATGGATAAAAAAAAAACAACTTCATTATATCTCTAAAGGGGTCAGACTTTAAATATGGAACCTGGAGAAACCACAGAAAGCAACAACAGGCGAACATATTTAATTATAGATGCATGGGTTGAAATGGATGGAAAGAATGATGGATCGATTAAAGATTAAACACAGTAATGGACAAATGGATCAACCAACAAAGATAGATGCATATATGGATTTCAGAAAAGACAACGTTTAGACAACCAAGTCCTTTTACACAGAGAATGAAGTCTTGAAATACAAATATTGTTCCACAATCTATTTTTTATATTTATTCACACCTTAAAATCCAATTTTCTATTTTTTGCAAATGAATCCTGTAGAGCGGACATTCAAAGTGTTGACATCCTTAAGCCTTACTTAAAGATTCCTATTGTTGTTTATGTCTTATTCATACAGCCTTTTATCAATTTTAGCTTGTTTCTTATGTATTCAATGTGATTTTGCTAATAAGTTTATATTAAAAGAGAAGTGAAACTGTTTTACCTTAATCAGGCTGAGATATTCTGCCACAGCGGACCGTGCGGCTGCAGAGAGCTTCCGGGCAGCTTCGTCACACACCCAGCAATGAACTCCTCTTCTGCCCGAATACACCCACAGCAAGTGGTGGAAACCAAAGTCCCCTGCAGAAAGAAAAAAACCTAAATAAACTCAAGTGATTGTGAAGAAAATCATTAAAAGAAAACCTCTTAAAATAAATCAGCAGCGTACGGCGAAGAGCTCTGTCCAAAATACGGATGGCGATGGTCATCAGTGTCCAGCACTTGGAGCAAATATCTGCAGCACTGAAATAAAGTTTTTAAAATGTTATTGATAGAGAGTAAATTTTTGAACATGTGCAAACAGAGATCCTTAAAAAAAAAAAGTCAAATAATTTGTTTTACCTGCAGCAGCTTCGAACATCATCGTAATCCGTCATATCGATATCAAACACCAGCTCCTTCTCCAGAGCCTGGAAGCTGCCTGACTTCACTGTGTTGTGTTGATTAGGCTGCAGACGACAAATAGGAACGCTAACTTATCTTTAAACATGTGCAACGACACATGACCCAGAGAGGCACGCAACAGACTGGAAAGGTTTACCCTGTGACTGTACACCGCTCCGATGTCGATCTTGTACGGGTTCATTTTCTGCATTTCCTTCTCCAGCTCGCTCTGTGAGCTGAACGACTGGTAGCGCACGTAGATGTCGTCTTTGAGCGTGAAGGAGAACTCCCGGTTCTGGAAGTAGTTCTTCTGCACTGAGGATGTAGAAAACGTAAAAGTCAGGGAAAGGAGGCAAACAAAACAAGTGACATATTTCAACAGGGGTGTAGATAAAATTGACTCGATTGCTATGAAACACATTTGTGCAGTGCCTTTGAATCTCCTCTAGTCCTGAAACGATTAATCAGATTAATTATTATTAATTGTTTATTCAAATAGTCGTCAACTAACTTACTAATTGATTAATCACACTGGAGAATACAGACTATAAAAATAATTTTCTGAAAGAGCAAGCCAAAACTATACAAAAAAATAAATACATTTTGCATTTCTGATGAAAAACCTTCTTTGTTTCTAAACATATTTAAATATTTGGCTTATTCCTGTTTCTCTTGTAATCTACAATGATCTCTTCTGTCTCTCTCTGTACTTTTTGCTCATCTACAGGATGGACACTCCTTTGGTTTGTTGTGGTAAAGAAAAGGTTGAGCAAGGCAAGAAAAGTCCCTAAAAAGAATTGCCTCTGCTAATTTTTTTATTTTTTACTAAACAACCGAAATGAGTCTTAAAAACAAACCCCAAATAATCTTTTATTTAAAATTCATGAGCCAAATAGGCTTTATGTTAAAAATGCAACAATTTACAAATATCAGTTTTAAGTTTTTATGCCAATGTCAAGTAAAATCACAAGTAATTTGTTACATATAAGTTCAAAAATGTTATAAGACCACAAATCTAAAGCTTAAAAGCTACCAGATTTAAAAAAAAAAAAAAAAAAGAAGTTGATTATCGTATTGAGCACTTCAATAGGGAATAGAGGAACACATTTTCTGCAGAAATTACATCCAGCTAGATCATCCACACATCACTCGGGTTCCTCCAGCTTCCTAACCAGGGTTTCTGCTCTCTTCCCCGGCCTGTTTGAGGACACTTACCTCCCCCGTAGTTCAGCCAGCGGTAATACTGAGCGAAGGGAAACAGGCGGCGATAGTAGAGCGGCAATAAGTCCGGCAAACACGCCGGATCGTAGGCTGAGGACGGCATTTTATCAGACGTTTGGAGTTTATTTTAAATATAACCCTCTTAACTCTTACTGGCGATAGTTCAGCTTAATGAGAACAGCGCGGGAAACGTCTGAAACAGAGACGACCAATAACGTAAGGTCAGGACAAAGACGTCACCGGAACAAGGAACTGTGCTAATTTATAAGCTTTTTTTTTTTCAAATATATAATATAACTATGTTCATATTTATAATTTCTATCAACTTTAAAACTAACAGAAATCTTAAGACATCTTAGAAAATCTTGGGTAGCTAAAACCTTGGTTACAAACCTGAAATAGCTGCTGGTGATGTCATGACGTTGACGTGAAGGTTTTTTTCAACTCGGCCGACAACTACCGGGTGCGCTCCATTTGCTTTCTCGGCACAGCTGCCGGCTGCTTGGCGGTGCACTGACTAGACCATTTTTCGTGTGGCCATGGTGCGCATCAGTGTAAAAATGGTGCAGACTTCAACAAAAGGCGGCCGTGACGCACAGAAAGAGAATATTACATTTAAAAGTGCAGGCTGTATACTTCAAGTTTCCTTCCTGACCCTGAAGATAGACACCAGTCCCTCTTCTGACCCTGTGAGGATAGGAGGGTATAGGACAATGGACAAAACAATCTCTCAAAATGAGCTACTTTTAATAATATAGTACCATACATTTAACACACTTGAAGTCTTAAATATTCATAGCTGTAAAAAGCTTAATTAGGCTGTAGACATTTGTAATCTAGAATGTATCATACCCAACCGTATTTTCAATCCAACCAGAGTTTGTTCTTCCTCATTTATCCTAAACATGCATTTAATTAGGTCTCCTTGTCTGAAAACTGACTTCTTTTTTCCTATCTGTACAAATGTCTTCTTTGCAATACATTTACTATCCCTTGTTTAAATAAATTACAGCCTCAGTCAGGAAACACATTGCACTATAAAGATTTCTTGTCACACTCTTCAGTTCAGTTTAAAGAACTGAACTTAGTTTCAAAATTCTTAAAGAGCTTAAAAATCATGTGTTAATCCAGTAAAACAATAATTTCTGATGGAACAAAAGTAACTTAAATTAAAATATATACATATGCAGCATGAGAAGTAGGGAAATTTGTTTTCTGTTGAATATTTCTTTATAAAAATGCTTCTTGGAAAAACATCTCATACTGTTGTAAAGCTTGTTTATTTGCCACATTTAAAAAGGAAACTGCGTTTGTTGGCAGGGATGTGGGTTGTCAACATCAGATTATTTCTCTTCTTTTCTGCACTTTGTGCTCTACACCTTCAGATGGCAGTGAAGCTTTACAGCAATATTTTAAATGTTGCTACACTGAACCACATTGGACGTTAACGTGTTTCTGTCCTGCTGGAACTAATGCACCAATCTACTGCATACATGTGTGTTTTCGTCTTGTTCAAAAGAATATGGAGCTGCAGAAACACAGGACTGCAGAAATCCAAGGATCTGCTGAAGGTGTTTGTAGTTTAAATTTGAGGCAACCACTGATTAAATTTTTTTTTTATTATGATAGAACATGGCACCACCCTTCCCCCATTTTTTGCCCTGACAGCTTATAGCTTCACATTGTTATGTCTTCTCCACTGTTTGTATTTTCTAAACCGAAGCGATGCTCTTCAGTGTGAAGGCTGAGAGCTTTGCAGTGGTGAGAGCTCTTGCTGGTTATTGTAGTTGTAATATTTAACAGCCACACCTTTTCTTTGCTGTTGCACATTAAATATGAACCTCTGTGATTTTATTTATTCTGTTTTGTCCTCTTTTTGCCTTTGACTGTTGCAAATGAAAAATAAAAAACAAATTGAGTAACACAGCATTAATGGCGGTTACTGTGAACTGGATGCTATTTTAATCATTCAGTGAAAACTTGAGTGCATGTAATTACAAAGTGAGAGTGTTTAAGAGAAAATTTACTGGTGTCAGCTGTTTCTGCACAACAAAACACTGTTTCATTTTTGCCTTTTAATGTACAGTGCTTTCTCCCCTTACAGGTTTGTTCTGCTTTTCCGTTATTGTCTCAAAAACAATTTGTAAATGAAGATTTTTATCTACTAAAGGTAAAAAAGCAATTCAAACTGTCTGCATGTATAAAAATTATTGCTTTTGCTTGCTAAATCATAAATATCTGTGATTAATCCCAGCTTTTGGGAGCTGAAGCTGAGTTCAGTTTTACAAGCCACATCCAGGACTAATTACTGACTGACCTGAAGAACCGAGAAATAATTTGAGCACAACCTGTCTGACAACATAAAACATGCTAAAAGATATTAAAACATAATATAAAGGTATATCTCAAATTTGCCAGAAACATCTTAAAAATAACCTGAGGAAAATTCTGTTGACAGATGAGAAGAACAAGACATTTTTATCCTGCCACATATGATCTAAAAATTACACAGCATTTCAAATTAAGAACATAGCCAGAGTGATAATGTGGGTTTTCTTTGCTGCGTCAAGAACCAGACAACTCTCCAGAATGGATGGAACCAAAACTTTGTGCTTTGTGAAGGAGAATAGACATGGCAAGGAGCATTTTCCCTCAGTTTATGACTTTAAGCTTAAGCACACTTGACAGACTCAATTGGGCAGTTAAGGTTTTGGAGTGGCCTAGTCAAACTCCAGACTTAAATCTAAAGGGAGTGCTGTGGTGTTACCTTAAAAAGCTTAGGAAAGTCTAATAGAAACCCATCACTGTGGCTGAATCAAAGCAAGTCTACAAAGAAGAAAGGCCCAAAAATGTGTGCAATAATTTAAGTGTTATTGAACATTATAGCAAACGCTGGAGGAAAAAAAATGTAAATAAATACACACTTAATGGATGCTGTTGTCACCCATGATGGCACAATCAGCCAGTACATCTATTAGGGAATTACTTTTTCACATGGTGTCAGATTGAATTAGAAACCTTTTTTATTTTCAACATAATCATGACTTGAAAGCAAAATGTTGTATTTTCTCAAATTGTCTTATAATTTGTTCACTTATCTTAAATGATAATTTTAAAAAAAAATTAGTAAGAGAAAGGTTCTATTTACCAATAGACACATATTTAGCAATAAACCACATATTTGCAAGAAAAAGTAAAAGGTAGCCGTCCATGAAATTACTGAAGTAATACTAAAAACGTGTTTGGTAAAAAGGCTTCTCAAGTACTGAGTAACTGATCAAACTATCAATCTTCTAACATTTAAAAATTACACCATCAGAAGGACAAAAATATTAAGTCAAGTGGAAATTTTGTCAAAACTTCATATAAGTAAAGTCATATAAGGGACACTAGAGCCCACAAAAGAAATAAAAAATAAAAAAATAAAAAAAAATTCATATAAGTAAAAAAATAAGAAAAAAAAAATTTCCCCCAAATTGGTTCATTTCAATACAAAACTTATGAAAACTTTAACAAAAACTGCCTTGTTTATTTGTCATTCAGTGGGCAGAGAATCCAGAAGATTTACTCTAGTAATAAAATTACTCTAGTAAAAGTAAAACGTACAGCATGGTAAAATACTCCTAAAAGTGCATTTTGTCAAAGAAGTTACTCAAGTAAATGTAATTGAGTAAATGTAATTAGTTATACCCAACTGGGACAGTGGTATTGCTGCCATCTTTCACCTATTAACATGTAAAAGCAGATGGTGTCTGGTGTGTTTCCGCTTTGTTTCAGTGGTGGACGGCCGCAGCTAAGAGGATTTAAACAGGAGCTATTAGCAGCATATTTCCACTTCATGATTGCACTTGTGTATTTTCTTTCATCATGTCCTGATTTACATAATGCAAGAGCTCTCAGGCTCGTCTGACTTGAAATATGTAAATGAATTCACTTTGAGATCCATTAGATGTGAAGGATTTTCTGTCTGTTTTCCTCTTCTCAGACACACTTTTTAATGATATTTGGGATTTGCCTGATTTCAGGCAGAACTGTCGACTCAGCACGGCAAGGTGGGTGGATGAATGCAAAACGCTGAATTAATACCACCTGCTTTCCTCTGCTTTCTCCCACTTGTCCTGTGCTATCTTGTTATCTAAGGAGATTTGCGATCTACAGCATCAGTGACAAGTTAAAAGTAGAACTAAAAAAAGTTACATTCAGAAAATGACATAAGTAAAATATTTAAAATGACAGATAATGACAGCCAAAAATTCATTGTTTAGAAAATGTGAATATTACATACACTTGGTTACAAGATCACTACTTGACAGAAGATAGTCACTGACACACTCCACAAGGAAAGTAAGACTCAAAATGTCACTGCTAAAGAAGCTGGTTGTTCAGAGAGAACATTTATAGAAGGTTAAGTGGAAGGAAGAAGTGTGGTAAGAAAATGTCCACCAGTATAGAATAATCTCAGCCGTGAGAGGATTGTCAAACAGTGAGAAGTGAGGCTGGACATCAAGAGCTACTACAAACTAGACGTATCCTACACATGGGCTTTAAGTGTCTTACCTGGGCTGAGGAGACAAATATCTGCACTGTTCCTCTTTTCTTAGATGGAAATAAACTTTGCATTTCATTAGAAAATGAAAGTCCAAGTCTGCAGAAAAAGTGGACTCCACCTTACTTGAAGTCCAGCTTGATGCTTCCACAGCTCAGTGAATATTTTTCTTGCCATGTCATGTCAATGCAACCATATACCAAAACATTTTAGAGCGCTTCATGTTTCCTTCTGCAGACAAACTTTATGGGGATGTTGATGTTATTTTCCAGCAGGGTGTGGCATCTGTTCACACAGCTAAAGGTACCAAAAGCTGAATCAGTACCCATGATGTTCCTGTGTTTGATTGGCCAGGTACATTTCCTGACCTAAATTCTATCATGTCTTGTCTAGTGGATGATGAGAGACACCAAAGAGAGACACAATGAGAGACAGGTCGCCAGTCTTTCGCAGGCTATCAGTATATATACTGTATATTCTCATTCTTACATTAGAAGCTAAGTGCTTTTTTGTTTAGGTAATTTTCCTTAAATGTCAACATCCTGTAGAAAAAACTCCAATTCTCTTTTTGTAAATGTTTTATGTTTTTCTTTGTTTTAAAACCTCAAAACAACACATTTCCTATAGTAAACATATATTGAGAAATTTTAGGTTTTCTTTTCACAAAAGGTTATGTTACATTTTGCATCTTTAAAGGAGTTTCATTTAGCCAGACTGAGGACAAAAATGGCTCTTGGTTTGGTTTCAGACCCCTTGTCTATATGTATGGGGTTCCATTTTTTGGCATATATTTTTGCCACCAATGGAATCCCATATGTCTAGAAGGCCTTGTAAAAAGTTGTGGCAGGGTGCATATGGCCCCCGGACCTTAGGTTTGACACTGTAGATCAATACAAAAATAACTGTTCAGATAATAGATGTTGTCACATGCAATAACTAGACGGTAAAATTGCGGTTTATATCGAGATGGCTTTGATTTTTCTCATATTTTTTTAAATAAAAGTTGTTACATTTCTACGTATTTGTAGCGATAAGTGCGCTGAGTATTTCCCTGCGGCTGTTAGTGAGAAGGTGGGCATCTTCTCGTGCGCGGTCCTCGTGCACGACGCACTGCGCCGCTCTCATTGGCTGGCGCGACAACATAAAGTCCCGCTGCGTCTGCGGCTCCTTCACTGACTGAAACTAAACCGCTACTGCTGCTCAGCTTCAGAAACACTCCACAGTTTACCAGACTATCCCCACTCGTTTCTCCTCCAGTTTTATTCTGGGCTGCAGTCATAACAATGAAGGAGAGAAGACTCCCGCAGCCTTTTGTGGCGAGGTGTAAACTGGTCCTGGTTGGAGACGTTCAATGCGGTAAAACAGCGATGCTGCAAGTGTTGGTGAAGGACTGCTATCCAGAGGTAAGACACTGCTGCTCACATCTAAATCACTTGGATATATTAAAAAGATTTTCTGTTTTTACGCCCTTAGAGGTAGAAAAACTATCAGTATGTAATTGTACGTTTTTATATTAAATTTGAATATTCTAACATTCTTGATTCCTTCTGATTACTCCTTGGATTTGAGTATGGAGACTACTTTAGTATGATATCAAGCTTATACTAGGAGAAAGGTAGTTTAGTTAGAACAAAATTCTTGAATTTTTGGAATATAGATTTTCATATAACTAAACCTCGTCAATAAGAAAATTAAAGAAATTATAATGATAAGAATTTAGCAGCAATGATTAGTTTATTACAAAATCCACCAACTCCTTTAGAGTTAATCTAAAATGGAAACCTGCAACACTGTGAATATGTGATGAGAATGTTTCCTAATCCCATTTTCCATTCCTCCTCATCCAGACTTACGTCCCCACTGTGTTTGAGAACTACACGGCTTGTCTGGAGCTTGAAGACCAGCGTGTTGAGCTCAGTCTGTGGGACACATCAGGTGAGATTCACAAGCTCCGATGCTATTTTCCTTTGCTAAATTTCCTGAAACCTGATGTGATCTCCTGTGTTCTCCATCTTTGTTTAAAATTCTCCCCAGTCTGGTCAGGGCTGAGCAGTAAGTTCAGTCTCAGAGCCGTATTGATGTGTTATATCTGCAACATGTTTACTCTCCCATTAAGCTCGGCCAGCCAGGAGCCGGATAACGATTATGACTGTAAATAAAGCAAGGTCTCATTCTTTTGGTTGCTTGCAGTGCTATCTGTGCTGTTTACGCAGGCTTCACTATCTCTCTGCCTGTTTGTCTGTCCTGTTTGAGCTTTTTATTCAGTGTGAAATCTTCTGAGGAATCTTGTCTGCTTGATAGCTGAAAGCAGACAATTTAGAGTCCGTAATGTTTGTAATCTAAATTATCTAATTATTTTACTGCTTACGTAAAATCTTTGGGTTAATCACTCCTGACAAAAAAGCCATAACATTGTAAAAATTACCCGAAGCTTAGATTTCTCGGATAAAGTAATAACTCGTCAAGGATATAAAACTGTACAATCATATTAAACTATAGGAAACAAATTGTTTATTTATCTTTTTTGCTTAAACGAGATACAACAGTCAATGCCAGAGATTTCTGGCATCAAGTTAGTTCCATTTTACAGTATTGACCCTTAATCCTGATATTTCTTTTAGCATTTATGAAACAAAACAACAAAACAAAATCTTTATCAGCTCTGATCTGCAGGTTGAATGCTGAAAAATATGATTTTTTCCTGTTCATTAAATGCATCAAAACAAAAGAACGTATACAATTTTCCGTCTATAGATTTAACATGCAATGTCATATACTTTAAAGCACTTTTAGAGTTTAATTAAAGGTTAGGAACCAATGTTTTAATGCTTAATCAATTCTGTCATTTTGGATTCAAAAGCACTACCTCTGTTCGTAAATCTTCAATGTGTTTTTCCTTTCCTTAGGGAAAAACATCTGAATCTTTATTAGTCTATTTAGTATATTTCTATAGCAGATATAATAAGATTTTTAAAGTTCTTAGTCCCATTGTGAGTACAGCAGTCGTGCACCCACTTTGTAGTTTTTTTGTTTCATCTGAGTTGGCGAAAGCCAATTTTTCTAACCTCAACATTGAAAGAAGTTGTTACCCTGGTCAAAGAAAAAAAATTTTAATCTGTTTTGTTTACACAAAGACTTAACTATGTGGTAATTTCTTTTGTCTGAGGTTAATCTAAAGAAAACAAAATCCCTCAGCAGATATTAAATGACTACATGTGTTCTTGGATTGTAAAAATCTAAAAAAAACCCAAAACGTTTAATTGTGAAGCTAACCTGCAGATTTATCGATAAAACAATCAGCCAGAACGGCTTTTAGGTTTCTGGTTCAACGTGTGAAAAGATAAACCGCATGCAGTCGCCGAGTCATCTAAGCACACAGAAGTCATTATGTAAATTAAATCGATAAGAAAAGCCACCAAGTGCACCAGCAGGGCTCTTTTGTAACAGTGCTGGCTGCAGCCTGAGGCTTGGTGTTCAGAGGAAGTCGAGTGGTGCCAGTTGGCCTTCAGAGTGGTTGTTTCACAGGGGAGAGGGGGGGATGCCTCGTCCATACGGGGGTTGGAAGTCTGCAAGAGTGAAGCCAATCGTGGTTCTTGTGTCTCTGTGTGTTGTTGTTGTGAACAGAAGGCACAAGTGAGGGATACTGAGAGAAAATATGTGCTTGACCTCCATGCTTATGTAACCCAAAGCAGCACTGAGATAATTTGGGTTTGTACATTTGTCTCCCACGACGGAAAAACTTTCTTGACAGTCACCCCTTCTGGAGGAAGTGTTGCATAAGACTGATTTCCATTTGAATGAATAAATATAAACACACCGTCACTGCACTGTGCATAAATATCCACGTCGTCTTTACGTGTATGCCATACTGCTTTAGGTAAAGGCTTTTCTAAATATTGAATATTATTTTTAGCAAAAATAAAGCTTTTACTATTAAATTAATAAATGTTTCTTTTAGCTCAAAAACAAATTCACTATCTCATTATACAATCGCAACAGAGAGAGAGAAAAAAAATGCTTAAATTCTGGAATAGAAATTTGTCCTGTAACCAGCGGGTTGCCAGCTCAAAACTCGCTCCGTTCATCTCAGTTGTTTCCTCTGTAAGACACTTCATTCACCTCGCCACCATCAGTGTGTGAATGTGTGTATGTATGACTAAAAGTAGAGTAAGCCGCTTTGGAGTCCTCTGACTTGATACGCCATAAAATGCTGGCCAATTTGCCATTTAAGGAGAAGTTGGAATTGGCTAATATCTATATTTGCTGGTCAGATCTTTATATTGATCACCTATGGGCCAGCAGCCCCATATCAATATTAAATAACAATTCGTACTCAGAAATAGGACAATTTTTATGTGAACCTCAAGTTTTTTCTTATATAGCTGGTATTTGTCTCATTTTGCATCTTTTCCCAAGATACGCTGATGAGTGAAGGCGTACCATTCATTTCTTTTTGTCTTTCACAGTAAGCCAGACAGTTTGAACAGATCGGCTTCTGTTGCTCAGCTGAAAGCATTGTGCATCTTTGTGTGAGTGAGCATTATTTGTGTGTTCAGGCGAGGTGGAGGTGCTAATGTGTGGGAGGCGGTAGGAGCAAGTTGTGTCCTCTTTAGATCTGTCTGCCTCCTCTTTCTCAAGTCTTACATCACCTCGGATGGTTATATAGGACATGGATTTTGCTTTCCATAAACAGAACACAAAAGTATATTGATAGACACAACTTGTGTAACGCATCCTACTTTGCAAAGTTAAGTCAACAATAAAGACCGGTTAAATAAAACCTATGGGTGTAAAACTTTACATTTCACCAGGACGCCCTGATTGTTGGTTGCTCTTGCTAGCAGAAGCATCTATTCCTGTCCTAATTACATTTCTTATATTTGCTTCTTGTGCACATTTGGCCCCCGAGGACAGGACGAGGAAATTGAAGCTTGCTGTGGTTGTGTAGGTAGTGATTAGGTGGCAGAGGGAAGACAATAGAGTGCGGACATCCTGCCAATTTGTTTTTAGCTCTGGAACTTGTTCTGTTTATAGAAATGCAAGCAGAATTTGTGTCCTTCATTCTTCTGTTTCACAATACCTGAGGGGGAATCCCAAGGCCAGTGAACACAACTAATATGATATACAGTTTTGAGTGATTGCTCTTGTTTTCAGTTAATTATCTGAGGAAACATTTTGACGTGTTATGCACCACTGCTGTTAAATGTTTAATTTCCAGGTGTGAAGTGCAGGTCCTTGCTAAAATTTACATAGCCATAGATCTTTTTCACAAACTGTCACATTAAATCCTCATAAGTAGTGGATGTAATTGACATTTTATATGATACATCTAAAGTTTGGCAGTTTTTCAGATATTTAAAACAAAAAACCTAATCAATATTTATTCATATCAACTGATATGAAACGCATATATCATTGAGCCCCATTATATTTATGATTTTATGTTGATTGTTAGCATGTCAAACCTCCTATTCAGCTATATAAAGTTTTGATCTGACTATTTGCTGCCCCTTTAGGCTCTCCATATTACGACAACGTCAGGCCCCTCTGCTACAGCGACTCAGACGCAGTGTTGCTATGCTTTGACATTAGCCGGCCGGACACAGTAGATGGTGCTCTGAAGAAGGTATGAGCAGCTGAGATTCCTGCTAGGTGGCATATTTGCTTTGCTGTCTACAGTAATGATAATTAATAATAATAAACCTGCTTGTTTTATTTGCAGTGGAAAGCAGAGATTCAGGACTTCTGTCCCAACACTCGAATCCTGCTCATAGGCTGTAAGACAGACCTCCGAACGGATGTGTGCACACGCATGGAGCTGTCCAATCAGAAACAGGCTCCAGTCTCCCATGAACAGGTGAGCTTTTGTTGGTTCCCTTTTCCTTCTTAATGTACTTATATGACTTTCTCAATTAGAGGTGGGCAATATGGACTTAAAGTTTTAATATGATATTTTATTGACTCTTATAATTAATTAAACTTAAAATCTTCACTTAATTTCATTATACTTTCCAATTTCTGGATATTTGTTGATGTTTTCATTGACCCAACAGTGGAGAAAATAGTAAAACTAACAAATCCAGTAATAAGGACAGTTTAATGTAAACATCATTAATTGGGATTTATCCTGACAACAATAAATCAAAATTATTATCATAGACATACAGACACACTGCATTTATTCTATACAATAAATTAACCCTTTTAGAATTTAGTTTTTTTAAAAAACCCATTTTATTAAAAACGCTCCTCTTCATTTTGTAGGGTTCATCTTTGGCCAAGCAGCTCGGTGCTGAAGCTTATCTGGAGTGCTCGGCTTTTACTTCGGAAAAGAGCATCCACAGTGTTTTCCGTACCGCAGCTCTTGCCTGCATGAATAAACTGCAGCCTCCCAACAAACCCAGCCCGGTCCGCCGCCTCTCCAAAAGACTGCTACACCTTCCCAACAAGACAGATCTCCTTAGCAAGGACAAGTCCAAAAGTTGCTCCATCATGTGAACACAGCAAGGAGCGTGCTCGGAGTATGGAAAGAGAGGACAGTATTCTACCTGGTTCAGGTGGGGTTCAGGGTGTGCAAGGGAAAGAGAGCAATCATCGAGATTTTCACAAAACCTTTTACTCTTTTGCATCATCCTCCTCTAACTCCTGGCTGCCACAGTTTCCACAGAGAGAAACTATTTGAAGTGGAGTTTCATGATCCTGTACAAATGGAGAGAAACATGTTGCAGCCCCACATAAAGGTTGTTGTGAATCAGCTTAACAATGCTCCGTTTCTTAACTCGTTCATGAAGGAAGCATTGTTTCCTCTCCATTAAAGTGATGAAATCCATTTAAAGCTCTGATAGCAGTGCCGTATCCCATCCATCTCTCTGTCCGGATGCCGTTTAAAGGTCACAGCATAGGCTGAGTGATGAGAACGTAAAATCTGAGAATGAAGCTGCATCTGCAGAAACCTAGCTGAGGAGATCGTAAAAAATTATTCCCCCACCAGAGCTCTCGCCGTAATATCTATTTTGAAATTAAAGTTGACAGCAGAACAAAAAAGATGACAAAAAGGGAGGGATTTGGCAAGCGGTGCGCTCATTTGCAGAAGGCAGTGGGAGGACAAAGTGAGTCCGTGAAGAAGTGCAATGTGATTCAGCACTACCATGAGCCGCAAGGTCGAAAAGGGTGGAAGCATTTTGTTAAATACTTTCCACCTGTTTTCAGGAGGTTCTCTGCCATGCACCATCACCACACAAGTTCAGCAACCATAGCTATTTATTTTAGTGGCGTTACATGGAGGAATTATATTTCCAGACTGTTAATGGGTTCAATTTTCATTTTGTTTACTTTTTTCTTAGTCTTTTTTTATATAGAAGAGACCAAGAAAAGAGGATTTTTTTGTGCTCCAAAATAAGTAAATGGATTGTCTATGTTTCAGAAATACTCTTCCTCACGGACAATAAGGGGAAAAATTGTTCAGCTTGGTTCTACAAATATGTACTCATTACAGCCTACTGTCCTGAAACCTGGCCAGAAGACATCACACCAGTGACTAATCAGTTAGCACCCCAAAATAAAACTAAACCTGATATATCTTTTTTTCTGCATGTTTTTTGCCTTCCATACTCCACAGAATGTAGGATCTTGTAGCAAAGAGCTGAAAGTAAACACAACAACATTGTGCCGTCCTCATCCATGACCTTCTTGTTCTTAAAGGGAAAGTTCAGAATTTCTGAAGCAGGCTTTAAAAGATTACGATTTGTGATTTCTGAAACCCTGCTAAGACTTGAAAATTCAGCATGAGCCATGACAGTCGTCAGCCTTAGTGTTATCTGCTGAAATTCTTGCTCTCATTCATAGCCTGAGAGAACTGAAGACATGGAACCAGACTTCTTCCGACTGTAACAACTTTAACACCAAAGAGTGTTGTTATTATGGACTTGTTGTTTTAGGGACCTGGCTAAAAACATTGGTCATTACAAGATTTTTCCTCTTTAGATCTGATGACTCTCACAGCATCTTAATTTGTATGAATTGAGATTAGTTGGTAACAGATGCTAAAGCTAACTGCTAGTCCAAGCATAGCTAAGCACAATACAGACTTCCACAGTCCTAAAAGTGTGCCATCAATTAGCTTCCCTGTGAAACGTGTAGTGAGAACATTTTTCCACTCAGAATAAATTATAAAAAAGTAATATAGTGCATAAAAAATAAATAAGTGAACAACCTCCATTTTCTACCTGTTTAAATAAACATAGGTTTTGTGTCCAAACTTGTGATATGCAAATATCACAAGAATTTAAAGATTAATAACATAGCATTGCATAAACCACAATGACATTTTTGTTATTGTGAGATTTTAAGATAATAAAAGTTGGAAGTGCTACTCTGATTAGCTGTTTTATATAGTCTCCAGGAGCAACGGTGGATGGTGAGAGAACTATGTACTGCAGGAGAATTGTAAATTATTCATAACCTTCTACAGAATCCCACTTCAAAAATCATGGGCTATCACTTATTTTTCTGCCATTGTCATTTAGGTTTTGGAGTTTGTGCTGCATGCTTCTGTAACGAGGAACCTCTAGCCTGATACCTTAAACTCTTTCAATTTGTGAAAATAAAATGCTCCTTTCTGGCTGCTAACATCCAGAGATTAACTGAAATAAATTTTAATAACAAAAGATTTTCTTATATCTGCACTAAACTCAGCTCTGTTATGCAAAAAATACAAACTTTGTCACCTCAATGCCCAATTAAGGCTTTATTCAACACAAACTTATATAAACTCTCTATATTTAAGCTAACAGGACTAATTTGCACTCAGAGTAAATCCCATGAGAACAAAACATGAGTTGAATCCCTCGAACAGGCTGGTCCTGTATGCATTTTCTTTTCTCTCCAATCATTATGGAGAGCAGAAAATTTGATACTTTTTTTATTTTTTGCTGGATGTTTTTGCTTATTGTTGTTTTCTCTGGCGTTGTGTTCACTGGAGTCTCCTGGCATTAAGCTGTTGACAGCTTGGCTAATGGAGGGCTTGATGATTTGTGGGTCTGCACCGGGAAGAGCAGCAATGTGCACAGCGGTGGAATTTAATGCGTTGCCTAGCAACAGTGTGAGCAAGGGCCATGCCTATATCTCCGACGGAGAGGAGGGGTAAAGTCTCCGAGAGAAGCGCGCCTCACCTTTTCTTTGTAGCATTAGACTGAAGCCTCAGCGAAGGTGACGGCGGGACATATCAGGGAGAAGCTGTGTCTTCAACATGTGTTTTCTGGTTGGAACACCGCAAAAACACAAAATCTTACCAAGTAATTTTGGTCCAGTTTCTAGTGTAAATATCTTAGTCCACTTGAAATAAGACAAAACTAACTTACAAGTAACTTTTCATCAAGATATAGGACCTTGTTTTGAGTCAGTAATTCCTTAATTTTGATGAATCAGTACATTGGACAAGTAAAATTACTTTACTTGTCCAATGTCCGAGCATCAACCAGTTTAAAAATAAATACAAAGCTATGGCTGCGTTCACACTGCAGGCTGAAGTGACCCAATTCCGATTTTTTATTTTATTTTATTTTTTTACGTAATGTGAGCTGTATCTGATCTTTTCATGACAGTCTGAACAACACAGGTCGGATTCTTTTCAAATGCGACCCAGGCTGCTTACGTATCCGAGTCAAATGTGACCTAACATCCAGGTCACGTTAATCTTACCTGAACGTCACTGATACTCGACAAACGTCACTGTTCTGTGTCCTGATATGCGCAAAGCGGGAAGAAAAACAACAACCATGACGGACTATAATGAGGATTAAGTTGTTAATATGCTGGTTCCGGTCGGACAACAACTTCAACTGTGTAAGCTATGGTCCACCGTTAGCATCCATGTTTACTTCCGCAAACACTGAGAATTTCTTCTTTTTATGGCGGTTGGCAAAACACTGACGTTATTGCGCCCTCTACTGCGCATGCGGGGTACTTTCAGGTTGTTTGCCCGTTCACACTGGGAAAAAATCCGATTTTGACGAAAAATCAGAATTGGGTCACTTCAGGCTGCAGTGTGAACGTAGTCTATGTTACTTATGTTATACAGAGAACATTAGCTGTATGTCAGGTTGTTATTTACAATTGTCATTGCTATTGTTAGTATTATCCGTACATTTTCTTGTCTCTAGAGAGATAGTTTGTAACCATTTTGTCTGTTGAGTCAGTAGGTAAAATATTTCATTAAATTGAGATAAGGGGATTAAATAAGTGTTGCTACTCATTTTCAAACAGAAAAGTCATGGTAAACAAATTAATATGTTCTTGTTTATGCATGCACTTGTTCTCTTGGTTTTTATTTTATTTTAAAATAAATACATAATACTTATGACATGGGAAAAATGTCTTGTTATAAGTTAAATGATCTGCCAATGGAACTGGAACTTTTTCATCAATATTAAGAAATTTTTGACGTAAAACAAGCTCTTATATCTTGCTGAAAAGTTATGTATGAGTTAGTTTTGTTTTATTTCAAGTGTACTAAGATATTTGCAATAGAAATTAGTCCGGAAATATTTTCAAAGGGTTGTGTTTTTGGAGTGAAAGGCCTCCCATACTAGTAGCAGTCATCTGCTTTAGACTGGAAGCAACACAAAGTTTTTAAATGTGAATCTTCAAGCTGTGCTGTGGTGCTCATTTAACCACTGACTTGGTATGTATCCCATACATCCCAAACTAGTTAATTATAATTACACTGTTTCACGGCTTCTCTTGCTCTTTTTTTTCCAGATTTGTTTTGTACATAATCTTCTTCATAGAGCTGTTTACTCCCACAGAGGAATGTTATTGAAGCAAAACAACATGCTTGTATGAACTCGCCCCTCATGGTTTAAATTATTGCCAAGATCCTGTATTTGTTATTGTTATACCGTCTTTAAAGGTTTCATTTAAGTAAATATGCCTGAATTTTGTTTACAAGTGTTACTTCTGTGATAAATCAATAAAAGATAAACATTTGATGGACATATTATGAAATCAAGTCAATTTTTATGTTAGAATGTTTATGTTCTGAGTTAAAAACACCAATTTCAATTAAAAATATATATTAAAAAGACAAATATAGGAAGTGTAGAAATCCTACATATATGCAACACTTCACATGTATGATGAGTTGAGACGTTAACTCTTCTGTAAGTTCAAAGTTCAAACTTATCAGAAACTATCAAAGTAGAATTAAAAGCTATTTTGGGGATTTATTTGAACTCAAGGCTTTTATGGAGTGAGCAGCTGATAGCTTGGTGGCACATTGTCTGTGTTGACTTCAAGATGACCGATAATATATCTTCATTTTTTAACCAAGGGCAAAGGAAGATGGACTGAGTAAAATGCAAAGCATTCCTGGAAGAAAACTTGCTAAAGTCTTTCAAAAAAAAAAAAGAGACTGCAGTAGAAGTTTCCTTTTAGGAGGACAATTAACCAAACCATACAGCCTGAGTTACAACAACATGACTTAGATTAAAATTGGCATTAGTGGACTGAACTTGAGCTATTTTAAAATAATAATAATGGGTTCAAATTTCAATGTGAAAAGCTGCTCGTTACAAAATGACATGGGGTTATAATACATGTTTACCACATTATTTTGCAATCAGAGCATCCATTTCATCTCTGCTTTACAAAATAGGGATTACTTTGCATTTGGTTATTACACAGAACTCTAATAAAGATCCTTTCAAGTTTGTGGTTTTAACATGATCTTTTGTGAAAACATTTGAGGGGTGTGAATATTTTTGCAAGACATTTTACATAATGTTTATACAAAAAAATGAAAGATAAACAGCTAGCTGATTTTGTTTATGCGCAAATCCTGTTGTATGACTTTAATGCTGTGTAGTGCATGTTTGTTTTCAGAATAAACCTTGAATAATGAAGCCTTTAATTGTTGTGTTGCATCTGAGGTAGAAAAGACTGCATAAAAAATAGAAAGAAATATATATAATGAAAATAAAAAACAAGTATTCATGAAAGAAAACCGTAGTTTCATTTATGCTTTGGAAAAGAAGGGATGGAAAAACGTTACTGTTTGGAGTGTCGCAGTAAAACTTTCATAATTTTATTCAAAATATTATAAAAAAGAATTCCTTTGATATTATGTTTCTGTTGCCTCTTTCTTTCTTTTTCCTCTTAGCCATCCATCATTTGCTCCGTCACAATGTTTGCTGTCTTTCCCATCATGACTTGCCAGATCTTTGCCGTTATCAGCTTGTCTCTGTTGGCTCTCCGATGAAACCATATAAATGAAGTGGCCTGAATGTTTGCCATTCCTGAGCTATCACACAGGATACAGCTTATCCGCTACCTTTACACAACAGCAGACAGGCCAATTGGGGGAATTAGCAACCTCCGATAAATTTTATATTTGCTGCTGCGAGGCTGATTTTATACAGCTAACGCAGAATGGCTGCTTGATCGTCTTTTGGATAAGCGGAGCTGCTTCTGTACTCCTCTGTCCTATCTCTTTCTGCCGTTTATGATTCCCCGTCTCATTTTGTCAAGAACGTTACATGTCTCATCAAATCAGGTAGGCTTATGACAAACCTGTCGCTCCAGGGCGTGATTATGCAGTTTGGCACATCCATGGTAGATGTGGTGCCAGTCCTGTCACTGTCCTTTCACAAAAGCATCTACTATTTCAAGGTTTGTTCTGTCTTTTTCTTAATACTGTGGAGCTAAAATATTATTGAAAAACTGTCACAAGAGATATACTGTAAATAAATCAGTATCTGAGTTTCTTAGCTTGTATAAAACAGGTTGAATGAATCTTTAAAAACGAGCTTTTACAAATTTAAGTATGTAGATATGATCTGCATACCCACGCTACTATGGCTAATCAATAAAAACACTTGAACAACTTCTTAATATACTTTGTTGTTCCAAAAACATGAAACCCTCTTCTATTGTTGATAAAATGGTGGGAAAATATTTTGAAACGTTTTTGATCTTTGTACTGATCATTAAACAAATAGAAATAAATTGTGCAAGTGACTTAAAACAGGAAAAGTTTAGTTTGATTTGATGTCAGGCTGTAAGGGGGAAAAAACTACATTGCACGCAATCATTTTGTTTCAACTGTATGTATAGGAAAGGTTATTACTGAATGGAGAACAGATGAGTGACATTGATAATATACAAATGCAAAACAAACACAAACTTTAAAATTATGACTTGTAAACTAGTCATCAGAATAAAGATTTTCTGCAAGTTTTAGATTTGACACTTTAGTTTTGGGCAACAAAACTAAACATGTTGGACATGTTTAGTTGCCCATGTTGCTCATGTTGTCCAGCATGGGCAACTTGTTGGACAAAGTTTGGCAAAGATCTTGAATCAGTTTAAAAGGTCAGTATGATATCTATGAAGAGAGTCTCAAATTCTTTGGTAAAGATAGTATAAAACAATGTGTATCCCTTAAAGGTTCATTTTTTAAAAACAAAATGTTGAATTTGACATCTACAGTAGGTTTTGACAATAAGCTCAAGCCCGAAATTTGGTCTGAACAGGACAAAGAAAACCTGAATTACTCTGACATGTTTGACATGAACCAACAATCCGGATTGTTCCGGATTGATCTTTGTCGACCTGACGTGTGTCCAGTCCTCTCAGCTAACATATTAGCCTCCAACAGAGAAGGTGGAAGTGCTGACGTTCATAAAAAGGGGCATGGATGAAAAAAAAAGACTTCTGCCATCTGAAACCCTCTGTGAAATTTAGACAAGAAGGTTGGTTTGTGGCATTTTTCACTGGCACGTAATCTCTTAATCTATCAGACGGGATGGTGCCGATAACCCACACACACACACACACACACACACACCCACGCACACACACACACGCAAGAAGCAGGGTCACACATTCTCGCAATCAAGCCCTCAGACGTACCTCACACTGCAGCGGAAGCAGCAGAAAGAAGATGATGAGGGGGTGGAGGGCTTGAAAAAGCTTTGCAGCCTGGATGCTGGTGACGAGCGATCTGCAGCCTGACATATGGGTAGCATTCCTTCATGCAGCAGGCTCTGTCACAGCTGCTCTGGCAGTGTTGTAACACCTGTCTCTGTGTGCGAAATAGGAGTGCATGTCAACGTGTCAGCCAGGCGAGGAGGAGAGAAAATTAGAGTTGTCTTTGACTATCTGCGGCTCAGTCAAAGGAACATCGACTCCATCGTGTCTTTCCATGTTACTTTATTTGGATTCTTCAGCTCGTTTTATTGCTGATAATCCAGGTATTATATGCAAGAGATAAATATAAGCTTTTTTTTGTTTAATTGCTTATCTTGGCGGTACACCTGTTTCCAGAGACATTGCATGATTTCAGTTGTGTGTGGTTTTATTTTGGATATTTAAATTGTCTTCCAATTTCAGTATGGAGTGTCCATCCATCCATTTTCTAACACCCTTATCCCTAGTGGGGTCAGGAGGTGCTGGTGCCTATCTCCAGCTAACGTTCCAGGTGAGAGGCGGGGTTCACCTTGGACAGGTTGCAGGACAGACAACCATGGACACACACACACACTCACACCTAGGGATAATTTAGAGAGACCAGTTTACCTGACAGTCATGTTTTGGGACTGTGGGAGGAAGCCGGAGTACCCAGAGAGAACCCACCATGCACAGGGAGAACATGTAGAAAGACCCCAGGCTGGGAATCGAACCCAGGACCTTCTTGCTGCAAGGCAACAGTGCTACCAACTGTGCCACTGTGCAGCCCCAGTGTGGAGTGTTCTGTACAAAATTAAGGTGTATTAGTCTTTAGGAGGGAAAACTTGCATTATTATTATATTTATTTTAGTTAAAACTGCTATCAAAACGACACTATTATCATTTATCTTAAATTTTTAAAGAAATTTTAAAAATGTGCTGTGAACTTGTAGAACAAATCCAGCAACTAATTTCAATCAGAAGTAAATAATTAGTGTGTTTACTTATTTACATGACTAAATGTGAAATACTTGATAGGGTATGAATACTTTTGTAAGACACTTTACGTTTTCCATGAGCGATATGAGAGTGCGATCAATCTTCCTGTTCCGGGAAATGAAATAAAAAAGCAAATGTTTTCCAAAAAGGTCAGCCAACATATCCTCTCAAAATACAAGCTGTCAAAGTCAAGTCATGTCATAGTTTGTTTCTCCCGTCTTTCATCAAAAAAGGCTAGACGAAGAAAGAAAAAGAAGGCCAGACTGGCTGCCCCATAACTGCCAGAGAAATGATAAAAATCAGTGCTGACCCTCTCCGATTTCACAGGACTTATTGAAGCTGAAGTTTTGTTTCATAAGTCCATTCGCATATTTATGATTTTTTTTTTTTTATTTCAAAGTTGCCCGAAGTGAGAGCATCAGACAGCTAACAGACTGCTGGTAAGCCTTCTTCAGTCCTGCAGCCTGAGGACTCGTGTTAATACTAACTAAATTATGCTCTATTAACATCATCCTGTGATGCAAAAACGCGCCAGAAGTCAATGAGTGTGAGAGTAATGTGTGTCACTGGGTCAATTTAGCTTGGCACGGTCTAATTATCAGTTCATGTGTGTTTTTATAAAGTCTGTATTTGCAGCTAGAGGCATTCATATGTGAATGTGATTTGGTGTATGATTGTGGCGCGTGCTAAGCAGTTTATTTCGTATGGTCTGCAAATTTTCTTAGTTTTAATCGCAGCAAGGTGAGCCAGATTCATACATGCTAAGAAGAGGATGGTGATGGAGCCCTTTCCCCCATCATGTCCCTGCCAGAGTGGAATAAATTCCCTTGGTGGGTCGCCTCTGCCCTGGTCCCAACCCCCCCTCCGCCTCCCCTTTCAACCTTTCTGCCAGAACCCCATATTTTATGGCTCTGCTCACCTTCTACAGATCTAACCTCCCTTCCCTCATCCTGCACATGTGCCCTGCTTGGCACGCCCTGAGGGCATGTCAAGACTGAACGCTCTACAGCAGCTTAATTAGGCAACTATGCCTGGCATCCAGAAGTATGGAGAGGGGGCTAGGGGGTCCCAGTGCTAGGGGCAGCTGAGGTACGTCGGTATACGGGGTCGACTTTAGTTAGGATCTAAGGGATATGCTTTAGATAAAGGGTGTACAGCTGGGGAACAGCTAAACCCCATCATATCTGTGTTAACCAATGATCTGAATCCAGCTAAAGCCTGTTACTGGGGGCCAAACTTTTACTGTTGCTTGTTATTCAAACATGCTACAGCTACACTGGTTGACTCCAAAAGAGCTGAATTATTTTTAAGCAACCCTGGATATTGTTTCCTTATTTACACAAACCTCGCTTTAATCAGTCGCCAGCTGTTAGTGATCAGAGTGATGTAACAAACGATAATATCCAATGTTAGATTAAACAGTTCAGCCTCTGGGCAAGCAGAAACACACTGTAATTTATAGCAAAACATAAAAAAGTGCTTTTTTGTTTAGAAGACCAAGCTGTCCTGAATTTGAAATTGATCTTTCTCACTGCAGAGTAAAGAAATGGTTTAAAGCCACACAGTTTTCAGCTTGCAACTCAACAAAAAAGACTCATTAGGTGAATAATCCCCTGAGTATACAGGACTTGAGTACATTCAACAAATAAATAAAGACGAACATAATTGAAAAGTTCATTTATTTCAGCAACTCAAGTGACACACATCTTAATTACACACAGACAGATATTTTTAGCTTTTATTTATGTAACTATTTTCTACTTACAGGTAGTGAAAACAAGACATTTACCACCAATAAAAAGCAGTTTTAATAAAGGTGTGTGATCTTGATAAAAAAAGTATGTTTAATACCTGCTTAAAGACTGTTTTTCTGACAATGTAATTTTAATCTGACCAACAAGCCTAATTTGAATTAATATTTTAACTCATTGAAAATGAATGAATATTACCCTAATTATAAGACGCAGTTTTAACTTTTTGTTTTCTCCTCAGATCACACAGTCTTGTATTGTCTTTGCTTTGAAGCTTGACAAATGTGCAGCTAGATTTAGTTTTTTTTATGTAAAAGCTTGATAGTGTGAATTACTTTTTAGTTTTAATTAGAAATAATGCTTGTGTTTCACCTTTAAAACTATTATGTTTTCTCATGCAATGATTATGGATTTTTGTGCATAGAATTAGTGTCAATTGGTATGCATATTTAAGTTATTCTAAAGTGATTTGGAGGATTTCCAGAGGCAATGTGTGAAGAAATCTTTTATCACCTAACGGTTACCCATTGTTTGCCAACATATCATTTATAAAACTTGTCCTGGTCCAACTTCATTGACTTTGATTACTTCCTAAGAAAACAGAAGAAGAAACAATAATAATACTGAGATGTGAAAGCTTTGACTGTATCCAGATCTTCTCAGACGCTAAGATCAGTTGTACCTACTCGACTGTTTTTGTTGCATCGTGTAGTTGAGCACCTTCCATTATTGACTCCACTCAAAGTAGTTTTTAACTTAAGTTTGCAGCATCTGTATACCAGCTGAGACTTGGACCAGATTTGGTCATGCAATAAGATGAGTATCCCACAGGTAGCTTGTCTTGCTGCATGCAAAACACATGTTGTATGCAACATTATTGTAACACTTGTTGCATGCTCAAGAAGCAGCTGCTGGGCTTCTTTTCCACAGATGTACAAGAATACATACTGCATAAAATAAACCTGTTGTGTAGCATTTAATTGCTCAGATGAAAAGCCACAAACTAATGGAACATATTATGTGCAGCAAGACAGTCAGCCTTTTATCCTTGTTGTCTTTTAGCAACAATGTGGGATAAAATCCAGTTAACTTTTTCGGTCTCACCAGTCTGTTGTTTTCAACTTCAGGAGCTTTTCATTTCTTATGTATGTTTAACAATTGTTTTTTTCACTATTAGTTTTGATTATCTCCACTGAAACAGTTCACCTTCAGAAGGGCTCCATAAATCTCCTTTGATCTGAGGATGGAAGGAAAGGAAGGTCCAGAATATGAATAAGTGATCGAGCCAATCCTGACTCAAACACAGCAGCATCTAACATGTCTTTTATCTACATGCAGTAGCTTGTACACATACACACACACAGAGAGAAGACACTGCTTTAAATTACAAGAAGAAGAAAAAAACGGATTCCTGGGAAGACAGCCGTTCTTGAATTTTAATCTGCTGCAAAGGATGGTGCTTGTGTGTACAGAGCAGACAGGGATATTTCATCATCATGGCTGCTGGTCTGCATTACAATATAGTATTGTGTTGTGTTTCCTTTTTCAAACTCTGGGAATCCAGACAATGTTGGCATGAAATTATTTTTTGCACTGAATTTTTGACGTACTTGTTAAATGTCACAATTTAGTTATCTTGTCAATTAATTAATGTAAAAATTATTGAACACTTTTTTCTGTCCATCCAAACATAACGCCATTATCAAGCTCTTGAGTGAGTTCGTGAAAATCGTGAAAAATTGCTATTTGTTGAACAAAAGAAAAAGAAAGGAAGAAAGAAAGAAAGAAAGAAAAAAAGAAAGGGGAGAAGAAAGCAAGAAAAGAAGAAAGGTCCTATGTTGCAACTTATTGTCGCCACCTGGTGGCCAAACAGATAAATCCAGCTTAACGCATTATGTGTTTGGATAATTTAGAAAGACTGAAATAATAATAATAATAATAATAATAATAATAATAATAATAATAATAATAATAATAATAATAATAATAATAATAATAATAATAATAATAACTGTTTTTTAAAGGGTTTCACATTTACCTATAAATCATTATTTTATGCCATTGTACAGTTTAAAAATCAAAAAAGGTATTAGATGTATTACTGGTTGGATATATTTTCATATTAATCTAATTAAAAACATTGTAAGGGGCGTGCACTGGTGGAGTAGGGGATAGCCCTCGACGCGGCCGTCGCGGGTTCGATTCCCGGACCCGGCGACATTTGCCGTATGTCTTCCCCCCTTTCCTGTCAGCCTACTTTCATATAAGGGACACTAGAGCCCACAAAAGACCCCCTGGAGGGGAGGGAAAAAACAAAAGCATTGTACATCGCAGTAGTTGTACTTTCTTACATTGATTTGGAGATCATGTTCAGTTTTTCTCTCATTGGAAGCTGTTAATTTGACTAAAATGACCTCCTGTCACTGCGTAAAAACAACTGCTCAAAATTAGTTGAATGTACATTTTAGTGCCACTGTTATTATAGCAACACTCAATTTGGAAGCAGATTTGCTTATTTTTCAATCAGAAGTTTACAGTCGTGAAATCAACCCTTTTATATCAGTATGCAGTAGTCAATTTTTGACATCGCGACTTCCAAGCACCACAAGTCTTTTTTAAAAAAGGCACTTAGACGCCCGTGTGCTAAACAACTGGGGTCCTTACAGAGCTTTTGCTTCGTGATGGACAATGTAGTTTCCACAAGAGATTATCTCACTCTCACAACAGCACCCTGGACTTCACATCCCAGAAGCCTTTGCTCGTTCTGCTCGTGCAGAGCATTATGGCGTCTCCTTGAATCGTCGATAGATCGCTGGTGTTTTGTTGACAAGCTAAAAAACGAGAGTGTGAGTTTAGTTATAGTTAAACTTTCCTGGTGGTTTTGGCCCTCTGCTCACAGCTGGAGGTAAAGTAGTCTCAGTTTTGCGCAGTTGAGCAGTTTTTTGGGGGGAACAAATGGAATCTTCGTTTAGCCTTTAGCTAGCCAACGTCTGAAGGTTGGCGTTGTTACTACAGAAGTAAAATTACCTATTCGTTTCCCTCCATTGCAATTCTCGTTTGTTTAAATGTTGAGAGCATCTTTATAATACTGCCTTTTTTACACTGTAGTTTACTGTTTGTTGAAAGACATGCCCTAACACCAAACTAGATTGCAGAAAACATATTCTGTCTGTATCATACAGGAGACGTTATGCTATGTTGTATTTATTGCTGAATATAGTTGCGCTGTTTTGTAGTACTTTTGTAATTGCTTTATGTATTTTACCCGTTATCGTCTTGCTTAAATAAAGATTTATTTTAGTTTATGAAACGTCCACTTGTTACAAGGGACACAACCTTTTTGACAATTTTTTATTATATAACATATAGGTCAAAAACTGACAGAGAAATCCGGAAATGTGTTTATAAATGTAGAAATCCAGAATAAACATCTGTTCAGCTATTTTCAGATGACCACGTTTCTGCCTTTACTTTCCCCGATTATATTTTTACAAAAATACTATTCAAATTACTTTACTCCAGACTGCAAGAATTAGTTTTTGTTCAGAAGTCAGGAATGGAGATAAAGAACAATAAAGCAAAAATAAAAAAAAATCAGGCTCTATTTGTTAAAAGAAAAGGTACTCAAAGTTAGATTTTATAAATTTGGTCCTGGCGGTTTATTCTTCTATTTCAGGGCTAAAATGCATTGAAAAGCTTCACTCATGTACTTGCGCCTTGTTTAACTCGCAGATGGCCGCTGACACAGACAGGAAAGATGCCGAATCATCAGGGAACAAAGACCGGGACAGGAAGCGGAGCCGTTCACGAGATCGGGATCGCAGAGGATCACCTTCACGTAAACGGCATCGTTCCCGTGAACGAAACCGCTCCAAATCTCCAGACAGGTGACTTTAATTGAGGCACACAAACAGAACTTAAGTGGTTATGTACATGTGCTGTGGATTGTTTGCTTCTTTCTAATTTGTGTTACAACAAAAAGGGATCGTCGCATGAAAGATAAGGACAGAGACAAGGACCGGGACAGAGACAAAGACAGAGACAGGGGCCGCAAAGACAGAGACAGCCATCGGCGCGATAAAGATCGCAGCAAGAGGTCAAGGTATGAAAAACACAAATGTGATCCTACTGTAAAAATATGAATATTTTAGCAAAAATTTTGAGAAAATAAATGCAACTAAAAAATAATGCCAATCCCGACAAAAATATGTGGTGTAATTGGTTTTCTTTGTATGACCATAACACACAAAATATATTTTTAAAGGAATTTCTTTAAAATATGATTACACATTCAAGGGAAATGTCTCCAATTCACTTAAATTTTATAATTTCTAAAGATTTACACACCCAATCTCCGCCTAACCTTCATGACTTATTGTTTCCTTTCATGAAAAAAACACCTAAAATCTTCCTCTGAAATTCAGCTTCTATTTTTATTTTACTGTTACTTCCAAATCTTGGTGTTGCTAACATTAAGATTTAAGAAATGCATCGACCAGTGCCTGATTTCATATTTGGCTGGTTCTAAATTAGAGATGGTGAGCATATGAAAGTTTTGTGTAAAATATCTAACTGTCATGCGGTTGCCTTTTTAGAAGCCTGTCACCAAAGTCAAGGGATAGCAAGTTAAAGAAGGAGAAGGATATAAAAACAGAGGAAGAAGAAGATGACAAAAAGAAGAAGGAGAAGGTACGTTCTGGACTTGTGTTTTCATTTGGTTTATTTGTTCTGCAGATCTTATCTCAATTCTGATCACTGTTGTAAATCATGCTTCTGTTTGCAAGAATTGAATAAAACTGAATTACTGTAAGGAATTTGAAACTTTGCAAAGAAAAAGAAACATTTTCCATAATATTTCGAAGTAGAAATGTAGTTATTCATGCAGCATCTATGGACTGAGTGCTCTTTTCTTTAAACGTTTTATTATTTATTTTATGTTATGTGTCTCAGGTTCAGCCACTCTCTTTGGAGGAGCTTCTGGCCAAGAAAAAAGCAGAAGAGGAAGCCGAGGCAAAAGTGAGAATTTTCACCGCATGCTTATTTTCTTTCAGAGATTTGATTTTTAATATTTTTCTTTAACTTTATCTGTTTTGTTTTTAGCCAAAGTTTCTATCTCGAGCAGAGCGAGAAGCTGAGGCTATAAAGCGCAGAGAGCAGCAGGTGGAGGAAAGGAAAAAGATGATAGACGAGGAAAGAAAGAAGAGACGGATGTTCCAGGACATTGGGAGAAAAATGCTAGGTTTATTTCACATTTTAGCTTGAAAATATGACATTCTTGTGCTAAGCTCTGGAAACATGTTTGTGAGACTTGAGATTTGTTTCTCACAGAGGATCCCCAAGAAAGGGAAAGAAGGGAGCGCAGAGAGCGAATGGAGCGAGAGAACAATGGGAATGATGAAGATGATGGGAGACAAAAACTCAGGGAGGAGAAAGACAAAAGCAAAGAGCTCCATGCCATCAAGGTTAGTTTCAAGAGACCAGGCTCAAGAGAGGTCTGCAATTAAATTATTTAACATGAGTCTCAAGGTGGGTGCTGTACCATATTTAGGCTGGCCTTTAACAACAAAATCATCCTCCTCTTTTGTTTTTTCAATATGTTGCATTATATATGATATTGTTTTTATTGCTTTTCATTTTGAATCTAATGTTTTCTGTGTTTGTATGCCTGAAATCAGTCCAGTTTAGGTTTTGTATTATTTTGATTAAAAATTAATTACATGCGTTCCTGTCCTACTGACTAAATATTGCATCAGCAAAAAAACACATAAAGAACTCAACAATTATTGCACTCCGAACAGTCCTTAGCAACATGAATGTTGCGCATACTGATACTGCGATGGTGATTTGAGTATGTTGTGCAGATCTAGTTTCCATCAAAAGGGAGTCATTCTCTAATTTAGTTCAGTATGACCTTTACGCCTTTTCTACTTAGAGAGATAAAGCCCAAAATGGTATTTATAAAAGTACTTATCTGCTTTCAAAAACAGAGACTAAAACCTAGAGTTTTTCTAGGTTTTCTGGGTCTAAAATGTGTTTATTTTTTTGCTAAGGTTCCATATTTTTACGGTAAACATGAATGTGAAACTAAAATGATGATAAACAGCATGCATGCTAATAGTTTAACCTAATTACAGGAACGATATCTGGGTGGAATCAAAAAACGCCGGAGAACTCGCCACCTGAACGACAGGAAGTTTGTATTCGAGTGGGATGCTTCTGAAGACACTTCAGTCGACTACAACCCGATGTGAGGGGATTATAACGTTATCTTGAATTGGTTATTTAATCTTTTTTTCCAGGTATATATGTTAGATTTTAATTTCTCCCTGCAGCTACAAAGAGAAACACCAGGTGCAGCTTTATGGGCGCGGGTTCATCGCTGGCATCGACCTGAAGCAGCAGAAAAGAGAGCAGTCACGTTTCTACGGCGATCTGATGGAGAAAAGGCGTACGCTGGAAGAGAAGGAGCAGGAAGAGTGAGTATAATGATATAAAATGGTGTAATCTGTCTGGTTGAAGGAATCTCACATTGTTTTCCCAACAGGACACGACTGAAAAAGGTGCGAAAGAAGGAAGCTAAGCAGCGCTGGGACGACCGGCACTGGTCCCAGAAGAAGCTGGATGAGATGACGGACAGAGACTGGCGAATCTTCAGGGAAGATTACAGCATCACCACCAAGGGAGGGAAGATCCCCAACCCCATCAGGAACTGGAAGGAGTATTCGCTGCCCGCTCACATCCTGGAAGTCATCGACAAATGCGGCTACAAAGTTTGTTCAAGTCCTTAATCCTGCTCTGATGTGTAGCACTGGTTTCTGTAGCGCTGACTGGTGTCTTCTGTAAACTTCAGGACCCAACACCCATTCAGAGGCAAGCCATTCCTATTGGCTTGCAGAATCGTGACATCATCGGCGTGGCTGAGACGGGTAGCGGCAAAACGGCTGCTTTCCTCATTCCTCTGCTGGTCTGGATTACCACTTTGCCGAAGATCGACAGGTAGCAGAAATAATCCTTCATTATTCCTCAGTAAACCCTTCAATCCTCCTCCATCCTGCCGGTTACAGCGGTCTGCTCTGTGTGGCAGGATCGAAGACTCCGATCAGGGGCCTTACGCTGTGATTTTGGCTCCGACTCGTGAGTTGGCTCAGCAGATTGAAGAAGAAACCATCAAGTTTGGTAAACCGCTCGGCATCCGAACGGTGGCGGTGATCGGCGGAATCTCCAGAGAAGACCAGGGCTTCCGACTCAGGATGGGCTGCGAGGTGAAACATTAATACTTAATATCTGCCCTGACAAAGTATCAAAACCACTATAACACTCAATCTTTAAAGTCAGAACTGAGTGAAATCAATTGAAGACAAAGTAACTCATTTGATTAAAAGCTGCTTAATATGCAGACTTACTTTTGTAGTTTTCTGTGACATTGTAAGAGATCCTGCTTTCTCTTTCACCAGGTAGCGGAAACTTTTCGGTTCATAAACGTCTTGAGTTTTTCCTCTTCTAACAGATCGTCATAGCAACGCCCGGTCGTCTCATAGACGTGCTGGAGAACCGCTACCTGGTGCTCGGCCGCTGCACCTACGTCGTCCTGGACGAAGCCGACCGTATGATCGACATGGGCTTCGAACCGGACGTCCAGAAGATTCTGGAGTACATCCCGGTGACCAATCAGAAACCGGACACCGACGAAGCCGAGGACCCAGAGAAGATGACGATGAACTTCGAGTCAGGGAAACATAAATACAGACAAGTACGTGAATCTTTCTGCTCCACGCCGCCGCTGGCGCCAGGTATTCTCTGAACTCTTTGATTGCGTCTTGCAGACCGTTATGTTCACCGCCACAATGCCTCCCGCTGTGGAGAGGCTGGCGAGGAGCTACCTGAGGCGCCCTGCTGTGGTGTACATCGGATCTGCAGGGAAACCCCACGAGAGAGTGGAGCAGAAGGTCCTGCTCATGTCAGAGGGAGAGAAGAGGTGAGAGGAAAACCAACACGACCTCCGAGGATCACAGAAACCGCAGCATGCTGAGCGTTTCCTTCTTTGTGCTGCGCAGGAAGAAGCTGCTGGAGGTCCTGGCGCACGGCTTCGAGCCGCCCATCATCATCTTCGTCAACCAGAAGAAGGGCTGCGATGTTCTGGCCAAGTCCCTGGAGAAGATGGGGGTGAGTTACTGTGAAACAGGCGGGCGGTTCTCTGACAGTAGAAGAAGAAAACAGAGAAACTTGGAAAAAAATACATCTGTTGCTGACTTTATCATTCATTCACCCATCCATCCATCCATCTGTTTATTTGTTTATCCATCCATCCATCCATCCTTCCTTTCTTGTTGTCTGTCTATCTATTTATCTATTCATCCATTTCTTCCTTCCTTCCTTGTCCGTTTTTCTATTTATCCGTTCTATTTGTCTTTTGCCCTCCTTCCAACCATTTTTTCATTTGTCCATTTTTCTATTTATTCTCCTTCCGCCCTTCCTTTTATTTATCCATCCATCTTTCTATTCATCTCTTTCTATTCTTCCATCCATCTGTTCATCCATTCAGTTTGTTTTCATTTATAAATTCATTGATTTATTCATCTATTCCATCCCATTGTTTGTCCCTCATCTTTTCCTTCTTTCTCCTTCATCTTTTGTTTGTTTTCTGTCTCATTCTGTCAGATTTTTTTCTCCATTTCCTAACAGGGTCTGTTTTTGTTGAATCTTTACATAAACCCTTGTCAATGTAAATAAAATACAATAAAAATCAGGGGGACCGTTACACTTTAAAATGTGTAAGACAGAAGGAAGACTGAATAAATCTGAGTCTGGAATGTAAACAATAAAATAAGTAGGGGCCCTGACTAGATAGTATAACATTGTAACACATGAACGTACCTCCGTTGCTCTCTTCAGTACAATGCTTGCACGCTGCACGGCGGCAAAGGCCAGGAGCAGAGAGAGTTTGCACTTTCCAACCTCAAGGCTGGAGCCAAAGACATCCTGGTGGCCACAGACGTTGCTGGTCGAGGAATTGACATCCAGGACGTCTCCATGGTCATCAACTACGACATGGCAAAGAACATTGAAGGTGAGGAGGCCACCTTGTTTCCAAAACAAGATAACCACCAGGTTTCAAGTTCAAGTTTTCTGGGGGAAACCTTGAATATTCAACATTTAAAATGCATAGCTCTAGAGACTATGTGTGTATTATATGTTGAAGTAGTGCTATTCTTACTTGAGTAACATTTTTGGGTTTTCTGCCCACCTCTGTCTGTTACTTCTAAAAACAACACATAACCAAGTCTCACTTCTTCCCCCAAAGACTACATCCATCGTATCGGTCGTACTGGTCGTGCTGGTAAGAGTGGTGTGGCCATGACGTTCCTGACCAAGGAGGACTCTGCGGTGTTCTACGACCTGAAGCAGGCCATCCTGGAGAGCCCGGTGTCCACCTGCCCGCCGGAGCTCACTAACCACCCAGACGCCCAACACAAACCTGGAACGATCCTGACCAAGAAGAGGCGTGAGGAGACCATCTTCGCCTGATTTATTGGTTTCAATTTTATTTACCGAACACAGGACTTCAAGTTTATGCCTCCTTATCATGTATATTCATCTTCCCCTCTTTTACCTCTGTTTTGGTGTTTTGTTTTTTTCAGCCCGTTTGTGGAAGAAAAGATTACTCGGTACCAAAAGGTGAACGGGTTGATGAATTTTACTTGCTAAATTTGTTTTCGAACCTGATATAACATCAGTAATGTGGACCCAGGATTGCTGTACAAGTAAAAAAAATGTGATTAATAGCAGACAGTGTTGATGATGCTGAGTAGGTGCCGTTTTTAGTTAATATTTGTTATTATGATCTGGATCCTCTCCAGATTATAATGTGTAAAAGACCAATAACAGATTAAATGTTCATTTCTTATGATTTGGATGTGTCCCCTTTGTTTAAATCCATGTTTTAAACATTTGTATGACCTGACTACAACATATTTAAGTGCCGCTTGTTTCGCAGGTAGGGCTGGAAAATAAATCATTAACAATGTATATATCAAGATAAACACACGATCAATATCAGTAGATGATGCGTCTGACAGAATATTCAATAATTTTACTTTACTCCGATTCAAACCGCACAGCATTCTGGGGGATGTAGGCAGACAAAATGCTTCAGCCGCTCAACCTCTCACGACCCACTAAGCTTCAAGGCTGGTGGCTTCAAATGACTCTCTCCTGGGTTATCTAGCAACTCTTTGGTTACCTAGCAATGGACTGTTGAGGAACTTGGTCAGCAGCACTTTAAAGTTCAGTCAGAGTGCTTCATAACTGCTTAAAAATAGAAAACGATGGCGTAAAAGTGAGAACCGTGGATGAAACCGGAGAGATCACACCACCAGTTTGGCAGTATGTTTAAAACAAAACACCTAATCAATAGTTATGTATCAATGAAAACAAAGTGTGGCTTCCAGGCTAATGATTAAAAAAGTAGGCTATAAAACATATTAGTGGAACTTTTAGTGGCATTCTGTTGTCAAAGTTCAATGTAATTGTTACGTGTGAAAACTGAAAAACTGCTAAAACCACATCTATTCTTGTTATTCACTGTATAAATATAGTTAAACAGAGAAAAAACGTGAGAAAGTATCTACATGAGATGGATATTTTTCACCTTATGTAGATAATTTAGCAGTTTAGTCACAAAGAAACTATAAATTTATCTCTTCTATAGCAACAGCTATAATTAAAAAGTGTAAAACAGCTGAAATTACAAACAAGGCTGGATGAAAATGTTAGGAACGTAAATAAACTTGAGTAATAATAGAAATATGTTTTCCATTATGCAATTGTCCGCAGTTAATCTTTATCACATGATGAATTTAAAATGTTATTTTCCTGCACTTACTTTTCTTTGCAGCCATTCTACTTTCTAGAAGCTGTTTTAGCTCATGTGTCTTTAACTTATTCATAATTTAAGGCGTTCTCTTCTCTGGTCATTTCATGCCGACCCCACAAGTAGAAACGAAAATGAATAAAAAAAACATTTTTAAAAGCAGAATTCAAAGCAGTTTGTGGTATTCAGCTTTATGTTTAAAGTATAAACAGGTCCCTATATTTAGTCATCTTTTTCAATTCCAACAATTGACTTGTAAATTTTCTCCTTTGTATTATAAAACACACACAACTCAAACAATTAAAAGTACATAAAATGTCATGTTTATTTAGTTTAACTCATATTTCACTTAGCATCGTAAATCTGTTTTCCAATAGAAAGCATTCTATACAGCTTCAGGCAGGAAATGTCTCACTCTTTACACCTTTTCTGTCTCGTTTGATAAACAGAAGGGAAGAGGCGTGTTGGGGTCACGCTAGCACGCTGTGGTAGTCTGGTGGATACATGGTTATATTTAGTGCAGTTATTGCATTACAAAGCAACCATCCCAAAAAACAAAGTAGTGCAATTTTTTTTTTTCTACTCACACAAAAGAGGAAGTCCAGATGGTCTAAGGCGTTTAGAGTTTTTCAATGTTAGGCTTCATATTGCATACAGAATAAGACAGAAAATTAAATCAGAACCCTTGTAAAAATTGTGCTTCAAAATTGAAAAACCTCAACTGCTTTTATCAGTTGCTAAATTGGTCCGCTTCAAAATACATACTCTGCCAAAATATAATAACAGTAGCTAATTGTTGAGCTAAGACATGCAGGACTCACTCATTTTGTCACAGCCTTCATCTGGGACTTTGTTTTTTTTTTTCTTTTTCTGTGGAGTGACTTTAAAAGTGCAACCAGCAAATATTGTAGTAAAATCTCCTCATGTTGAGGCATTTGGAGAGGGAAACAAAATTTTCAGGGGTTTGTAACTGTAGCGAGGAGTGAGTAGCCCCAAAGACAAGACTATCATCACTACAAGACGACAAGGAGAGTCAGAACTAATGCATTACTGAAATACTTAACCGTAAAAAGAAACAATCAGAAATTCATGCAACACTTGCATAGATTTTTTTCTTTTTTAAACCATGCTGATTTTTTTTTCTCTTTTAAATATACAGAACACTAAATAAATACCTCTGACACGTGGAAGCAGAAAACGAGTAAACACTGACCCTGTGTAGGAACAGAGATGGGTCATCGCTCGTCAGTGTCACGTCAAACTAGTCGTTGGCTTGTGGACTGGAAACGGCACGTTAGGAAGGCCAGGACTGCCAAAATTTGTGACTATTTGTGTCTGATCTGTGGTGAAATGTTTGCATGTAAACAAAAAATTGTTGACATAAAATTTTCACACAGGAACAATGTGAATAGAACATTTACCAATGCACAAACATATTTATAGCCTTAATTAAAAAAGTCACATTTTTTTTGTCCCTCCTGGCTTTCCATACAGCATCAAACATGTGACTTTTTACTGTTTAAGTGTTGCTTGTGTGTTAGGTACATAATAAATTATGCCCAATGTGAAAACATTAACATGCAAGCATTACAAAAAAAACCCCAAAAACAAAGTAGATATTTTTGGCTTTTCTGGCTTTCCATACAGTAGTATTTATATGGAAGGCAGGTAGGGTCACAAACATTTTTTTTTGTCATCGATGCATTGCTTCCATGTTTCCACATATAAACAATGCAACAAACAGAGTGTATGGCATGCAGTTCCACTCAAAAAGTCACAGGTTTTTGACTCTCCTGGCCTTCCACACAAGAACGGACAGACACGGCATCATGGGTGCTACGAGTCTTTTCAAAGCCCGACGAGTTTGTAACGTGGAGTTGAGGACTTGACACCTGAGGATCCGCCTTGGTAAAAACCAGCCTTTTAAAACTGCGGAATTCACAGAAATGACGCCATGTTTTCCACAGAGGGTGCGATCTGTGCGGGAAGTGTGGATGCTACAATCAGTTAGCGTGCTACAATCGAATTACGTTGCGATTGGTCAGGTCAGAGAAACCAGGTGGTGCTGGAGGTGCAAAAGGCATGCGAGCTTACATTCGGTGAAGCATTGATTTCAAGAGGAGCTGCAGCTGGGCAGCAGCATGTGCTTGACATATGTGAATGAATTGATGTAAACAAACATTTTGGCAAATAATTTGTCCCCTGGAATACTCTGAACATTCCCTTCCTTGGTTGTATTTACATTCTGTTTGCCCATTTTTAGATTAATAGAGGTGTCAGTGATTGTGCAACAGCAAAGACAAGGGATGTCCAGAACGTACTGCACTGTTGGTGACATATGAGGTGATACGTGTACAAATGGATGGCAAGAAATATCTGCCCATAGCCACAAAAATCAGACAAAGAAAGTAGCAATGAAACAAAACCAGGTGGCCATTCAGTATATACATTGTATTCAAATGCATTACAATTAACCCTAAATGGATAAAACACGGGACATTCCTACATTAGTTTATTCCATAAAGATCATTCACTTCCTGTACTGCCGTAATGTGCAAATCGTCTTGAAATAATTATACATGCAATAGTAAAGATAGTTAAAAGTCTTAGGAATTTTAAGGCCAGTATATGCGACATCCTACAATAGAGAAACCTTTAGGCAAAGCAGCTAACGTCTGAGTCTGCATTCAGCTGGTAGCCTGAAACCTTTCTGTTGCAGAGGTGGATAGCCCTGATGAATTTAACTGGAGCTGTTTGACCCCGGAGAGACGAGCGTTCATCTCGATTTACAGAAAATAAGAGCCTGGAGGAATAAGAACTAGATTACCGATTCACAATAACTGACTGCAAAGTAAAGAGTTGGACTTTTGATACGTTTTTTTTTTTTTTAAATAATGTGTTTGGATCTGTGCATCAGCCGGGGGGCTCAGAGAGGAGGGGAGCCGTGTTGGTGGCCTGGAGGCCAGAAGGGGGCGCTGGTCCTAGTAGTTGTCTCGGGGCCAGGGCCGGCTGCGCTGGCGGTTGTTCCTCTGGTTGTGACCTTGCTGGGCTTCGCGCTGGAGCAGCCTGTCCTGTGATTCGTGCCCGTTGGCGCTGTGGTCGCTGCCTGGATGCCCTCGGTGGGAGGGGTACCTGTCCCTATATGAGCAGCCATGACAGGGGGAGGCGCAACCATCCTCTTCCTCCTCTTCCTCTTCTTCCTCCTCTTCATTCTCCTCGACCCCCGTGTGGCATGGGCTTCCTCTGCGGCCACGGGACAGCGAGTCGCTGGCCTCATCAGATGGCATGAGACTGTCCTGCTCCAGCGGAGAGTGGGCTTCCTCACCAGCTTCCTCCTCCTCCTCTTCCTCGCCCTCCAAGCCCACTGCGTCCTGCGGCTGTGTCTGGTTCTTGTTCTGCAGAATTGAGACGGTCATGAAGGAAACTAGGAGGAAAAAGAGACTAAAGAAAACACAAACACTTTTAAAGCTGCAGTATGTAACGTTTATAAAAAAAATATCTGTTTTTTTTAGGTATTTGTTGAAACTGTCACCAGGTCATGACAGTATAAATATGAGACAAGTAATTTTTGAAAACAAATGCAAAAACAACCAATCAGAGCCAGGAGTGTCTTAGCGTTGTCAATCAACCTGTGTGGCGGAGAAACAACTTATCATTACAGGAAAACCATTATTGGTGGCGATGCTAATGCTAATTAGCCTTAGCATTAATGGCAGGCTCTGCTAACAGGTAGCAGAGAGCAAGGGGAGGGTGTGAGCAGCATGTAGACAGACATGATGGACAGTGCGAAGGCCCTCCTCCTGGCTTTGATTGGTTGTTTCTGACAGACCACTGTATGTCTTCAGTTAGCACTAGGAGAAGCCAAAGGAGCTTGATTTTTTCCACAAATTACGTGTCTCATCCATACTGTCACACCATAGTGACAGTTTTAATAAATACATAGAAAATATATATATCTATTTTTTTGTTTTACATAAAAGTTACACATTGCATCTTGAAAGCAGCTCACAGGAATAGTTCTGATGTTTTTGGAGTAAGCTTAAGTTTGGGTTATCAATCTTAGTTCTCTAACCTGCAGCAGACGCTGCGTTGTAGCACAGTGGATTGGTAGAAAAGTAAACAAATCTTCAAGCAAACATTTAATCTGATGGATCCTGGCACCACCACTCTCCTTCACTCCCCTTTCTCCAGATTTTTGTTCTTAAAAACAACTCCAACTAAAAAATGAGAGGAGCTGTGTGATGGGATAACGGTTATATTTGTAGCTGTTAATCATCCAGACTTTCACAAGAAGTTGCTGGTAAATTTGCTTCCAGTTTCTGAGCCGAACATGTCTTATTATACAAAGTTATGTTGACTGATGTTTTTGCAGGTTGTAAAAGCTGATGTGCCATTCAAGGCCTCACTGCTTTATTTCCTATAAATGCATCATGTATGTAGTTGTTTGCATGTTGTTCATTTGTTTTAACATTATTTACATGAAACAAAGAAGCTGTAGATGTAAAAAAATATATTTCAAAATTCCAGGTTTTAAAGTTTTTGCAAATGTTGCCACAGATCTTGTTTTTTTATTTTTTTATTTATTCAAACAATGATCTTAGTTCATGAACAAAAACTATGATGGAGCAATGGCCTTAACCAGCATTTCACTGACTTAGTAAGGTGATTAGAAAAACAGCAACAAACCTATAGTCTCTTATAAAAATGTAGTTTATTATATCTATTATTGTTGTGTGCCATGAAAAATGAATATCTTAAGCTTTTAGCTGTTTTAAATTGCAATAATCAGCTAAGGCATTGGATCCATCTGACTAGCAGTTTGCATTTTAAGGCTTTTCTAAAAAAATCACTGCAATTCTGGCATCTTTCTACAACAGGAAAGGGGGCCATTACAGATAACTGCACAGAACCTTACTTCAAAATATAAAATAAAAGTAAAATAAAAACTTGAACAATCCCTTTAAGATTCAGACATCAGATAGAAGACAGGAATGTAAAACACTGGATGTGAAAAGGAATCTGAAGAAGTCAATCCTACAGGATAAGAACTGCTTCTAATTTTAGCCTGGTGTATGATTCCTTTATGTATTTATCAGGTCATAGGTCATGCAAGCACCGAACTCAATCGCATCACTGACTTGAAAATAGATGAATAAACTTTTGTTCAAACGTCTTCAAATCAGTTACAGTTAGAAACAAAAGTCTTACTGTCATTCAGATTGGGAACCTCGTGAATTATTGTCCACCTCCTAATTTCAACAAATCTCCAGAGGCCAATGTTTGCATGACTCACAATAATCACATTAATGAGAAATATGATTGATAAAAATAAAGCAAAGTTATGCTTTAACACCAATCTCACATGCCAAAATGTCCCTTTGAAGGAATTACATTTTGCTACAGTTGTTTCTCCTCTCCAGACCCAAAACTGAGGAGATGCAGACAAACATCCGCCATGCTGGAATGTTTAATGTTCGATTAAACATCTTTTCTGGACAATAAGGCTGTAGTATTAGAAACAATGACTAAAAAAATCAAGCTAAAATTTACTAGAATACTTTCAGTTTAAATAAAATGATCAGCCATCATAACTCTACATCCCCTTGGAGACTGAAATGTTATGACTTTGCAAGTTTAGCCTTTATTAAAGCTGCCAGTACAATATATTGTAGTGGCCACAGTCAGATTTAACCATTTCAGGTTTTATATTTGTACTTTCAGTCAAATAACTCGATAACTTCTGCTATGAATTCAAATTGAAGCCATGAAAAACTATCAGGGTATTCTTGTCAGTATTTCGCTTCAAATTTTAATCAAGTTACCACAATTTTAATTAAATGCATTCACCTTCACTAAACAAAAAGAACAACTGGAAAGTTAATTAGCTCTTCTACCAGATTATACTTTCATAAATAATCCTGACAAACAAAAACAAATATTTCTTTCAATGCCTAAACATTCAAGCAAGACAGAACTTACTGACGTATTATTGACTAAAAAGAATCCAAGTTTCCACAAACTCTTGCAGAAAAGAGGATATTTAATCAGTCATTTCATATTTGTTTTATCAAATAACGTTGATAGAGATGAGAGAGAACTGAAAGATTTAAAAACTGAACATCCTAGTTTTTAGAAAGCTTCCTACAAACCTATATGGTGGCAGTTCTTGGCAGAAAGAGTTCGACTTCAGTTCTCAGCAGTAAGCAGGTGATTCCAGCTCCCCATTGACTACATATGCATATAAACAATACTAAAACTTATTCAGGGCACATCTAACACATAAGTTTTTGTTTTTTTTCTGGGATTTGTATGCCCACCCCCTCGAATGCCGCCCTGGGCAACTGCTACAATGGCCAGGAAGTTGTTAAATATTCTTTTTCATTTAAAAACATGTTTCCTTATATAAAGCTATAATAAAAATTAACTGTTATATCAAGTTGTTCTTCTATCTTTTTTTTGTTTGCAATAAAATAAAGTAACTGGCTGAAAATCCCCCAGCAGTAAGTCTATATTTGTATGTTTTTGAGAGACGTTGAGACCTGGTCAGTTTTTTTGAGTTTCTCTTTTAGCAGTGAACATTTCCATGAAATGGTAAATAATAAATGACTGAAAAAAAGAAATAAAAAAAACATGCAGCTCAAATTTAGATTTGCATTGGATTTTGTTAAAATGTACAATATGACCAACTAAAAAAAACAACAAAAAACAAACTAGTTAAAAGGTTTTATTATCTCAAATACTTGTTGTAATCATAAACACTAAAATTTCATAAAATACGTAATTATATACTAAGTTAAGCTGTTTGTACAGTAGGTATGCAATGAATTAATCTTCTATTTTGACTGGATGATTGTTTAAATTTAGTAGATAAGTAAACAGTAGTAAGAAACCTGCATAATTTAAAATGGCATAGTTTTAAATGCTGTCACTGAGTGGTAAAGTAGTTCATTAATCAGGTAACAAGCTGTTTTTCTACTCCTTATTAACACATTTTTATGCAGAATTAAGTGTTTAAAACAAAATCTGCTGATGTAAAATATAAGATTTGACTAAATTAATAGCGATTCTACCAAATTTGTTTATCCGACAAAATTGGAAATTGGTGAAAGTTGGAACCAACATGTTGCCGTAGATTGAAAGAAATAAACCTGAGGTGCTCAAAGCTGGACAAGCCGCAACATTAGGCAAATTTTACTAAACATCTATTTTAGAAAGCTAAGGAAATTAAATTAAAATATACGTATTTTCAGATTTTAGAACAAAGTGAATCATCTAACTTTTATAAAGTGATAGTGAGTGAGTGCATTCCATAAATATAAAAGAAAGACAGGCAGCAAACTTTAAAATATTAAGTTACTTTTAAAGCTTTTTGTCCATTGGAGGCCTTCAGTTGTAGACATTTTATGCAAATATTGCATAAATATAATATAGCAGAACTCCTAAAATAACCACCCTGTATTATCACCTTTTTAAATGAAAAAAAGTCAACTTATTTGATTTTACTGAAGCCAAAGTTGAAGGGCCGAAGAGCAACGTGTTGCGTTAAACATTGATCACTTTTCTTTTAATATTCACTGTGAGCAGGAAGAGCATTCACAACGCATGCTTGAAAAGGATAAAAACTCTGCAGAAAAAATGAAATGATGGGGAAATCATGTTGTTTTTATCTCAGTTATGACTTAGAAATGCGGCTTTACTACATTATGAATTCACCCTAGAAGCCGGTAAAACAGGAATTCACCTAAAACCATAAATTAAAGAACAAAATACATGGTGCGGTTAAAAAGAAACAAGCAAACAAAAACCATTTCTGGCGAGATCTGAGTGAATAAAACATGGTTCATTCACTGCCCCAGCCGCTGTGTTGTGTTCAGGTGTCAGGAGGTGTGTAAAAGGAAGGAGGAGGAGGAGGAGGAGGAGGGGTGCACATACATAACATATAAACCCCACTACTCACCCCATTGTGTAAGCGATCATTCAATTAATCCCTGTGTTTCAGAAAACTGCAAAAGTGTTAAGCAGGGATGAGCGAGAGGACAGACAGGACAACTTGAGACAAATCAAAACACACGAGTGAGTCTGAGATGGCAACAAAAACACTCAGTAACATTCAGCTTCACAAGAGTCTTTAGCCAAGACTGAAAGGTGTGGATTTGGGCTGGTGGGCCTACCTGTAGACTGGAGATGGCGGAGGGCGGGGTCATCAGGCTCTGCTCCAGTAGCGGGTTCAGAGGGGTGTTTCCTGGCAGGTGAGTGGCGCGCCAGTAGACCTCCAGGTATTCGGCCAAATGCTCACAAGCATCCTCTAGCTGGTTCTCATCCAAAATGACATCAAACATATCCTGAAATAAAACACGTAACACTGTCTTTAACCCTTTACGACCCGAGTTTAAAATGCCCGCCTGGATATTTTTGCTTATTTTAATTGTACGCAGTTCTTCAAATGTCTTGTGAGTAAATATATTTGCCCACTTATCCATAACAACTGGAACTCTCAATATCTAGCAGTTATTTTCGCAATTTACCGTCTGCTAAAAGAGAATTTCATTCCCTTCTACGGCGGGGGTGAAATTATCGTAATAACCTGATCTTTTTGTAGTTAAAATAAAAACAGGAAGTGCTGATGGATTTGCACAATAGAGTAACAATGCTGGTCAGAATCTGGGCAAAAATCTACTTGAACTGGTCCAGACTGTTTATTTTCTAAATTACAATGGTCACAAGCACAGAGTGCTTTTAAATACCTAGATGAGGTGCTAGTCTGTTAGGTCTCAGAGGTTTCTCCTGACTTCCTGGTCCTCACTGGATAAATAACTTAATACATTTCTACTTTATGGACTTGAATCTTAGATGGTCGGCTCTATCTTTACTTTTGGTTTGAGTTTATCTTCCATGTATATATTGATATTAAAACTGGTGCAAAAGAGGTAATTAAGACATAGAAATTCAAGACTCAAATGATGAGTATCTTCCTTAAACAATACGATCTGTCAGTTGCAGATCAACTGACAGATCTGCAACTGCAAAATTGATCTATATTGACTCAAATAGAGATAAATATAGATTAATACATAATTGTTAGTAGTGATTAAATTAGCAAATTATGGATAAAAAGCTCCAGACTCTGAGCACTCACTGGGGGGCACTGAGAGAGTTTGTCTGCAGCCATCATCTGCACATTCAGGTGTTTGCTCTGAGACTTCCCTCTGGACTTGACAAGCCTCTGCAGCACCTGAGAGACGAAGCAGAAACCCTGTGAGGAACCTGAGAGGACGAGGCAGCCTGAAGACAATGACGCAGAGCAGAACGAACCTTTGGCGAGGAAACTTTCACGTAGACAATGATGGGAGCGAGGGAAGTTTTAGCGAGCTGTGCGGGGTGGTTGATGGTGTCAGCGTCCAGAACCACCAGCTGCAGGGTTTTGGCGAGCTCAAATATTCTCTCAATCTCACTCTGAACCTCCGCTGCACAGATGAGACGCATTTGGCGTATACTTACGTCATAACTGAAGCAAAAAGGCTTTTTGTGCTGATGTTTGCTCTGTTACCGAGACTGGAGCGGGTGTTGGATCTCTCCATGATGGGTCTTTTGTTCAGGACGGATCTCTTTGCTAAGGACAGGTCGGCAGTTACACGGGTGATGGAGATCCTGTAAATTCAGTTAATATAAATAAACATACAAAAGGATTTGGGACTCAAAACCCTGTGAGAAATGTTACTGACCTTCCTTCAAATCTGTGTTTCAGAAAGTCAAACAGAGCTTTCTGCATCATGTCTGTCACCTAGAGGAAAGGACAAAAGACATACACTGGCAGAAGAAGAATTGTATCTTTCAAAACTGACTTTACAACTTTCTAGTTAATCCACTAGGTTTTCATTTAAAGTGGATCTATTTAGAAAATTTTATGTTTTTCATTTGGGCTTCTACTGCTTCTAAAAACAACACAAGCACTTCAGAATACATTATTTGGTAGAAAGTTAATGATTTTTGGTGTCTGGAAAATGAGCTGTTTTAAAAACCTCCATATTGTTGAATCTCAAACAATGGGTTACCTAGCAACCCCAGCCCGTTACCTAGCAACCCAAGCGAAGCTTCAGCATGTTTGGTCAACTGGTTTTAACGCTGAAAAGACAAATGTTTTGTTGTTGACAAAAACAACAAAACCACTTGTTGCATTCCTGTTGGTTGTGCAGGAGGCTCTACTTCTGCTTTTCAAAGATGTACGGTTGTATACGTAAGCATCTGTATGCAGCCTTGTTCATGTACGAGTGTAAACTTTGAGTTAGGGGGCGTGGCCAGAAGCAGCTTATTTGGATTTAAAGTGACAAGACACCCTAAAACAGCTCATTCTGAAAATTTTATGTGCATGTTTTGAATAGGCCACAGACCTATCCTAAAATGTTCAAAGAATAATAGGTGGCTTGTAAAATTTCTTGGTGTCTTGGAGTGTGACACCAAGTCTAACAAGGATCACAAAGCTTTTTGAAGAGAAACTGGCCAGCAGAAAAATGACTTGTTGCATTCTTGTTGATTGTCCAGGAGGCTCTACTTCTGCTTTTCAAAGATGTAAGGCTGTATATGCTCTCTTTGACTTATAGATCCTCCATCATCCCTAATCAAGGTTTCCCTCAGAGAACTTGCTAAGCCCAGTGGTTGGACACTAGGGCATCCAGCGGCCTGTCGTGTTTTTGAGTTAAAAAATGTTTAAAGTTGACAGAAAATTTGAAAATATAACTTGATAATCAGGTACTATTGAAAGATTGGAAGATTTACACCTGAATACCAACTATAAAGTCTTAAAAAATGCAAACATTTAAAAAAGACTTAAATAAATAAGCAATGCTTAGCCTGGTGGGGGCACAGGTAAAGCCTGGTGGCCCACCAGACTTTACCATATCTTCTCTTCTTCTATTTATTTCCTTCACGTCACAGAAAACCTTCCTCCTAAACTCGACTGGTGATTTTCGCTTCCAGGATCTGTTTGCTCTCTACAGGACAAAAGTACTAAATTCTGCCTAGCAACAATTCCAACCAATAGAATGAAAGCTCTTGGCTCTGTCTTGGGTTGCACTTGTTTTACAATATATGACAGCAAACATACCAGATTTTAACATTGTAGTTTACTGATTGCCAACAGATACATACATTGTACTAATTTAAAACTATACGTCTGAAACTTTGGTACATTATTTTTATTTGCAAGCAGAAAGGACAGTAGTGAGCAAGCAGGATTAACCTGCAATGGGAAGACAAAGCAGAATGATGCAAACAGGAAAAGAGAAAATCAGTGTGTTAAATTAAATCAAATTGCAGAAAACTAATATTTGAAGGAAATTTGATACTGAAAATAAGGACTCCCTCTCCTAGATTCAAATTATATTCTCAAAAGAAAGAAGATTTTCTTCACATTCCACACATTGGCATCTATTTAAATCAAGAACTATCTGTTATTTTTTGTTTTTTGTTGAAGAAAAAACAGATTTTGGGGGTAAAATAAAGAGAGACTGACCTCATAGCCCTTCAGTGATGGTCCCACCAGGACCACCGGCCTCATAGAGGGCACCACGTCATAGGGAGGGACATGTTCCTGCCAGAAATAGGTAAGGATGGAGGAGCAACGAGAACAGATTTATTTATTGTTACAGGACAAATAAAATAAAAAATCTCCTTTTTCACTCGCACAGTCTCATGTTCGGAAGAGGCCATTATTTTATAGTCTTTCGAAGTTAAACCCAACAATGTTAAATTCAGGTATTGTATAATCACTGTGCACAATTCAACTCTTCTTTGTCACTGAAAAGAGCACAGACATACCTGTTTTTGCTTCTGTTTAGCTTGTGATAACAGAAACATAACATTAAACGACAGTAAACCAGAAGTGGCAGCAGAAACTGAGTTCGTGTCTCAATGAAATAAGATGGGGCTGTAGTACTTACATTCACCTGCAGATGGCGGTGTGGTCCTCCAGCTTCCAGACACCATGTCCCCTAAACTTGAGGAGTTGCCTCCTGTTTTCCTGTAACAGCAGCAACATGCTGGCTCATAGCTCTCATTTTATTAAACAAAATCATGTTGGAAGTACAAAAGCAAACATGTGATGACCCCTGACCTTTGTTTCTGCTCCTGTTTGAGCCTCATGGCCTCCAGTCGCAGAGGGCTGGGGATGAAGGCGATATCCGCTCCTTCTTTCACTAACCGCCCGATCCACCAGTCATTGTTGTACTTCTGTTAGAGCCAGGAGGTCAAGGGTCAAATCAATCCATGGAGAGGATTCATCAGCTTTAGCAGAGGGCCATAACTCACTTCTTTGATGTGCAGGAAGTCTTTGGCATCAAAATTAACTGCAGCTCCTTGGACAGGACAGTCCTCATCCAGAGCTCCGCAGTAACTCACATTTGTCTTTACGGCAAACGCTACAGGTTTGGACTGTGGAGCAAAAAAACCGACAAGAATATTCATCAGTGATGGGAAATGCTGAACATTTGGGCTTAATTATTCTAAAGCTGTTAAATAATTTGCTTCCCTGCTTAAACACTAAAATTAAACTTTAAAAATTATGCTTACGTACTCACAAAAGTATTTAAAAACTATAAGGTGAAAATTGGGAAAGCAGATTACTAAAACTAAAGTAAAATTCATGCCTATATACCTTTAGGTCTCTGTGCACACGGTGTTTTAAGTTAATAATTCATTAATATTGATGAAAAAGTACTAGTTTCACTGGCAGATTATTTAATTTCTAACAGGACATGTTTCCCAGGTTATAAGTGAAACAATCTGCCAATGGAACACATATTTTTCTCATCAATATTAAGGAATTTCTGATTTAAAAGAAGCTCCTGCTTCTCTGTCAAAAATGTCTCCTAAGTTAGTTTTGTCTTATTTCAAGTGTGCTAAGATATTTGCACTAGACAAAAAAAAAGCTGGTAAGATTTTGTGTTTTGTCACTGAAGACAACTCAAAGTGCTTTATATGACCATAAAACATCAAACAAAAATATTACATTGCACTACTATTGTTAAGGAAAATCATAAAAATGTGGAATCCAAACTAAAAGTAATCATGTTTCCTAAAAGTTTTCATGTTAATTTAAAATAACAGCATTTCATTATTTTTGAAGTTTTCTGGAAGTTTCTTCCAGATTTGTGGTGCGTAAAAACTGAATGCTGCTTCTCCATGTTTGGTTAGCTTGATCCAAAACACCTGAGAGGTCTGGATAGTTGATACAATGACAAAACATCTTTTAATGTATTTTGATGCTAAGCCGTTCGGTGATTTATAAACTAACAAAAGTATTTAAAAGTCTATTGCAGGAGACTTCCTGTCCTCCTACAGGCTAAAAAACAGAGAAAAAAATGCAAAAGAAATCCTGCAGGTTAAAGACATAACTCTGCATAGTCAGAATATCAACACAATTCCTGAAATTATGGGTTTTTGTTTTGTTTTTTAAAACTAAAATGATTAGCGTCGCTCTTTGTAAGCTGTGTGGAGGCGGCCCTGGTGTCAAACCTTAGCTCTGTCGAGCTGCTGCTGTGCCTGGCGTTCGGCTTCACGCCGATACGCCTCGCGGTCCTCCTCGGCTGACAGGTCTGAATCCGACGGTCTACTGGTATACGAATCAGCCGACCCCTGTCAGGACACAATCACATCGAGATTAATTCATTTTGCACATCTTCTGCTAAAACCTCCGAGGAGCAAAACTGAGAGCAGAAACACAGACCTGCTGTTTTTGCTGCTCTCATCTGTGTTGTCTTCTGCAGACTGTCTGCATGCAGGTGTGCATGTAAATATTTGTGTGCATTCATGACCGAATTCATGTGGGGATCTATGAAACAATGCACTGCTCTCCCACACCAGCTATCTTATGACAGACCAAATATAGCACAAAGGAAGCAATGCTTCCTCTTCTCTCCCGCTTGGCCCCAATCCATTCCAACATCCCCCTCAATGCAGCACATACATCCTTTATTCCCCTGTTTATCCTCCAGAGACTTCTTCTCATTAGAGAAATACACACTGGTTATCATTTTTCAATGTAAGCAGTTTCAGAACACGTCCCAGGAATGGCTAGCACGTTAAGCTGAAAACAAAAGATAGAGTGCTAGCTTGCTAGACGCTTGCAGATTTGTATTTCAGTAACTTTATAGTCATTACATGTTTTAGAAGATACATTTTAATCTCAGAGAAGCATGAGTTAAAACATAAAGTAGTTTTCAAACAATAATTTTATTTATTAAGCAAAAGAAGCAATTCTCACCCAGTAATTGTAAGTAATTGTCATCTTTCGAATGTTTTTTTTTCTAAAGTGGGTTGTCGTTTTCAAAAACACATTCAGAAATGTTGATGTTTGTTTAAAAATGTTTCCATCCACAAAGGAAACACAGAAAACATCAAATTTTTACCTGTAAGTGACGCTAAACATGAAGCATGCATATTAAGCCTCCATATGAGAATAGCAGCAAACACAAGAAAACAAGAATTGGCGAACAGCAAAGTGGAAGTGGGGTCTTCTGTAGAGCTGCTGCAGTACCATCACAAACATATAACCCACCATTTTTGTTGTTATGCATGATGTGTGTAACACCGTTTGAGCTTTAAGCTGGGTTAGCGGTTGGGCTAATATGTCGAGTAAATACATGAGGGAAATTTTGACTGGAATTTGTTTTGGAAAAATAAAAAACTTTCACGTTTGGATAAGTTTGATTTCCCACATGATTTTGGAGAGCTGGCTTCAATTTCACAAGCAATACATAGGTGTGATTAGTGCCAGACATGTAGAATTAAGAAACCATTTAAGTAGGACCTGTCTGACAACAAGAAGTAGGCAAACAAATCTTAAAAAAGAGGCAGAACTTACCCGGACCCAAAGCAATTTAAGAACAAATGAGAATAAACGTCATTGACGTCTATCAGTCTGGGATAGGCTGCACAACCAAATCACAGTGAGATCAAACTTGGTTCAGCTTAGGTCTTTATTCAGCAATAAGGAATATAGACAGGAGAAAAATGGATTGACAAAACTGGAACTTTTTGAAGGCATGTATCCTGTTAAATCTGTTGCAAGATTAACAGCACAGTCATACACAGGAGTGGGAGTGTGATGGTTCGGGCCAACTAGTATTTTCTGACAATAAGCTAATTTTTAGGAGGTATTTACTTACTTTTAACAAGTTAATATGGACAGTTTTGTTTCCTCTACAAAATAAATCCTAACCCGAGTGCGACATTTTGTATTCACTGATGTCAGTGCGTCAAAAAAGCAGGAACAGAAAAATCTGGAAGGAGGTAAATGCTTTTTCAGAGTCCTGAATGTGAGAGTCCTGAATCTGTCAGTGAGAAGAACTGCCACAGCAAAACCAAAATGAAATCAGCCCAGAACAAACTAAGAATATCACAGAAAGGTGGTAAAAAAAACCCAATGTTCTTGGAAAGAAAAGGCACATTTTTATAGGGCTGAAACAATCATGATTAATGGATTACTGAAATGATCGTCAACTAATTTAGTAATTGATTACTCAGTAACTGGAGTACACAGACTTACAAGAGAACTTAGTCATTTAAGGCAAGAGACTGTTTATTAACGTATTTAAAAAAGGAAGTGAATTGCTTTTTTCCATCTTTTAACATATTTCTAATATTTGATTTAAGAAAAAGGTGTCAAAATAATCGATAACTAAAATAATCGTTAGCTGCAGCCCTACACACCTGAACAGTGTGGTACTATATTCACTGAGAGTAAAGGCTCAGTGCTGGTCATCCATCTTGCCAACATGGATCCTCTAGAGTTCCAATTAACCAACATCTGCAAAGAAGTTCCCAAACAAAAACCAGAACCACCAACAACCTTCGCGTGGAACCCAAAACGAAGCGTTATTGACAGCAGCTCTGCGAGCGAACACCTCTCCTCGTTTCTTTTTTTTGGTCTGGCGTCTATGTTAGATAACTAGATGTGATTTCTAGCACTCTGCGAGGCACCACTGCACCAGAGCCGGAGCAGCGCTGACAGAGAGGAAAGGAGGGTGAGCAGGAGAACGGAGAGGGAGAGAAAGATAAGAGCAACGTATAAAGATACACCGAGAGGACGGGAGGGCTCGAGTAACAGGAGAGAAGAGGGGCTAGATGGAAGAAGAGCGGAGGAAACCTCCAGGGAAAGGATGAGATGCAAAAGGACAAACAAGAAAATGAAAATATGAGACGGAGATATGAGGAAAAGTTGCATACCTGGCTGATTAGGAGCACGGCACTAGAGCCTGATGAAGACATGAATGTGAAATTTCTGACTGTAGCGGCGTCCCTGTCTTCACTGGGAACGTTCACAAACCCTCACAGACATGAAAGCAGAATAAATGTGGCAGTGGGCGCAGAGTAGAGGTGTTACATTTAAGGTTTTTTACAGAACAGGAGGTGATTGCTGCTTGGAGATGACAAAGGAAACCTCTCCAGCCTGCTCTTTGGCCTCCTGGCCACTTGTTTAATGCAAACACACTAAAAAACGCTTTACCATAGTAGCAGGACATGAAAACTTGGCCTATCTAGGAGAAGCTTCACTGCATTGCAGACTGTAACAACGAAAGCAACATCTTCATTTTTGTTTTTTATTTTTATTTTTTAGGATGTCTTGTTTTATTCCTGCTAACATCTCTGTCTGCAGGCTAAATTTAACTCTGCTCCTTCCTCCTCTGCCTCTGTGATTATTCTTCACGCGCTGCAACACTGATGTCCCCCACTCTGCAGGTTGGGGGCCAAGTGAGAAAAAAAAAGTGTGTCACCCAGCTAGTTGGGCCCAGAGAGGGCAAAATCATCCAGCAGTCCAGCCAGCGGCTCCTCAACAAAGGAGTTCAACGCTAAATACATTAGGGTTTTTACAGAAATCTTAGTTTATTCTTTTTATCTCGTTAAAATTACAGTGTTTACACAAACAGCTGAAAAAAAATCACTTAACAGAGTTCACAGAGACAACGAGAGCGAACCCAGTTAGCTGTTTGCTTAAGTTTTATTCTTAATCAACAGCGGGTCTTAAGGTTGCTCTAAAAACCGACTCTGGATTGTCGGCTTACTGCTGACAGATTTCAGTTTGTGGCTGAATCATCTGGTCATACCAAAGCCATGTATGGTGCTACACAGGGTTCTGTATTTGGAGTTATTCTGTTACTTCACTGCAAAAACACACAATATTACCAAGTATTTTTTGGTCCAGTTTCTGGTGCAAATGTCTCAGTAGACTTGAAATAAGACAAAACTAACTTAAAAGAGACTTTTCAGCAAGAAATAAGTGAATAAGTCAAGACATGATGACATAATATGTCATTAATATTAGAAAATTATTCATTAAAAGAAGCTCCTATTTGTTGATGAAACGTTCCTTGGTAGTTAGTTTTGTCTTATTTCAAGTGTAGCAACGCATTTGCACTGAAACTAGGCCACAAATACTTTTGTGGTTTTGCAGTGTCTGTATGCATTTCCCCAGATAAATACTAGAAAACATGTACAGATAAAGCTCCAATTAGGGCTGGGCGTTTTCCCATACCATTTATCTTGATATTCTTATCATCATAAGAATTATGATTTGTTGCTGTCACTCTAAATTCAAATTAATCACCTTTAAATCCCCACCAAACTGTCCTTATTGTCAGGATTGATACTTTTAGTAATTTCTACACTGTTAGTTCAATGAGAGCATAAATAAATACCAATAAACCCAAAAAATAAATGAAGCACATTACAAATGGGAATGTTTTTCAAGAGCATTTGTTGTGTTTGTGGGGCTAAAACTGCTGTGACACACAATCACAGTCATCATTCACTTACCTAAAAAAGAAGTAACAAATAGATCTTATCATCGCATTTATCGTTATCACAAACGTACCACAAAATATCCTGATGAAACTTTAACTCCAGCCCTAGTTTCACTGTTTTGACGATTTATCTGTAAACCAGGAGGAAACAAATCTGCTTATGAAGCTATGAGCTTTTCTTAGATATTTACTTTTACCTTTATGAACAAAACAGCTTGATACATTTGACTGCCAGCCAATAATAAAGAAGAGAAGAGCACAGCAAATAACGTTTCCCTGAATTTCTCCTCTTGTGAGACAACAAAAGCAATTTCTACATCTTCAATAAGTTATTTTAACTTATGTTTTACAATAATAACTGAAAAACAGATTACATTTCTAATAAAAAAAATAACAATTCTTATTTTAAAATGTCTTCCCTCCAACTTTCTGAAATCCCCCAGTTGCATAAGTAACAGCATCTTTCCATCCTCATTCAACTTCAGCTGAACTGTCTTAGAGCAGCAAAAATCTAAATTTTTTCACCAAGTAGTTTCTGCATAAATCTGCTGTAGTATGTTGACTCAGAAAGAATTATTTAGTCCTTATTTATTCAAAATGTAAACTATCCTTAGATCTAAGCGACGGTGTGTGGACGTGACTGACTGGTGAAATGTACAAGATGTATTCCTGTCTGTAAATCATTTAATACAATTTTATGTAAGGATTTAAAAAAAAAAATAAACTCAATATTTATTCACTGTATTGAGGGAATTTTAGATCTTGGTCCCCAGTAACAGTGCCTAAGTGTTGCTTTTTAAGCAATAATATATAAAAATGCATGTTTTTTAAAGAATAAATAGCATTCCACCAATTTCTGTCTTCATTTTTGCAGCATTTACTATTTATTCTCCAGCAAATCCACATTCCTATGTGTTTTCTGGAAATGGTCAGAAAGACCCATATATACTGTAAATATGCTCTACTGGTACAAAATGCAACACAAATATCACAACAGTGACCCAATAAAGACATTACTTCATCAGTGCAGACGCAGCATCTGCACCGACGAAGGTTCACTCACCTCAGCATGCTAGATGTTCACACTCAGCTCAGAAGTCTGGTCTATTTTTTGTTTGAATCAATAATATTTTTGTTATAGTTTCAACCAATAATATTTGAACCACTTGGGAAGCTGTAGAGAGCATTTAACTTCATTGAATGTTAACCAAGGCATGAGAAAACAATAATGTTTTTCTTCTTTTCTCTAGTTTTTTAAAGTAAAACTCCCACAAATAGTAAAATACGGATGTAAATAAATACTATACCAGATCATCCGCCAGGTTTGTTCCAGTATGTTGTAACAAGAAGGACAATATTTCTGTATTATTTTGAACACTATGCCATTTTTAAATTAATTTTCATTTAATTTCCATTTGGGATTAATACAGTATTTTTGAATTTTAATTTTGTCACCGTTTCTGCTGGACAGTTTTGTTTTCTATTGAAACCCAGCATTCATGACTCTCATATTTGGTCTCACATTACAATCAGACTTTTGGGATTTTATATAATTAAACCAAAAACAAAGTAGCACATAATTTTGTGGTGGAAAGAAAGTGATGCGTGTTTTTTTTTTTTAAATGTTTTAGATTGCATCAGATTTGGATGCCTGAATCTGAAATCTTTGCTTATTTCACTGCAAGCTCCTTCAAACTGTCAGATTAAACAGAGAGTATCTGTAAATAGCAATGTTAGATTCTTGCCACAGATTCTCATTTGGATTTAGTCTGGACTTTGACTAGGCCACTTAAACAAATGAATATGTTTTGATCTGTAGAGCTAATTTCCAGCTGGAATGCTAGCAAGCTTTTTTTTTTCTGGAACCTTCCTGTATTTATATCTATCCATCTTCCTGTAACTGTGACCAGCTACCCTGTCCTCGTCCCCACAGCATTATGCTGCCACCACCACATTCCAATGTGTGGACTAGTTTTCTGAAGCTCTGCTGTGCCCTTAACATTTTCAGATGATGAAGGCAGCGGATTGCGTGAGTTATTATTAATTTAGGAGTGCCAGAGTAAAGGAGGCTGAATACAAATACATGCCAGGCTTTTCGGATTTTTATTCAGAAAACAATTGTTGTTAATTTGTCACTTAAAATCAAAAATCAGACTTAAAAACCACAGTAAGAAACACAAACGCTCAAACATCTGCTGCATGATCAAATGACTTAAAAGCTACAAAATTAGCCTCTATCTCTGCAGGCTGGTCAAAATCAAGTGAAACAACCACAATCAGGTTTGTAACCCCCAAAATCCCAAACCAAACATTCATCCCCCCAAAAAATTAGCCATCAGCTTCTGTGTTAACAATCCACTGGACTCGAAAGCACCATGCAATAAATCATTCTGTTAATATCAGCCGCGCTGCATGTAAAATCGATCAACCAAAGGCTGCAAGAGCCTGTGCAGAGCGCATGCAGCCGGACTGCAACCAGAAAGTAAAACAGGTGCAGGGAAGGAGGAAATAAAAGCCCCGCTGAAGGAGGGGAGGGAGACCAGGTGATGGAAGACAACACGGGAATCTTTGACAGGAATACTTCATACTTACTCAGCTAATGATGATGCTGCTGCTGCTGCCGGTCCCTCCCTCTCTATACACTACCTGCTGGATGCAGACGGACTGCGCTGTGTCCCGCTCCCTAAAAAGGGACGACCTGCACTGGTGTTGCAGAAACTGGCAACACCTTCTTTTCTATTCTTACCCCACATCCTCACATCACAACACAACAACCAACGCAGCATTTGCGTCACTTGATAAAACCCACCTCCTCAAATTTACATCACTCTCATTTATTATTCCGTGATTCCGAGTGAACGTGCGGCGGCCGAGAGTAGAATCGGGTGAAACTGCTCTTGCTATCGATGCCTCCCTTAAGATTTCTCCTCCTGCTCATGTCCTACATCTAACACATGTATCCATACAGTATCCTGCTGCAGAAATGAGTCATACTCCGCTGCTCCTCCATAGTCACACCCCACCCCTATCACAAGCAAGAAACTATCTGCTCTGTGTGTGAATGTTACTCTCTCTGTGTGAAAGCCTTTGTCAGTGGGAGCAGAAGGTGGTGGTGTGTGTGTGCGGGTGTGTGTGTGGAGGTAAGAGAATGATTGGGAAGACACTGGAGGAGATTGTCTGAACACTGAACCCACACATCAGCATCACATCGGCCTTCACCATGAATATTTGAAGCTGTACGACATTCCCTGGAAATCTGGAGGTTTTCATTAAGCTCCCACTCAAATCGGGATAACTAATGTCTCTGCTGAAGGAAACGCCCGCTCAGCACTTTTCCTATTCTGCTTCACTGTTACACTGCTCCACATTACCTATAACATATAACAATAATAATATTAATAATAGCACTGCCTTATATGAAACTGATGTATTTTTTTAATCAATCAATCAAATTTTATTTGTATAGCACATTTCATCAGCGTGGCATTTCAAAGTCCTTTACATCATAAGAGACACAAAAACACAAAGTCATGCAACATAGAATCAACAATCAAAACATTACATTAAATCAAGTGCCATCATTCAATTCGGAACTGATTACGTTTCAAATACAACTCTAAACAGGTTGGTTTTTAGTTGTGATTTAAAGGAAGTCAGTGTTTCAGCTGTTTTACAGTTTTCTGGAAGTTTGCTCCAGATTTGTGGTGCATAGAAGCAGAATGCTGCTTCTCCTCGTTTAAACGTTTCTTACATTCTCAGAAGAAAATGTGAGCATTTTGAATCTTAAGGCAGGTGTTAGTGCATCATAAAGTCAAAAGTTCTTGCAAACCAAGACTAGTAACTTTTAAAAAAGCCATTATTAAAAAAATGTGAGTTATTCTTTACCTGATCAACATGATCTAAGGAAGCAATATCTAAGTAAAACAAAGTAGTCCCATTTTTGTTTTAAAGGAAAGCAATATAAATGTTGAGGCAAAACCTGAAAACGAGTTGTGCCTCATTAAAAGAAATATATTGTTTGGATGGACACTTGTAAATAATTTTGAATAAAATTAGCAAATAAAAAAAATAAAAAAGAAATATACTGAGTTTGCACATTCAAAAATTGAGTCTGTATTTGGTCATGATTAATTAATTTAAATGCAGATTTGGATTCATTAAAGTCAAAATAAATGTGGTCAGACTTACTGAGGAAAATACAAAAACAGTGTTTACTAAAAGATCGATATTTTCTGTTGTGCCTAACTTTTTTTAATCTCTTATATTTCTGTCCTAGTTAAAGATAAAATAGTCACCATGTCTGTAAATCGTCTTTGCTGGGGGACAAATTTGTCCTCTTCTTGAATTGCAGTTGGGGGCCATAGAAAATCAACACTGAGGCCACAAACAGCCTCCGGGCCGCACTTTGGAAAACCCTGCGTTAACGGGTACCACTTCATAACGATTCTGGATGTCATGAAAAACTTTCAAATGAACATAAATTTCTTAACAAGCCGATGCGGATCCTTCTTAAAATCTCTTACTGTGGATTTATGAACAATTCTCCAGGCTTTCTGAACACATTTCCAAGTTTTATTTGAAATATGAAACTGCTTTTTCAGTCCTGTTGTGTTCCTACACACAAGAGCATAATGTGACGTGAGCTTAAAAATGAGCAAAATGAGACGTTTCAGGGCTTAAAAAACTCTTCACACAGTGTCTGAAAGTCATGTTTGTGTAAAACAAGGAAAAAAGACCTGAATAAAACCATCACTTAGAAATGGGCTTTCTGGGACTGGACTGATTCATCGAACATGGGTTTAATATTTAACTGAACAGAACTTGGATTAAGCATTAAACCAGGACAAAAGCAGGTGAAATACAGAATATATTTTATATTTCTTTTGATTGTATCTGGGTCATGTGATGTTTCTCTCCCTATCTTTCAGGTTCATAAACTAAAATTGGGAATAGATAAACCGGATGAAGTTGGATGAAATGAGAAGGGTTCAGCTCCTTCTATGCTTCTATAGATCTGGTGGTGGAGACATTGATGGCAGATTGTGTCAACAGATCTGTTCCTCCATACACACACCCTCCGAGAGTAAGAAATTCACAACACAACAGTTTATGAATCTTTCAGACCAACTAAACAGCTGAATTCACCAAACTTTTGTGGATAAAGGCAGCAGATTGAATACACAAACAACATTTCAAAGATTGGAATATATTTTATGATATAAACTTGTGATAAAACTCTTGACAAATTATCTCTGACGTGTCTGTTGTGTTCCACCAAACTTGACACAGTTAAACTCTGCTTATATTTTTATTTTATTTCATAGAGATTTTAGAGTGAATGGGACTGAATATATTTGTACATCGTACTTTTCACAGTTTTATTTGTTAAACATTTTTCTTTCATCTCAAAATTATGCACTGCTTTGTTTTTGTAAATAGAATGAACTTCAGTAGAATAAACAAAGGTTTCTGGTTTTAATGTGAATTTTTTTTTTTTATTAAGAGAGCATTGAAGAATATAAGAAAATATTTTAAATGTTTTGACTGCAAGGACTAAAACAACAATATATATTTTTAGAAGATACCAATGAGAACATACTGTAATTCCTAGTTGTCTCTACATTCAGAGATTTTTAACAGCACTACTGCTGGGAATTTTTAAATAGTTAGGATCATTGCTAGGAAAAAACAAGGGCCCTGGTCTGAAAAAGGACCGAAGTTTGACAGAAATGAGCTGCGACTGAAGGAAGAAGTTAAAAGAAACTAAATGCAGCAGATCACTTTTTGAGTAAATTGCTTGTTAAGTCTCAATAGACCAAGAAAAGTAAAACAAAAAGAATATTTGAGCTCCCAATACTCATTCAGAGTCCAGTTTTCTTATTAAAATACCCTCCGGCAGAAGACTATTTCCTGCATTAGCCACTAGTTTCTTTCACTGAATGCAACTTGTCCTCTTTCACACATTGAGGAAAGTAGGCTGTGATGATTTAGGTTGCACTTTGTCTGCACAGCCCCCTATTAAATGACTGGACTCCAATATCAAATCTTTGATGGACTCTAAAAGCAGTTTAATTTGTTTAAAAAGGTCAGATTAAGTCAAATGCTTCTTCTAATCCTGGAGTGTCAAACTCATTTTTGCTTTGGGCCAAATCAAAATCATGAATGCTCTTAATGGGCGGGTAGAGCTGAATGTATCGATAAAACCTGTTAAAATATCAATGAATTCTTAAAATTAAATATTATTGAACGTCTTTTCAGGCCCTCCAGGATTTTGTGACTCTTTTAATGATTTTTTGCTATAAAAATCAAACAAATTTGGAAATATTTACAATATTTGTGGTAATTTATAACGGTAAATGTGATTTTTATTACTCGTTGTGTAGATCATGGACTATAATCTGATATCAAATAAGATTGAGGCAGCTGTTTAGTACAAGTAAGAAAGTTTTGACAATTTTTGAGAAAAATCTGCAGTAAACTTAAAATTAGCGCCAAAAAAAAGTGCCGAGGTTTATTGATTTTTTGTGAATTTCCACGACATTTCTCTAGAAACTGGGGGGGACTGATTGATGCAATTTGGCAATAAACAGATAAAAATTGCATTAATTTGAGTGATGATATAATATTTAAGCTCACTTAGGGTTTAGTCTAGAATCTATAGGGCCACATAAAAAGCTGCAATGGGCCGGACACGCATTCTAAAGATAGATGTGAACAAATATTTCTTCCAAAGCAACTTGTCACAACAGTTTCAACCTGAATATTATTTTAATCACAGCAGAAATCTTAAATAACACAAAAGCACCAAATCAGTTTTCTAAAAGTGTCTGACCTGAAATTACTAATTAAAAATTTCTGGGCTGCGTTGGGATTTCAGAGCAACATTCCTCCATTGTCAAGCTTTTTGCTGCCCTCTACTGGACACAAACAACACCTGCAACAGCAGACATTTCAAATCCAGACCATTAAAACTCAATGCTGTTACATTAGAAATAAAAAAATAGGGATAAACACATTCTGCTGGTTTTATTAGAAAAAGTTTCTTCTCTCTGCTGTTAATAATTCAGGAAACGTTTACCTGTCGTTTGATGAAGCTGGACGTCGTGTCTGAGGACGTGCTGCCATCTGAGCGTTTGAAGCGACTCTTGCGTTTAGGCAACTTCCTGGGCAGCTGTGTAGAGAAAAAAAAAAAAAAACTTTCAGCATATTAATCATACAAGTGTGTGTTTCATTTGAGTCATTCCTAAAAAATAACAACCAGATTCCTTATAAAAGGACTGCACCATAGTGCTGGGAATTTACTTTATTAACAATACATTTATTATGCTTTACATAAAATTAATAGATATATCGATTGATAAAATGTCTAAATTAACACTTGTGATAGACTAAAAAAGCTATAATTGTATGAAAAAAAGATCCAGTTTCTTGCTAAAGTTAATTTGAAGAGATACGTAACAATACAAAAGACCATAAATGCAACAAAAAATAAAAAATACAGTTGAATGTGAAAGGATGTAAAAGCAAAATTGGCCAGAAGTTGCACAAAAGTGATAAAAAAAAAAGAAATAAACCAACTAATCTGCCTGAAGATAAAAATAAAACACTGCTTACATTTTTCATAGGATACTGAAAATTACACAATTTAATTGAATCCTGTCATTTCTACAACTTGTGAATTGCATTCAAAATAGAATTGTGTCAATGAATTACAATATTTTTTGGTCTGAATTACTCTAAAATACCAAAATGACAAAACTTTAGTTGAATATTACCAGAAGAACCATTAATTCTAAAGTTTAAAATAAGAAACAATATTTTTAAAAATGCTGTCCCAACATATAAGCAAAAATAATCCTTTTCCTGCTACAGACTCTCAAAAGAAACAGAGTAATAATATAATTTCCCTCAGGGCCGGTCCAAGCCTTTTTTGGGGCCCTAAGCAGATTTTTATTTGGGCCCCCCAAGCCAACAACCAGATGCTTCATCATTCCTAACACACCTGCTATCATTAGCATCTTTTGTGATTAGCTGACATCATACCAGTATTTTGTGGTATTTAAGTGTGTCATTTTATTTTAATTAGCTGAAAGCAACATCAGCTGATAAACACTAAATTTACAGTAAACAAGTTTAATATCTTAAAAAAGTGGCAACAGCGGGAAGAAATTAACCTATTCTTTGTCTAAACTATAAAAATAACATGAAAATTGCTGTAATTTTAAATAGATATTTAAATTACATCATGCTAGCTTGGTGCTCTGGGGCCCCCTGGTGGTGGGGGAACCTTAAGCAGCCATTGAACTCCGATATGCCTCAGCTGGCTCTTATTTAATCATTTCTACTACACCTTTGTATAGCTGCCGCTGCTGCATGTAGAACACAATGTGACAGTTTACAAATAAATCTGAATGCGAAACTGAGCCCGAATATCAGATTCTGCTCTGGGCCCCATAAAATCTTAGTCCGGGCCTGAAAGGCGCTGTGACAGTCTGTAACATGCACATTTTCTTGCAGGGTTTGTGGTTATTTTGAGTCTTTCTCATCGGTTAAGTTTTAGTCATGCATGTTTCCATCACTACTTCGCCTAAATGTGGTCATCAATTAATGTCAATAAAACATATTTCGGATTTTGCCGTCGCGAAGACGCAGAGGTTCTTCTCCCCACCGAGTATTACATGAAGCGCCTCTGGTTTCAGGCTACAGGTTGCAGTTGGAGCCACGACCTGATTCAAAAAGCTGCAATCCCGTCATGTTGCTGCTGTGCTTTTCTCCGTTACTGTAGACGATGCGTGGCTAGAAAACCCCCCCGCACAGAAATAAATAATAAAAGATCAATATAAAGGAAAGGCCTGATGTGTGAGTTTGGGCCAAAAAGCAGCAGGTCTGATTATTTTTTTTAATTTTATTTCATTTTTCAATGTGTGGGTGGATTAAAGCCTCCATGTCTGAGCCTGATGCTGTGGCTCCGGTAAAATAATAATAAAAAAATGTAAAAAAATAAAATAAAATCTGCGGTTTTACTGAAAGATGAGGTGAGCACAGAAGTACAAGACTGCCAAACCACGGCGCCTCAAACGGAACAACAAGTAGCATCTGACACGGTCTCCACCAACAACCTGTCCGGAGAGGACGGAGCTGCAGTGAGTGAGTGGGTTTACCTGGAAATAATGCGACTGGGAGCCGGTTTCCACAGCAGACAGAGGGTCTACGGGCGATTTGGACATTTTGACTTGCACCATCTATTGAGAGCGCAGGGAAGCGGGCGGCACACAGACATGCGTTACTGGAGGAGGAAACAAGACGCACCAAATGCATCTATATGCAGGAAGGAGAAGAAGAAAAAAAAAACACTGGAAGGAGGGAAGAAGCGACCCGTAACATTCATGCAAAGCCAGGGGAAACAAACTATTTCCCTCCCTATGATAGAGTAAAAACAATCGTTATATCACAGGGTAGAGAGACTGCAGCGAGCAGGAGAGACGTCGGAGCTAAATTAAACCTTCAACGCCGAGGCGTCAGTCCTTACAGGTCCGTGCGTCGCTGAAGTTGGTGTCCGATTCGGAGCCTTTTCGCTGTTTTTTTTAGGACTCAGTGCCGCTTACAAGATTAGAAACATGAACTGAACGAGTCTGTAATGCTTAATTAGATCTTTAAAAAAATATTATTTGGGATTTGTAAAGCATTAACTTCATTAATAAAAGTCAAAAGAGAGCAGTTTTGAAAATGTTGTGGAATTTTGTGGATTCTCTGCTTGAAACCCGGTTACGATTTAAACATGGGTTGAGTTACTCCACGATTCTGACAAGATTATTTAAGCAATCTGTCATAATCTGTATTCCGAACATGCGGATCCATTTCTCACTATCGCAAATATGAACAGACTAGAGAAGACAAACATAAGTAGTAAAGAATAACATGAATTCAGTCCGGAAAGAGATGAAAAGGACCACGATTTATTTGATTCCACCTCAAGTCAAATTTAGTTAACCCAAAACAGTTTATCTTCCTCATATTATATATGTTATTTGTGTAACGTTTTTTCTAGTTATGAAAGTATAAAAATTAAAATATGGATTTTCTGGCAGCTTGAAGGCTGTTTTGTAAAAGCTTTGCTGGAATGATCTGAATTGTCTCTTTAAAATGCTGTTTTACAGTACATTTCCATCCTTTTTTCATAATTGAGCAAATGTGATACAGGAATAAACATTGATTTGAAAAATAAAGCTGCTGAAGATGGCAACTTTTACCACTTTTACGTTTTCAAGCAATATCTGGACTTAATTCTGACATTAGAACCATGACAATAATACAAGGAGTATTCTTTTCGAGTAATTTGCAATTAAGCTACTTTGATTTTGTTTGCCATTTCCCAAAAGTATGGATTGTTCAATCTTGTAAAAATGTTCGTCGACATCTGAGCTCAAGCGTCTCACCTGAACTCGAAATTGAACCCGATCGAAGGTAGAGAACGTTCCTAAAAAGTGGTGAAATGTCCCTTTACCGATGATCCAGCCGAATCGGAAGTGACGATTCTGATGCCAACTTCAGCGTCCTCGGGTCCATACTAAGTGTTCGGTCCTGCTGGGGGTGTCCGGCTGCACAAACACAAAAAACACCAATTCATGGCAGCACAACACAGGATCACTATTTACATGTCTGTCATACAAACCCCTTGTACAGTCGGGTTGTTTGATTTGCCTATGGAAATAAAATTTAGCCTTCAAAATGGACAAAATGTTGACTGGTTGTTTCATAATTGGTTTCTGTGTTATGTTTTTATCATGCAGAGCACTTTGAACTGCCCTGTTGCTGAAATATTCTGTACAAACAAACATGATTTGACTAGACTCAGGCGTGTTAAGTCATAGTATTTCAGCAAAAAACAAAATTGCAGCCGTAGTCGAAAATTACTTTACATAACAAAAACATAAAAGAACAAAAAACATTACATTGCAGTGGAGAGACATAACACCGAAAGAATATTTGTTTTATTTGACTTGAGATTTTAAACTTTTGTGGGATTATATATTTAATTTTGCATCATCTTAGTTCAGTCAAACTGCATTATACAGTCTCCATGGTAACCAGCTGTTTTAAAAATGTAGTTAATTTTCTACAAGTAATCAAATTATGTTAATCCAAGTAAATATATTACATTCATTAAGTTGTCATTTTACACAAATGTAAATAAATTAAGTTTTATAAACTTAATTTCAACTAAATTCCTTAAAGTTGGAGCTCTACTTTCTTGGTTTTCAGTGTATGTTAGCTGATGGGTGCATGTAGTCTGTTACTGCCAACACTGTTTCAGGTTTTACTCCAGAAATACTCCGCAGCATCAGGATACAGAAGCTAAAGCAGGCATCATCTGGACAGAAAGATTTATTTGAGAGAATCTTTTTTTGTTTTTGAGGTTTCTATTTTTATTTTACAAATATTTTGCAATCAAAAGTATTTCTGCTGTTTCCTGAACTGTTTTTGTTTCTTTCTTTCTTTGACTTGTTGATCAGACGATGAAAATCCCAAACCATCAGTCCAGAACTGAACATTATAAGGAAGCTAGATCCAATTTATATTTTTCTAAAAGCATTGTTTTATGAATTCACAAACAAACATAAAGGCAGTCAAAGTGGCAAAACTAAATTCACTTGATCCTTTAAGTCGGTTACGCAGTTTGATCTCTAGCTTTTCTAATCACAAATAGTGAATTTAAGATTTAATGCTTGAAATATTATAGAGGATTTTACGTCATCTTCCTGCATCATGCTCTTATCTTGGATTACTTGATACGTAGTGGCCATAAAAAAGTCACAATAATGACTAGAAAATATGATCATGTGGTTTTGATGCAAAACAAAACTCATCTTTTGATACTCAGGCGTGTTTATTGACCTAAGTTTGCCTTGTCTACTGTAACCGGTTCAAATATGTTTGTTCAGAGCTTCCAGTTTTATCACCTGACAGCTTTTGTAAACAGCTCTATCGTATCTGACACTAAATGACATAATCCTTCTTAGAAACTAAACCATCAGTTAAATTTCCAAGAATTTAACTGTGACAACATTTTGTTTCTTTTTCAATACACTTGTTGTTATTTTTTTTTCCATACCAGATTTTGTAGAGTAAAGATTTTATATGTTTTGGATCATCCTTCAGAGTTCTGCTCAGGTAAGAAATACGATCTGGGTTCTCTTTTTCACTGCACTGTGGAAACATGGCAGGTCAGGCAGAAAGTTGTGGAGAAATCTAAGGTAGGAGTTTGTTAAAAAACAAACTCACAAAGTTCTGGTTATCAGAAAATGACCAGACAAAAAGAGCAGCAGTAAAAGAAGGAGCCAGTAACTCTGGAGAAGCTGCAAAATCCGTCCACACAACAACTTCTTCCTATGCACTCCACAAATTTAGCATCTGTGCAACAACAAAAAGAAGAAAGCAATCGTTGAAAGACAATTGTATAAAACCCTGTTTGGAGTTTACCAAATGTCAGGCAGAGCAAACATGTGGAAGAGACTGTTCCAGTCAAATGAAACTAAAACAAATATTTTTTTTCCTTATGTGCATGACTCTATACTAGGTGCGGTGGAAGAAACTAGCAGTGCACATTATCCTGAACTCACCATTCCCTAAGCCCATTTAAGAAAATATACAAAACTTGAAAATCTCTGTTCACAAATGCCACCCATCCAATCTGACTGAGTTTGAAGTATTTTGTAATTTCAGCCTAGAAGTGCAAAGCTAGTAGAGAGATTTGCAGCTTTAATTGCAGTGAAAGGTAGTTATTTAACTGACATAAAATCCTAATAAAACACATTAAATCTTGTGATAAAGTGGTATAAGCATGACTGCATGGCACTTTACCTACAAAACGCTTTCCTTGTGTCTTAGCAACTAATAACATTTGGGGAAACACGTGAAACTCTAGTTGGATTAACTTAGAAAACATAACTAAATAATACTTCATTGTTAAATTTTTAAGTTTTCCCCTCATTAACTGGAAGAATATGACTTACATATGTAAAATTTCAACATGTTTGCATTTATTTCAAACGCGATATTTCTGTCACTCAGATCGAGGCGCGACTGCGACCCCTGCTGGTTGTTCGTGTGACGCCGGTCACACCTAGAAAACAGCAGCATTTCCCTCCATCAGCTTTAAAACGGCTCCTCTAATGATTTCTTGAAAATGTCCTGTTTTATCTGTATGAAATCTGCATGAAAAGATGTGGCGATGATTGAGAGCGCAGGCAACTGAATGCATCCATTGATATAAAGATAATTGCACTTCGAAGAAACAATGCCTTCTTGTACTTGCACAGCCAGTTTGGTGAGTTTCCTCTAGTTAACTGATTCTCTTCCACTGGTTAGGCTGCTCTATATTCTGTTGTTAATACACATGCAATAAAATTCGCCCCAATGAGGTCAAGTGGAGTATTACGTTTCTTTTGTTGCTGTTTTTGTTAATATGATCCTCAATCTTTGATGTGCTGTTGGTAAATGCTCCATCAACACATGTATTGTAAAATATTATGAAATGCAATATCAAAAAAAAAAAAAAAAAAGAGGAAAACAATGTGATGGTAGGTAACATCTAGAGAACATGCTGGAGGTTTATGCACTTAAATATGTTGTGATGTAACAAAACAAAAAAAAGGAAGAAAAAGATAAAATATTAAATGAATAACAGCCAAAATAGCTGCTGCATGAGTTTACATCGCTAAAACACCTCCAGTCAGTGCATGTAACGTTTTTACTGCTAATGTATTCACTTTCTGTTAAATAAACATTTTCAGTTTTATTCATTTATTTACATTTTTGTACATTTTTTGCTCAGTTGATTCTGTAAAATGCACAATTACTGGCAGCAGGATGCAAGCCAGTAATTGTGGGATGTTTGTGGTACTGCAGCAGTAAATGTATTTGCAGTATCAGTACAGAAAATTATAAATGAAGAAAATAAATTGTACCAGTAAAAGTATGTGTGCAGTAGCAACTGTCTTTTGAGTTATAGCATTTACATGCATGGTTGCTTGATTTAGTTTTATATGATATTGCACTTTTATAATTAGTTTTTATAATTCTATAAAAATAGTACAAATATCAAAATATTGTTATTTTGATATTTGATCATTATGATAGCTGAAATGATTAATCTAAAATATTTTTGGGAAAAATTGCAATTAATTTGGTTTTAATCTGACATTTTAACAATAGATAAGACATTTAAAAAATAACCAAAAATAGCATTTCAATATCCATTACAATACAATAAATCTAATCCACTGGAAAATAATGATATTATTGTACTTTTAAACATTTTAGATATTAGATGTTTTTATTATAGGACTTGTTAAGCAGTTTCTTACATATTGCTGTTCTGTAAAATTGCAAACTGGAAGATATTACTGTATAAATATCTTATAAAATGTGTCCATATTTAACAAAGATTTTACAGAATACATCAGCATGTCATAAATAAATAATGCATTCACATATTCATGAGTACCATGATGAAATCGCTCATGTCGACTTTTGTTGGAGAAAAATCAGAAACTTACTTTCCAGTAAAATCAGGCCTAAATCTTCGTGAAGACGACAGAAAGGGTCAAATTTATCACAGATTTTGTTAAAATAAAAGACATCATCTGATCACTGAATGCAAGTTTTTCCGTGTGGATCTCGCTGGAGTCTCAGCTGGGGCATCGCTGTCCGCCTCTAGAGGGAGTACCGAGTGGGAATGAGTGGTGAGAGCAGCAGCAGCAGCAGCGCGCCTGGGCCGAACCGAGCTGCGTCAAAACAGCCGAAATCAGAGACCGACACACCGGAACTGAACGCGGTTTCGTTAAAAAAAAAAAAAAAATTAGCAACGAAAGCAAAGCAAGCGGGGTAGGGAAATTTAAAAACAGAGGAAAAGAGAAACAAACTATCAAAGGAGTGTAAACTGTGTAAATATAGTTTTTGCTACTTTTGAACGTCTTTCTTGCAGTTTTGCGTGTTTTTCTGACTGACTTCTGGCTCACATTGATGAGATTTCATAGTGGTTACCTTTTGTCTTGGTGATTGTAGTGTCATATCTTACTTTCTTTATTTTATTATATATTTTTTTACATGTATCGGAGTAGAAAAATGTTTGTAATTTGGTTTGTACTGAAGGGATATTTTTTTAAACTTATAATAATAACACAACATCCAAGGCTGCACTTTGCGTTTGTTTAAAATAATGTTTATATATATATATATATATATACTAAAGTTCTTTTGTAATATTTTTACATTAGACTCTGCCTACTTCATGTCAATTTGGGCATTTTGGGTCTTCATACTTGTAAATATGGATGAATGAATGGAAACTTCATTTTTCGGAGTCTCAATAAAACTATTAGGGTCCTGCAGAAACAAATCAAAAGTTAAATATGAACCTTTCTAACTAACTTGATATGAGTTAAAAATAGTATTATTGACATGATGCTGGCTCCACCCCATGCGGATCAAACCTCCTACAAACAAACAGCGTTATAATGGCAGAGGTAGTGGAATTCATTTTGAGTAATACATTTTTTGAGTCAATGTTTGCCTCATAAGCAAACAATGAAGCAAAGAGGACAGGCAAGAAAATTCTCCACTTAGCCTAAATTAGGTCTGTAAAGTTATTTGCAGAAAATAACAGAGAAATCAACATTAAAGCTAAAGTTTTTTTTGGCAGGAGGAAGAATGAGAGGCACAAAATCTCACTGGATGTGAGAGTGAAAGTTGTGTTAGACACATTTTGCACGTACAAAACGGGTGAGTAAATGCTTAAAAATTAACATTAGATTAAAAAAGTGCTTAGATGTAAATATCGCAGTTACTGCAGCACATGTTTTTATGCTGCCATTGAGCTACCATTGGGATTAAATTTACACACTACCATCACTTATTGATCTTTGATTTGACTATCAAAAAGTGCCACTATGACAAAAAATTGGATTTTACCACCAGTTACCTTTGTGCAGACGAACGAGGTAGTTTCCATCGATCACACTTTCATTCAAGTGGACATGAGGTTGCCTGCAGCCAACATTTGACTATGATTTCCTATTATTTTCCGAAAATCTCTCTGACCGCATTAGCCATGATGAGTCCTGCAATGTTGATGGAGGTTCAGTTCCTCTAGATAAGTGGTGTGAACTTCGGGACAAATTGGGACCGCTGATTGGTGACAAACCCCCTAGAATAATTGACAGGTGGTATCAAACAGGTGGTGTTATTTTGAAAGATAATAAATGGAATATTGAGCAACATATTTGATGTGTATTGAAGATTTTAATGATGGCACTTGACAAAATGTGCTGTTTCTAGTTTTCATAATGGTTGACTATAAGATATCTTTATGACGTTTTTAAGCACTTTGATGGCCTTGTTGCTGAAATAAACATGAGTCATAAATCATTATAAAAGTAAATAAGGACAATGGAATGAATCAGACCATGAGAGACTGTGGATGTGTTAATCACGGGTATGAGTGTTTTATTTTGAAAAGCATTATCGGATGTGCGGCGTTTGCGTTTTCTCCGCCTTGACAGTGGTGCTTGAAGCCGAGAGGGTCAGGGGGAGGAGAGGCAAGTGAGTGTGGAGCGAGATTACGACAGGAGGAGATCCTCCACAGGGTGACCAATTTAACCGAGCCATCCTTGACCAGCCTGGCTACAAATGCTCCTCCACCCTGGCCGCGCCGACCGACCAGCGCGGAGAATCGGATTGCCAGCTGCAGTCGTGTCCGGGAGTAGAAACAGAAGATGATCACAGTGAGTCCGTTCTTGTCTTTTTATTTCCCTCTCTCTCCCTTCTCTGGAATTACACGCTGCAGGCCGAGATGAACCCCATATATGTCTTACAAACGCGCCATACGCTATTTCTCTCTGGACCGTGTGCGCGTCTGCCACCTCTCCGCCGAGCGCTTCATTTGTGCCGGAGAGAATGACATAGCTGGCGACAGACCCTGCGAGGCCTCCGCTTTCACATTAGTGGCGGTGGCAAAAGGATTCACGGTCAGTACATGTTCTGTACTGGCGGACAGCAACAACATCTCTGCGCTTGTGTTTGCGGGGAAGGTAGAGGAGGATGAGACGCATAGCTGTGCGTTTGCGCTTCTTGGTGCAGCTGACGGCTCCGGAGGGTGTTAAAACAGGCAATTCTCTCTATGACAACTTCAAACCAAAGCGTCCCAAAATGGGTTGGAATTTTTTTATTCTTTTTTTAGAGCATGCTTGTTCCTCCATCTTCTGGCTGATGCTGAGGAATGTGCAGCATTATAATAACTTGTTTATTTCCCGTGTACTTCACGTTTTGTCGGTGCACTTAATCCTGGGAGTGCTTCGCGTTGCTGCAGACTGAAGGACACTGACTGCAGCTAACACACAATGCGTGCATCTCTGACTGGCAGAGGCGTGTTTGTGTCCTGACTCGGGAATGGTTTTTCTGGTCCCCGCTGTGGTTGTCACATAGGCCACGGTGTTATGTAACAGGAATCCTACGCTGTTTGAATGCGGGCCCTCTCTCTTTCTCTCTCTCTCTCTTTCTCTCTCTTTCTCTCTCTCTCTCTCTCTCTCTCTCTCTCTCTCTCTCTCTCTCTCTCTCTCTCTCTCTCTCTCTCTCTCTCTCTCTCTCTCTCTCTCTCTCTCTCTCTCACACACACACACGCACACCCACGCCAACACACACACTGCCTTGCCTATGTGTGCACGGCATCCAGACACCAGAGCCGCAGCAGATGCAGGGACTGAAAACCAGAATAAAAATTAAATTAAGCAGTTTTTAATTTCCTTGAAAGGGTTTTGCATCTGCATCATCTGGGTGAGAAGTGACCTGGGGACAGAGGGGTGCACGCGCGAAATGAATGAGTCAGTGCGCGCTGTTTGCGGCCAGCGTCCGGTTGAAAATGCCCCCTTAGAGCAATGGTCACCCACCCACCTACCCTACCCGCCACTGCCTCTCTCGTTTTCCCACTGCTCCCCTTTAGCAGAGGGAAGGGGGGAGGGGATGGAGAGCTGAGCCAGGCACCAAGCAAGCGAATGGCAGAGACGCGACGCGAGGCTGGGCAAGTGGGTATGAGCTGGTCGACCTTGTGCGGGGGGGAGCGAGGGACGCAGACGGGGAGGTAGAGGTAGGAAGGGAGCGAAGAGGAGGGGCGGGGAGGGGAGGTACTGGTTCCCCTTGAATCTTGTCGATCCAGCGAAAGGAGGAGGAGGGGTGCTGGACGAAAGAAAGCAAAATACGGCGAGAAGAAGTTGTTTTCTCTGCAACAAGGCAGCGAAGCTCCGTCTCTCTGCAGCCGTGGAGGATCTGGTCGACTGGTGGCCTGGGAAGGTCCACCATATGTGACCTTTTCATGATCCAATCAGAAATCCGGACAGTGCATTTCTATTATTACCCACACTGATCAGGCATGACATTATGACCACTGGCAGGTGAAGTGAACACACTGATTAGTATCTATTTATCAGGACATCAGCAGGTGAACATTTTGTTCTTAAAGTTGATGTGTTGCAGGAAAAATTGGCACCCGTAAAAATTTAAATGAATCTCAAGAACTGGATCTTGAAGACTGGTCTGCATGGTCAATATCAAATCTGTGAGAAAGAGTTTCTGAACGCAGTGTTTACTAGGTAATAAATCTGAAGTGCAATTCAGTAAAGCTTTGAATGCTGATGATACATTTGACCAGTTGACCTGGTATAAATTCAGCACACTAAGGTTTGGAGAGAGCAAGGTTTGGGGTTTCTTTTCTATTGTTATGATGGAAAGAAAGTGAAATTATGGGTTATTTGTAGCACTATGATCATCAGAATATTACCCAGGCTGTAATTGCTTGTTACCCCAAAGTTAATATAAAGACTGAAATATAAATTGCTGAAATAGGCCAGGAAGGCAGACCCATTGGACTCGATACAACGGATGAAATGCTGTAGCTGAGATTGTCAGAGACGTTGATGCTGATTCTTATTAAAAGATGACACAATACCGAATGCATCACAGTTTTTAAGTTTTACATTTTTCCCAATAAATAACATTTGAAGTACGTAATGTGCCAGGTCGACGCTATGAAGCTTACCGGAAGTTGCGCTGTAAACAGCCATCGTCCACTGCGAAGAGAGAAGCACTGACCTGAACAAGATGTTATTTAATATTTGGGAGTGTGGCCAACACCGATTTTGTTCACTTCCTCTGCTGTTTTGTTAAAACCACAAGGAAACTACAATTCTAAAACAGGACAGAAAATTGACATCATTGTTCTCAGCTTGTCCTTGTGTTCGCTGATTGACCCGGTTGAAATTAAACCGGAGGAATCCCAGTGAATGGGAGAAATCCCAGGTAGTGCTGTAAGAGAGATTTGAATCAAAAAGAATTGCACAGGAAGGTAGCTTTTACGCTGATAGTGTGAGGATTTGCACAACATCCTCCTGGGAAGCCTTGGGTCCCACCATCAGTTTGGATTTTGCTTTGACACATAAACACCTACCAAGGCATTGTTGCAGACTATCTACATCCTTTCATGGAATCAGTATCACCAATGGCTGTGGAGTCCTTTTGCAATACAGAGCAAAAATTATTTGAGAAACACAACATGTGAATGTTGACTTGCATTCCAGTTTTCGCAGATTTCCATCCAGTTGAGCATTTATGGGATGTGCTGGATAAATAGATCTCTTAAAGTAAAAGGACTGGAAAGATCTGCTGCTATTATCTTGGTTTCAGCTACGGGTGGGCATTTAACATCATTTATTGTGAAAAAGTTCTAGATACATTTTGGTTAATGAAAATAAATCTGACTAAAATGTTATTGTTTTGCTATTTTCTCCACAGTTTTTCCTTCAGTAAATTAAAAAATAGGATTAAATTAAGTGTCTATGCACAGACTAGGAATGCAAATCATATTTTTTTAAGTAAGTGAAGTCCTGGAAAAGTTTGATACGTTTTTAAGAGTAGTATTTTTGCTTGGTGCTATAGATGCTGTGCCTCTCAGTCACAGCCATAGTGTTACTTAGGAAAGACATCATAAATAGATCTTATCGTCATTTTATTTGTATCACAATTAGAGATGCACAAATCCGATATTAATATTTGTATTGATCCTCATATTGAAAATTATTCTAGATATAGAATAAGGGCAGATCTATTCAGCCTAATGCTATGCTCTGTGCTCTGAGTGACGTCATGCCTTATTTTCTAAACAATTTAAAAGGTTTGTTGCAGTTTAATTTTACATGGTTGCCCTATTGTTTTGGTCAGTTTCTTTATTGTTTATTTTACATTGGTGCTATATTCCTAACTCCACTGACTGAGCAAATTAAAGTTGTGTTGTTTCTACATATTTGAATATACTAGCTTGTGAAGCTACTGGTACATTTAAATGTTCTGTACTGGTGCAGTTATCAAATAAATTTGTAGTTCATCACATTTATGTTTGCTTTTTAAAAGAGAAACAGATTAAGTCAATTCCGTATCAATGTGCATTTCTGTTGCACCAATCCACTTTTTTCACTTCCGATACCGTTACATGTATCTGAGGTTAATGTCTGCTTGATCAGTTGTACAAGAAATGCATGCATATCTGGGTCCATCCATCTGTCCGTCCTTACATTCCTCTTCTTGGTGATTCTCTCCACACTGCTCTGGGAAACTCGAGGCAATCATCAAGCAGAAAGTATTTTCTTCCTCGGTCCTAGAGTCTCCACTTAGTGGGAATTACCTCTAAAGGGAGGCGACCACGCGCAATAACGACCAGATAGACGAAACACCTCAACTGACTATTTGTTAGTCTTAGCTAACCTATGGATGAAAGATTTTGCTGCTTGTAATTAAAATCTTATTGTTTTGGTGGCGATCAATATCTTTTGATCATAGGTGAGAGGTTGAATGTTTAGATCAGGGGTGTGAAACAAATTTTTATTTTGGGCCACATCAAGATCATGAATGTTCTCAAAGGGCCAGAATGTATTGGTAAAACCCATGAACAAAATGTTAAAATATTAGTAAATAGTTGTGTAGTGATTTAAATTAAATGGTATTGAACATCTTTTCACCATGATCAGTACCTCCAGGATTTTGCAATTATTTTTTTGCAGTCAAAATTAATGATTTTGTGGTGGTACTTTAAAAATATTTGCAAGACATTTTGTGATAGTTGCGCTAGTGTATGACTTTAAATAATGTATGACTTTTTGTTACTCGCCATATCAGTCATGAACTGCAATTTGACATCCAGTAAGCCAGAGGCAGCAGTGCAGTCGCATTACCCCAATATTTTTGCAGAAAATTTCAAATACACTCAGTTATGCATCAGAATGAAAAAGTGTGGGGATTTGTTGAACTTTTGCAGAATTGTGAAAACTGGGAGGACTGACTGGTGTAATTTGGAGTTATCCAAATAAAATCCTGCTTTTATTTGACTGATAAAATAAAATTTAGGCTCAGAACTGTTATTTTGATGCTTCTATTTATGTGTCCACCTGGTCTAGAGGGCCACAAAAAAGCTGCAATGGGCCAGATTTGGCCCACGGACCTTGAATTTGACACATGGTTTAGAGCTTTGGTTTCTGGTTCATCTCAACAGAGCAGACACACACATTACTGCAAACGAAGCTCTAATCCATCTACCCGTCCTTCTTGTTCTTTATCCAACACCTCAGCTTCAGAATAACCTCCAACGTGAAGTGAGATGCATATTTTTAGAATATCATTATAGCAAATAATCCATAGTGCCAAAATCCTCTGCTGTAACCTCTGATGTGGATGAAACCCTGACACCCTGACTTTCTGGATGTTTCTATTTGTACTTTTTATTTCAGCCCACAGGCCTGCAGAGTCTGTCACTTTGAATAAAACATTATGGTTTTGACAATGTCCTGCTGTCTGGCAGCTTTTATCTGGATGTTTTTACTTGTCTGTTTATCATTGATTGAGATTATAAACAGAGCTTCGGGTAGTCCATCTGTTCTTTTTTGTCCTGGCTGACTCCAAAATGCTTTTTTTAGAGAGGTTATATCAGAGAATGGGTCATGCTGGAGTCAAAAAGGATGAACCTATGCCCACAAATAGGATCTGAAAAAATAAAACAACTCTGTAGCTTCTGCTTTGCTGCTAAAGTTTGGAGGCTGTTCTCCAATAAAACTGTCTTACAGTTTGCTACCACAAAGGTAGAAAATGCAATTTGTGGGAATTTGTGTAGTTTATGCATGACAATTAAATGAAATTTTGATTTATTTGCTATTTTAGAAATATATTGTGTATCAGGACTCAAGAGGGCTATCCCCCCAAAATATCTGCTTTAATTTTCAGATCCTGATGTTACCTCTTATATGTTCATTTATTGTTAAAACACGATGACATGTCTATTTATCAACTTGTTGCTCTTCTGTATGTTTGACTTTCTTCCCTCCAGAGCCAGCAGAAGCCGTGGAGATAGGCCTGGCACTCGAGTCTTATTTAAATTAGGCTCTACTTGTTGGGTGTGGTACCACCATCTGGAGTTTGGTGTGTCAGTCAGCCCGCTGTTTACTCCCAGCCTCCGGCCGTGCAACACGCCGCCTGCAAACCTCTCCTCTCTTCGTCAAAATTTCGTCCAGGGGGATAAATGAGTGAACCGGTCGTAAGGGAAAGGGCTGGAACATGTACCAGAACCCTGACAGGTAAATAAACAGCTCCTACAGGTAGGGCTGGGCGGTAAATTGATTTTGATTGATTAATTGAATTTTTTCATTTTGAAGAACTACTTTCTAGAAAATCTGTATCGTTTTTCACCGTGGGTTTCCACAGTCAGCACTTCCATGTTTGACAATCGTGTTTTACAGCTTTTATTTACTTTCACTTTAAATTCAGCTCTATTGCGGATTCTTTTTATTAATTAGGAGAAATAAGTTGTAATATCACAAGAATAAAGTAGTCCAGCATAAAAAATGACAAAAAATTACATGAGGATCTTGTGAAACAATACATTGGTTTAAGTTTTACACTTAGTAGTTAAAACTATTAACTAGAAATAGTTAATCTTTTAACACTTCAGCATCAAATTATTATTACTAGCATTACTAGTCATATTTAACAATATTAAAAAATTTAAAGGACATATATTTTTAGTATAAACAATGTAGGTTTCTGGTTGTGAACTAAATATGTTACACTAGATTTAATTATGTGTTTAACCTAATACTACATGTATTATTCCATGTCTTTCTTGTTTGCTTTTTGTTGGTTGGTTTTTTTGTAATTTATAAAAATTGTTTTATTAATGTAAAGAAGTGATATGTGGACGTCTGTAAGAATAGCGGCAACATAGCTGTCACTAAATGTGGATCCTAATTAAACTAAACTAAACTAAACTAACTGCAAACCACTGTGTTTATTTGTTGAACTAAGCTGTTCATATCAGAGTGATAAATCTATCAAAGCTTTTTTTCTCATTGAAAGAAAACTTTCTCATAATTTCAAGATGTTATTTGTTTTCTGGTACAATTATTCTGCTAATATTTTGACTATATCCTTGCAATTAAACATTGTCATATAACTGACCCTAAAAATCCATCATTCAACTCACAGAATGTAAGATTGACAGAGTTTCCCCCAGAAAACATGTTAAGCCTGGTGGTATAGGGCGTGTTTTTGAGTTAAAAAAATGTTACGCATTATTGGAAGAAATTATTGACCTTATTGACAATACTTAAACACCAATTATTATATTTTTAAAAAGACAAATGTCAAATGAATTAAAATTTTTGGCACTTCAGTTGTTTTATTCTAATTAAAGATATCCAATTTTTAAAAATCTTTTATCTGTGACTTAATTCGCTGAAGTTGTTAGCGTGTAGGCTGGTAAAAGAGACATCTGAACTCAGTATTCCTATCTGATCACACATTGACCAGACTGTGTTGTCATTGTGGTTTCAACCATTTTGCCAAGAAAACTCTTTAACTATCATTACAGGTGTGTAAAAAACTAAAATAAATAAACAAACAATGCTTAGCTTGGTGGGGGCACAAGTAAAAACCTGGTGGCCTGCCAGGCTTATAATACACTGGGGAAAACCCTGATTGAAACCCACTTTTTTGAATTATTTTCAGCCATTTGTAATTTCTTTTTTAAAATAGAAAGTGAAATCAATTAAAATAGAAAATAGGAGCCAACAGGAAAAAATCTGATTAATGTTTAAGCCGTAATGCCTAGCCCTACCTAGAGGGAGTCAAAGGAGGGGAAAGGCGTCAAGTTGTCCAACGTAGCTTCAATGCTAACTGTTGTTTGTCTGCTCAAACAGAATGTCCTGGTTCAGTGGTCTCCTAGTTGCCCGAGTGGATGACCGCAAGACTGCGTGGGGTGAACGCAATGGCAAGAAGTCCAAACGGAAGGGAGGCTCTTCTCTCTGCAGCCCGCGTTACATGAGCTGTCTGCGGGACCCGGATGCTATGGAGCCCCCTTCCGGAGCCCCCCTCCCTCAGCACCATCGTGGAGGGGTGGCCGGGGCTATCGGAGGCGGGGGGAACTTCGGCGTCCGCTGCGGATGGCAGGAGGACCACTACGGCAAGAGGGGAGGGGCTCCCGGGGAAGGGGTGGGGCTGAAATCAGTTGACTTGGGCTTCGAGGATGGCGAATTGAAAGGCAGGAAAGGGGGATGCAACGGAGGAAGCGGCGACATGGGAGACGAGAGTCCCAACGGGGCAGGCGGGGTGGTGACGGCGGCAGACTGCTGGCTCAGGGTGGTGCGTGTATTCCAGTCGAAAAAATTCCAGTCCCGCAAACTGGAACGCCTTTACCAGCGTTACTTCTTTAGGCTGAACCAGAGCTCCTTGACCATGCTCATGGGGGTGCTTGTGATCGTGTGCGGCATCATGCTGACCTTCCACTGTGTCCATGCCGCTCCGGACGTGGCCTACTCATCAGCCCTTTCCGTGGCCATGGCTCTCTTCATGGCTCTCATGGTGGTTTGCAACCGCAACGGCTTCCACCAGGACTACATGTGGATGGTCAGTTACCTGGTGATTGGAGTCCTGCTGTCGGTGCAAGTGTTCGGAGTGTTCATGGTGGCGCCCAGGAGTGCTTCAGAAGGAATCTGGTGGTCTGTGTTCTTCATCTACATCATCTACACGCTGCTTCCCGTCAGGATGAGGGCTGCGGTGCTGAGTGGAGCGGTGCTGTCCATCATTCACGTGGTGACCACATGGCAGATGAACCAGGAAGACAAGTTCCTCTGGAAACAGGTACGACCTGTTTAATTTCTCTGCTGTCTCTCTGGGTATTAAACATGAATCGAAAAGATGTCAAATTACTTTGTCAGCTGCAAATTAGAGAAGTTTTTCCAGGTGAATTAAGAAATTCAGGTCTCCAGATCAACCTACATCATGTATAGATGCATGTGTAACAAAATAACACTGTTACAGTTGGACAGTTTTCATCTCCCGACACTCACAAGGGTTGTTTTCGAACCTGATAATCCAGTACACTTGATTCGATTGGAGACCAAAGATGCAACATTTGCTTCATTTTCAAAATGCAATGTGTCAAACGAACCCTTTGAAAAACCTGTTTACCCTCCTAACTTGTGGTGGCGCTGTAAAAACAACTACTGAAGGAAATGACATGAAACATGAGTATAACTTCCTTCTTCACAAAATGTAAACAAAAATGGAATAGCGCCAGATTTCAGCAGTTGTAGGATTTTGCTTTTGTCTTTGGTAAACGACCACGAGCCATTTCTCTCACAGGCGTTAGACTCTTACATTTGTTTTGGTTGAATTTACCCAGAATTCCCTGCTCTAAAGTCTGCCTCCTGCTTTGGAGCAGACTCCGTTCTGCTTTGCATTCAAACAATTCACTTCAACCAAATCGAGACCTAGGATGTATTAGCTTTGTTTGCTCTTTTGGGCCACATCAGAATTTGGTTACGAATTCACACCTCCCCAAATGAATCAGTCTTTCCTGGCAAACACACTAGATTTTGATTGAAGTGGACCAAACTGGGCTGGTGTGAATTCACTCTAAATGGTAAGAGCCACAAAGGACCACTTGACAACTAAACTCTTCAGGTGAAGCTTTGACATTCTTTTGATTTCTGAGGTGTTTTTCAAAGCAACTTTTCTGGGCTCTCTAAGTCCTTCTCCATCTTCTAACATACACATTTCCTACTGAAAGTCTTAAGTTTTAATAAATAATATTTTCACCCTATTGGATAAAGACTCCATGTAGATAGTGCCCAAAATTGAATCCTTTGAATATTGAGTCTTTATCACAATTTAACATTTTCAATCAAAGCAAGATTCCCTTATAATGCTCAGCACTAATACTGAATATATATTTAAACATAAACTTATGTAAACAAAGAAGAAAAATGAAGAGATAATTTGTGTAAATCAATGCTTTAAATTTTCATTTTAAACAAACCGTTGAACAATTTACTTGGGATGTGCAGTGGTTTGTTTATTTTTCATAGTTTCTGCTGAATTGGAAGAGATAAAACAATTCAGCAAGTAGAAAATTACCTTTAAAACAACAAGTTATCTGTAAAAGAAGTGCCTGTTTAGAGAACATTGTCTTCTTGTCTATTGGAGCAATCATCAGCTATATTATTGCTTCATCCTCTTTTTTCACATACATGATACAACACTTTCCATTAAAAACAGTTACATTAACTACTAAACTCACATCATTTAGAGTTTTTTCCCCTGAAAATGGAGACAAAAATTAAAGTATGTGTTCAGCTAAACCATAAAAAAAATATTTGTCATTAACTAGAACATTTGGATTATGTAGTTTTTTGGGAGTTTGTGGGAACAAGCTGTACACACTGTCACGGCTGTAATCTCATCACACTGTAAAAGTGACGTGTCAAATGTCAAACCTCCAGAGAGATACCTCTCTTCACATCCGGTCTGCATGAAACAACAGCAGCGCTAGTTTCAAGTGGGGTTCCTCACCACTTCATGAATCACTGACTAAAGCCCAATGCCAGTTTTCAGATCAGTTTAGTGACTGAGCTGTTCAGGCTGCTAGGGTTTTACTGGTTAGCTGGGAAATTTGAAAGTTTTTGCTTATAAATACCAAAAAAGTAAAATGAACGAGGTGATAATTTCTGAAAACGTATTGTGAAATATTTGAGTTAAAGATGCGTGTTTATTAAAATCTATCCCTCAAACATTTATGTACTCCTGACCGCGTGGCTTCATGTCTGGCTACACGGAAACACAGACTTGATATTTACGATGGGGCGATAGTGTGTGAACTGGCAGCGTAGCCGCTGCAGTGTGAACCGCTCGGCTGTGATTTGTCACCGTGCCGGAGCTGCGTATTTGGGGCTTACAGGGTCTCGCTGCACAGTGTGCCGCTTGTACGTCATGCCAAGGACCTGAGGGCTCGCTGAAGGTCAGTGGGCTGAATGAACCACTCTGGCAGGACAGCACTGTGTGTCTGTGTGCTGCTCTGTGACAATGGGAGAATACCATGATATAAAGCAGCAACACTCAGATCTCTGTGCTCTTTCACAAGGGACACTTTGTACTTTTCTGCTCTGGTGGGGTGACGGGGGTGAGGCCAAAAGGGAGGACAGAGGGAGCCGCAAAGGGACGGGGGGCAGGAGGGTTGTTGCGGTTGTTTGCCTCTTTTACTATCTTAGCTGTTTTACGACAGTCATATCCTCGAAGACGAGTTATGTAAAGCATAACAGGAGGGCCGTTAGATGAAAACAATGGGAGGATATCAGACTTAATGATTGCTGATTGTCCGAGGTGTGCATTCATTACGATATCCTTTCACTAATTTGTCCTGCTTCTGAATTCGCTCTCAGCAAACAACTTCATATTGTGACTGTTTATTATAAATTTAATACAAATGAGGGGGCAAACATCAGGGCTCGATGGGAACTTGGTGTTTACAGTACTGCGCCTAGCCTCCTGCATGATATATTGTGGCATTATCCATCACAGACCCGGTGTTGTTTGCCATCGTTGAACGAACGAATGTCACGAGATAGCTGCGGCCCAGCGAGAGCAGCATATCTCTGAGGTCGTCTCTGTATTGTGTGACACGGTTATTACATTGTCATCAATCACCGCTTCATGCTTTTCTGCAAGTATTTCCTCTTTCTCCAATAACTCATTAACCTCGGGGATACTGTAGCGCCGATGGAGGCCGTGGATGATTCCAACACTGAAACGAGGAATCCTTCTGGTTCAGGATGTCTGATTTCACTTCCTGCCTCCCTTTTATAAAAAGATAAACAGTGTTTGTTTTATTTCTGTAGCAGACTGGAGAGTCGCAGGGTATTTCAAGAGGAGTGTTTCCCATCGTTTAGATCAAGACTTGGATTTTATTAGTAATACTAAGATTATTCCTAAATAAGAATCTTATTTTTATTCTGATTTTTTATGTATTGTTAGTTTTATGGTCAACTTTTGTACTATATGGCTTTTTATTTTTTTCAAACTCTGGCATATTTTGTGATGTGCATTGTCCCTTTGGAAACAAGTAAACAACAACAAAAGTGACTACATTAAAGCAACATGTGTAACAGACTTGCAACACATAGCATGTAGCCTATAGACCACGGCATCATCTCTATGCTTAGCAGGCTGTCAAGACATTCTAATAATTCAGAATCTAATATTTTTATATTGTCCCCTCACCCATATCAGTGTAGTGTAAAGAATCTCATTTGTTTTCTTCCTCCAGAAGTGCTTTTCCGTTTTTTAGCAAGAAATCTGGGCATTCGATTAGCTTAGCCACTCCATCCTGTCCATTTAAGGACCAGCTGTTGAACTTAAGTGACTCTTTCAAGTTGCAAAGTTATCACTGATTCTGATTGTTATACTGTACAGCATACAACAACATCTGGCAGGGCTGGGTATTAGTATTACTTAGTACTTAGTATTACCGTAACCCTAACCCTAACCCTCAACCAACAATCCGCACTGGAAGGTTTAAACATTTACAAAGCCTTTCTTTTCTATATATTATCTCTGTTCTATATTTTTAAGACATCTTTTATCACCGAAAACGTTTTAATAAACTTGTTTTCGTGAGCCTCTTGCTGGAATTTCACAATAACAGATTACATTCTGTCAGGATAATATTCAGTGGGTTATAGGAGGAGCTAGCATACATTAGTCACCGGTAAATGTCTGTTTCTGAAATGTAGCTTTATAGCAGATCAGGTTGTGTGTGCTGTAACACCAGTAAACAGATCTGATTGTTCAGGTCGGATTTTATTCTGTCTGTTGGGAACAGTTGTTCTTAAAGCTGTCTACTTGAATCTGAATCAGCCAGATTAATGCCACATCTGAACACGGCCACAGAAATTCACAACAGTCTCAGCGCTTGTTTAAAAAGCCTTGACAGTGACATGAAAGCTCTGGCTTTTTCTGGTCACTAAAAAGTCTTATGTCCTTTGTAAACATGCTTCCTTTACTCTTGGTTGTTTACAAAGTAAGCATTTTAGTGGATACTGTTATTTTCTTGTGTTTTTATGTTTGATTTTGGACTCCTTAACATGAATTCTTTGTGATTTTTCTTTTGTGTCTTGGTTTTCAAGACAAATACTTTCAGATTATCATTTGTCAGTCAAATTAAAGACAAACTGTTCTCACAAAATGAGAATATTTTCTGCTTTTGAGACCAGCATATTCCTCGCATGCTGTTAATCGGAGAAACATGACCCTCAACGAAGGGATCAAAACTTGCTAATATTTTAGAGTTTAAGATCATTTAAAGGACAAACTTCATCCGACAGGTACAAAAAAGGGCTGTAGTTCACTCATTAAACCGATTCTTTGTGCAGACTATTGCCTAATGCAATCAGACAAATCTTGTTGTGAAAATGTTGAACCTGATTACATTGCATTCATGCATGAAAATGAGCATTAGTGTGTTTATTCTGATGGGGATTGCCTGTGTTTTCTTTCTTTTGCTGTTGTTGCTGGATGAATCTGTCACGTCGGACCTGCGGCGACTCTTGCGCTCAATCTTGAGGGTCTCTGGTTTGTAAATGTGGACTACTTCATGGTCCACTCTTGAAATTAATGACATTTTGTCCAAACAAGTCAATAATAAGCCATTCAGGCTGAATGATTGTTTCCTTGACTGTACTGCATGTGTGTTTTTACAGCTGGGTGGCCATTCCAGGATCTTATTGTGTGCTTTTCTTCATGCTTGCACAATACAATTCAACACAAAGCTGCCAGCAGCACCTGGAAGTGCAGGAATTATTCATAGAAACTTTTTCTGACGGAGATGTCCTGTTGCATGCAAGCTTCTCTCATCTATAAGTCTTTTATTTTCCTGATCTTCAGCTGAAATCAATTAGCCACAGCAGCACAGTTTGGACATTAATGCATAAAGTCGTTCCACCCATCATTCCAAACACACAAGCGCCCCACGTTCTTTGTTATGGTGGACGCCTTCCCTTTTTGTCGCTGTCAAATGTTTGTCAGAATTGCTGCTGTTTGTTATTCTCTGGGAAGTTACATCACAAAGCAGCCATCCTGCCTTCACGTGTGGGTGTCCATTCGGGCGTGCAAGCTGACATGTACTGCATGTTCTTCTCCCCGGCGTTCGATCAGACAACTGCAGCAGGCACATTTCAGGCACTCAAAAGTTGCACACTGGTCTCTGCAGATAAGCTTGTCAATGACTTCTTTGGATTTTGTCACATTCTTCACCCTGGAGTTATTTGCTTTGTGGCCTCTGACAATGGTTAGCCTTGCTTTGTGAGCACTGTTGACTCGACTGCAGCTAGAGGTCAAAGACTGGTTCCTAAAAATACCAGGCCCTCGGCATCTCTGCGAAGCGTTGCGTCACAGGGAACTGTCTTATCAGAGCTTGCGTCAAAGCAACAGGCAGGCCAACGCTCCATCCAGCGCTTTTCTCTGGATACACACAGGCCTGGATTTTCACAACCAGTCCAGCGTTTTTGTTATCTTACACTGTTTCTTTTGTGTGTGTGTGTTAATGAAGCATTATCTAATGGATCTTTGAGCGCTGGCCACCCTCCATCTCCCCCAGAAAATCATCAAAGTTTAACTCTTATTTCAAGTAGGTTCATTTATTTGTAATGTTGTAAGTATGGTGCCTTCCAGATGTGTTCAGCCACACTCTCCTATTATACATAGTAGCAAGATGTAGACACTGGTTTCCTTCTTGCTTTCTTTCTTTCAGACAATATAGATTGCACCACTAAGGGTGATTTTGTCAACTGATTCTCCCACCTGAGTAGGGCTGTGCGAAATGGCGTAAAAATCTCCCATTTATTCATATGGTATTCGATTTCCAATTGTAAGTTATTTTTTTCTCTCTTAAACATTTCTAAAACTTGGGTTTTATCTCAATCATCTCTTCTGTGAGTTGTATGATGGCTTATTGGGGCCAGGCTACAACATTTTTGATTAGTCATAATATTAGTAGAATATAGATGCAATTTTACTTTAATGACAAATTACTTTTATTTTAATGACAAAAAAGTTTGGCTTATTAATTTTCTGCAATGTTTGGCGTTGAAGTTCTCCCATAATTACTACTTCATTCTCCTAATATTGCGCCTGTACTATTGTAATGTTATGACTTTATGTCATTAAAAAAAGTCATAGCCTGACCTTTATATATTTCTTCTTAGAGTTGACCTGAATTCAAGGTCCAAATAAGTAGAGGCTGTAAAACAAGATGGCGGTCTTGGACGTGCGACATCACTCCAAACTATGCAAACCCAAATTTGTATTTATTTTGTTTATTTATTTCAAACAGGTTGTTAAAAACAAAGAAAACAAGAAACCAGGGGAAGAGAAAATATGTGCAAAATAATTAATAGCAAAAATAATTAGCTTACCTCTACACCAATGCACTACAAAGAGTGGAATGGTGTAAAAAATCCAGATTTTCCAAAAATAAAATCTTCCAAAACCAAAAATTTATTTATTTCTATACCTGAGTTATGGATTTCTGAAGCTCCTCCAGAGTTACTGCATGCGGGTGCTTGTCAGATATTAAAAGCTTGGGGTATTGTTTTTAAACTTCACCTGTCTGGTGGATTCCTTGGTGTTCACGTTGCTGTTTGGTTTGTTTAACAACACACAGGTGGATTCTATTCGCTCATCAGGTCAAAAAAGGCAACTGGTTGCTCCTTATTTTAGGGCATCAGAGTAAAGAAGATCAAAAACAAATGCATACAGCCCTTCACAGATCTTTATTTGTAGTCATTTGCCTTCAATATCACAAAAAATCCACTGTAGTTTTGTAGTTGCAATTTCTAAAAAATGTGAAAAAGCAGCTGGTTTATGCAGCACAAACTGAACCAGACATTAAAAATTCCAGTAAATTTCGCCAAGAACTTGTGCATTTGTGTCCCAGCAAATCTCCCAGCGAACCCTCAGGAGCAGCTGTTCCAAGCTTCACAGAAGCCTCCGGTGCGGGAGTAACCTTGTGTGCTTTCTGCATCTATACGATAGAGTCGGATCTCAGCGGAGGAAGTGTCAGCCTGTGATGATCACCTGTGCAAAGCCGCCGCTGTAGAACACGGCCGTGTAACGGAGGAAGGAAGAGGCAGGCGAGGTGGTGCGTCGAGACACGAATCTGATATTCTCCCCATGCTCTCCTTCCACAGCCTCCTTGATAAATAATTTGTGTGTTTAACTTGGCCGCGGCATTTTAACAAGGATACCTGTCACACGTGTGCTTCGCTCACGGCTGGGATTGGGTGCAGACAGATGGGATTCCTTAAACCTGAAATACAGAAAAATACAGGCCACATAAAAAGAAGGGAATTGAGATTTACATCACAGCATAAACACGTTTAGCATACTTTGTCGTTGCGTATTCGTTTTATTATTACAAAGTGACATTATTGTATGCAAACAGACACACAGGCCACCATCAGCAGTCAGCCAATCTGCTCTGGGGAAGCAGTTGTTAGTTTAGCATCACTTCTGAGACTGACAGGGAATAAACAGCATTGCTAAGTGTCTCCGTCAGCGCTCGTGTCGAGTTGGTCCAGTGGCTGCCATGGAAACAGCTACGACTCAAGCAGCCGAGACCCAGTTTGTTCCCTGTTGACTGAAGTAAAATTTAAAAAGGAGGGGAAAAAAGAGGAGAGAGGAAAATTGCAAAAATCAGGTCAAAATTGATTTGTTGCGCTTAATTTTTACCTCTGCCCTGAAGCTTCGACTTCAGGGCAGGTTGAAGCGAGCTGTGGAGATGTGGTGCTGTTTGGTTGTTTGGATGGATTTCTGCTCTGTTTTCCTCCCTCCCCGCGGTCCAAATGAGCCAGTCCATAATTAAACATGGCGATGACGGGGAAGAGGTCACATGAGAGGAGGTGGGGGGGGTTTCACAGGACGATGTTTGTCAGTTGTCTGTTTCAGAGGAGCTTATCTGTGGTCGGCTTGCTGTGACAGGGCAGCTTTGTGTCCTTGCTGCTGTGGAAACATGTGCTTTGGGACTCAAAGTAACACAAATCTTCAGGAATAAATGTTTATTTCGACTCTGTAGGCCTGTTAGTAGAGCTAGGTTTTTTTCTTGTCGCAAATAATATCTGTGAATGATGCCATAGAGTTGAAATTACAAGTAAATGTAGTAGAGTAATGCTGGTTGTGTAAATGAATAATTTATTAAACATTGTATGTTCAAAATAATAGCAGTCAGTAAGGTAATTCATGCTGTGAATAAACATGTATTTATTTACATGGTTATGGTGGATTCCTTTCTGAAAATATTAGCATGATTCATACCAGAAATTGTTAGTAAGAAAAAATTACTTTGATTAAAAAGTTGATGGGAGAGTAGAAAATACATAACTCAAAATGAATCAATCAAATTTTATTTACATAACCTCTCTGTGTGTACTATACCTATGCTTTCCATTAGTTAGGGAATAAAATTGAAGAAAGAAACTAAAATGAAATGAAACAACAACCTTAGCAAAAATCAGCGAATGTAATCTCATTTGCTCAAAAATATATAATTCCAACAGAGAGATTAGTCAAAAATACTAAAGATTCAGCCAATAATCAGCTTCAGGTTGGTCAAAAGTCGATATTTACTTTGGAGAACTGAGCCAGATAGAAGAAGTCAAACCCCTGTAAATCATTACTTGGGAAAAAAAGAAGCTGAACTCTTCAAATATCAGTTATGTTATTAATTCTGTCTATAACTTTTCTAATTATTTTTATCCACACAAATAAATGAATGTAATCAAAAAGCATGTTTTCTACCTTGCAACTAGAAACACCAAGCAACGAAAAAAAGGCTATTATGCTCATTAACATAATAAATAGCATGTTTGCTAATGCTAGCAGAAAACCAGAAATATTAGCATTTATTTTCTATTGATAGCTAGTATTAATTTTATCATCATAGCCAATAGCATTTTGCTTTAAGGATAGAATCTGATGCTAGCTAACTTCAAATAACCTCCAAATGTATCCATCTATAGTTAGTTTCTACTAGCATATTAGCTAATGCTAGCTTTTCAGAGCTAACATTAGATTTAAAATTCAAACCAGGTTAAACTCACCTTAAGCTATTTTGCATAAACCTTTTCCAGAGATGTATTTTTAATATACAGCATCCACTTATATTGCACATAGATGCATTTAGAAGTAAATATTTGTTTTTTGTAGTTGGTTTTGTTTTTTTCCAACTCCTTTACATTTATTTGATAGTATTTGGGGAGGGTTTTTGTTGTCCCGGCTGTCCCTCAATGTGTTGTCTGTTCACCATATGTGAAACTGGGAAGCATTGTGGGAGCTCCATGTGTCTCGGAGAAAAAGAAAAGACTTCAAGAAGGTTTTTAGTTAAATGCAAGTTTATGTCTGATTTGCATAATAACAATAAAAAAACACACATTTTGGCAACTCCAGCACCAGAAAGCCTCAATAGTCACACTCTCTCCACAGAAGTCACACTCGCCCACTTGCAGAAAGAAAAGTGTGGCGTGTAGCTTTTCAGTGTTAGGACCCCCAGCTTGTCCCCGATCCATGCTTATAAAAACCTGACTGAGAATGATGACCTTTAGCAGTATCAGGTTTAACTGTCTTTACATTACAAGGGGATTGATCGTGACTCAGCTGAGCATCAATTATGGAATGTGTGGTGGGGTCTCGTGTTTCACTAGGATGCCTCAGAAATCTACAAGTTGGTAAACCTCTATTGCCAAAAATCAAAATAAAAAATCACCAAGCAGAGGTATTGAGACAGAACTTGTGTTGTAATGTTTGTACATTCTGATAGAAGAAACAGGAACATTTTCACTCCTCATGGATGATTTATTGAGTCTATCGCGTGTTTGAAAACATGTTTTTCTAACAATATAAGTGATGTAAAAAAGTTTAAAAGCAGGAATGAATCTTTGAAGATGTATCCCAGCCACTTCCTTTATTTTACCCTATATTTCTTGATTAAATACACAAAATAGTCACAATTGTTCGTATAAATTGCTTGTACATTATAAATACTTATAGATTCAAAAGTAAACTACAATAAACAAATGACTGAATTTGTTTATCATTTGCTGGAACAAGTAGAGTTGGTGTCAAACTAAGATTCCCTTTAAATCCCCCTCAGTTTAGTTTAGACTGTTTTCTGAGACAAAAGTTTCCAGAAGCTTAACCTGTTGCTCAATAATATTGACAATAATGAGAATAATGTTTATTGTTTATGTTTAAAAGTGTCCTTCACAATCAAGTGAAAGAGCTTGGATTTTTATTTGTTTAACTGATTTATTAAAACAATCTTGTAATTTTTCTTGTTTACATTTTTTGAATCTTACTTATTCTTTGTTGGTGTTTGTTTTCCCTGCCAAACTGATGCAAAACTGGCACTAATGGTAGCTCCATTTTTTTTTTTTTACCACCAAAACCTATAAAATTGGTGCTAATTCAGCACTTAGTTTTTTCTGGAGGCTGGCTAAAGACACCAATAATCAGTAAAAATGTTAAATATTCTCTGACTCTTTCACTCTCAATAATTCAGAATAGCATCAACAAAATCACAAAGCTCCAACTTTAATAAAAAATCAGGTTAGCATCAACATTAAAATGTTTATTGGCCTCTGTTGTTTGGTTTAATATTGCTCATTATATTGTTAATATAGATTAATGCACTAAACAGAACTATTCTTGCAATCCCTACTTTCATTTATCTCTGTAATTTCATTTTTGACTTTTTAACATATCTGCTTAAAATAGTGAGAACAACCAGCCAGGTTTCTAAGGTGTGTTCACAACCATCGACTGTTGTATAAATCAAGATTAATGAATTAATCTGGTGATGCTATCGCACTTACTCACAGGGATTAAGGATCAAATACTGCGATGTTGTCATCCTGATCAGTGATCCTCCACAGGAAATTAAATTAAACATAGGGAGGAACAACATTTTACTGGAAGAGATGTTTTCACTGACGTAATGATGTGACAGATCTTTGACTGTGGGAAACTAAATTTTTGTTCCTGAAGAAACTAAGAACCAGTCTCTTTCACCAGGCCTGATTTTCTTTGGAAGCCCTTTGGTGGTCTGTAACTCCGACTAAATTTGCTGTAACACTTTCAATTTCATGTGTTTAAGGGTAAAAGTATGGCAGTAAGTCCAGATTGTTTGAGGAAATGATCAATGTTGTCCCCTCTGACTCGCCATACCAATGTCATGGTAATGTTATGCATGGTATGTACTGTATGTGCTCTCTGTAATGTTTCTGAAAAGTATTTGCCATTAAAAAAGTTACTGCAAGCCTCTACATATGGTTTTAAATGTATTGCTGCCATTAAGCAACATTTGCAGAACTTAAGCCATAGATCAGAGCTCTGACAGAGGTGTGTTCGATTTGTTAACCAAGGACGTTTGTGGACTTTGTGAGCTATTAATGGCTTATATTAAGTCTCTCAAAGTGGACTCTGCTTGAAAAGACTTCTGGTCATTTCAGAAAGAAACAAAGTTAACTTAACGTGAACATCTTGTTCTCTGGATGTTAAGCTACTGACTACACAAACCTTCAAATGAAAACCACTTTCTGTTTTTTTTTCAGAATTTTGAATTATTTCCTTTAAAAAGTTTAGTTGGTGAATATTATGTTTTAAAATTTGTAGTATTCAAATGATAAATGTTTAATCAGTAAAGTAAATTTAAGGAAAATAATGTTAATTCATATGATATAGATTTGCTAGGCTGTATACGTCAGATGACAGCATGTTAATTTCGGTCTTCAGAAACTTGAGACTTAACTTGAAATTTCCCCTGAAAAATCTAAATTTTTACTTGAACTGACCTGAAGATGTCTCTATTCCAAATCCTGTCCTTCGGGGCCACAGTCCTGACAGTTTTATCATTTTCCTGCCCTCCTGATTTAGATGCTTAAATTCCTCAAGTGCATTTCATCAGCTTCTGCAGAAGAGTGTTAAGTGTTGTTTAATCCTCTTGCTGTCTGAAGAGACAGGGCCCTGTGCGCGGTCCAGCAGGGTCGCACTGACCCTGTGTTTGATTTAATGAAGTTTTTTCTGTGTGGTTTTGAGAACTGACGGTCTGATGGGACAACCCTCCCCTGACTCGCCATACAAATGTCATGATAATGTTATGCATGGTATGTATGACTGTGGCATCTGCCGCGTACTTCCTGAGTGTTGGTTTTAAGCTAACATCATGTGAAAGAAAATCATTGCATCACTTAATTTAAAAAAAAAAAACACAAGTGTGTTTTCAGCATTTTTCATGAGCCGACCTGGCTCCTCGGCTTGTCGGCCATGATGGTCCAAATCTGAAGAGTTTCCACTTTGATTTTAAACATCCCGAACCCGAGATGTTTTTGTACCCGAGCTTTGGGTTCAATATGAACCCAAAGTTGTTACTTTGGGTTCTTCATAATAATAAAAAAGACTTCTTCCATTTCCACTGAAATGGAAGAAGTCTGGACAGTAGCGCCCCTCCCCCCTCAAAAAAAAATCACCCCACTTCAACATTTATTGACAAAACAAGTTATTTAAGTTTTATGTTAGAGAAATAAGTTCCTGGAAAGATTTGTGAAAGAGTTTCATTTAATGATATTCATGCAATATGAATATTTGAATATTTTAACACAAATCAGTTTTGGTGAATTTGAAAATTATCTAAAACTTGCAGATTAACGTCTACTGATGTCTGGAGTTGGATACCACCACCATACAATGCATTAGAAGATATTGCTGCACCACTATAATATAAACGTCTTGTAGTGAAGTTGTTTTGCAATGCTCAACTGCAGCGTGTTTTGACCGACAAGAGACTCTCGCTTTCTGATTCATCACATCTGCTGAGGCCTGGATGTTGAAGCTTTTGTTTTGTACAGTCAAACACAGACACATTATGTTGTTTGTTTTTAAAAGAAACAGGAAGACCAGCACTTTTACGGTATGACTGTAGTTAAAAATGTGAGGTAGGAATAAGAGGTAGAATCAAGCAGAAGAAACCAGAACGGTTCTCTCTCTGTTTAAATGACACTCCTTCATGTCCTTCACAATGTTGACAGAATCTGGAGACTAAGAACAAGCCAAAGACTAAGAATAGCTCCTGTCACTGAAATTTATTCTGTCTTGGAAACATCCTGGAAACTAGTTTCCTGAGAAACCTTCCTCTGCGGTTCATGACAGATTGGCTCCACAGGTGGTTCGTCTCCGAAATATTTTTTCTTTTCTGCTACTTTGATGGTGCTTTATGCACCGTGAAACACAAACGTCTGCCTGTGCGGCATCGGGGTCAGCTGACGCTCCGTTCCAGACGGACGGTGCGAAAACTGCCCGGCAGAGTTAGAGGAGCAGGAAAAGAAGGAGGGGTTTGACTTTTTATCTGTGCTCTGGGTTCTGGTCATTTTAGATAAGGGCAGTGCAGGCTGTGTGTAGACATGACGCTCAGTCTGAATACACAAACCCAGCAACTGCCTGGCACCAAACACACACATATTCCCTGTGAGAAAGGCTGAAAGTGACAGTGAGCTCATAGGGAAAAAATGAACAAAGTGAAAGAGTATAGAAATAATTACATACACTCTGAAGTGAAGATCTGTCTTGTAAAAGAGATTTTTTTTTAATCTCAAACCTGGTTTAACAAAGGTTATTATTGTATAAAGGCCAATATACAGGAGTGACTCTTAAAAGACGTTTGAAAGAATTGACTGGTCTCAAATGTTTTTCAGTGTAGTTATAATCCATTTTGAAATAATGATAGTAATACTTTTTATAACTTGCTTTCAGTCTAAACACAACAATACAAACCACTGACAGAGCTGAACATGAACAACACAAAAATCTCCATGACAAAAATGCTTTTCAGTTTTTGACAGACAAATTGCTGCATTTTCAATAATTTCAGTGAGTTTATGTAAGCTGGATGAACTTTGCACTATAGCTGTTAAGATCATTTTAATATTCAAAATAACATGAATAAGTGGGTTTTTATGTGTTTGGTATAAAAATCACTCTTCAGAACGAAGCAAGTAAACTGATTTAACCCTCAGTGTGTTTGTTGCAAGCAGCTAGCTGCGCTGGTTGCAGGTTGGTGATGATCTACTGAATAGATCGATTCAATAAACACACATATTAACAAGCAAAATGGTTCAAAATTGTCCATTAAATTCATACTTTCAAAGAGAAGAAACAGGAAAATACAGGGATTTGTTCATTGCAGTTTAGCATCTTATGTTGATAAAACAGAAATAGGCACATAGGAAGTCAAAACAAAACAAACCAATCTGACTGTTTTGGTTTCAATTGCTTCCATTTCTCCACCTCCCTCGTTCAGCTGGTCGCTCCTCTCGCTGCATCCTCGCTGAACCTGAGGAGGGGATTCTGGTTCTTTGGAGGGAGACTGAGGAATGTGGGTGAGAGTTGCTAAGTGAAAGCTGGACTGGCATCTCTGATAATTCACAGCCTCCGTGGGTGTTAGTTTGAGGCCAACACCAAGCAGAACCTTTCACAAGGCAGAGAAAGAAGCTCTGGCAAACAAACGAAGCCGGAGCGACGCTTTAGTAGCATCAGCATATTAGAGTCATCGTCGTGTCGATGTCTGTCATGCCCAAGATGCCTTAGGCGTGGTTTATTGGCATGGTTAGGTTTATTTATTAACAAGCAGGCATCCTTTGAATGTACTAAATTAGGCCTTAAAGATATTGTTTATCCATCATTCCTGGGCAATGTGAAGGTGCAAATAAGGTCCTCTAAGGATTTTACATATTTTGGGCTGTGCAGGGTAAAAAAATCAATCAGATGAAGTAAAAATAAAAATCAGACATTACGAAGCAGACATTTAATGTTATTACATTAGTAAGATTAGAAAATGGCTTGCTTGTGTTGATTTAGAGATTTTACAGAGTTTACTCAATCAGAACTTGGGTAAGGCAATAACAACAAGAGAGAAAACCTGAAGGATTTTCCAGTTGTTTTATGGTCAAATACTAAAGAGAAATATCCATTAAAAAAGATGTTGTTTCTGTGATGGTACAAACTAGAAATGCAAAGAAACAGTTTAGTAACTCAGCTATTGCAGTCATGGCAGACATTTTGGATTTTGGGTTTAGTGAAAAAACATCAAACATCGACAGACCATCCTTTTTTCCCCCATCTTTTCTTTAATTACATTTTTCCAATAAAGCACAAGAAATGGAAACATTTCACTGGAAAAGCAAACAATCTTACCAAGTATTTTAGGTCTAGTTGTGCAAATATCTTGGCGCACTTGAAGTAAAGCACAAGTAGCTTTTGAGCAAGATATAGGAACTTTTTAAGCAAATAAGTCATTGATATTGATTTTAAAAACTAGTGCTAGTTCCACTGGCAGATTATTTAATTTGTAACATTTCCCAAGTTATAAATGAAATAATCTGCCACTTTTTAAATCAATATTAAGGCATTGTTTACTTAAAACAATCTTGCTCAAAAGTTATTCATAAGATAGTTTTGTTTTATTTGAAGTGTATTACGATGTTTTCACTAGCAATAGACCTAAAATGCTTGGTAAGATTTTGTGTTTTTGCAGTGTTGACAGCCATTGATGTGTTTTCTTTCCTCAGGCAGAATAAGTAACTAAACTAACAGTTTGAAAATCTCTGCACAGTTTCCTGAACTAAGGTAACAGTTTTTTTGACCTCTTTTTCTCCTTCTGACACGTGTTGGGCTGCATATGACTGAGAGGCGGCGGGATGAAGGGAGGGGACATGTGACCTTCTTCTGCGCTTTGTTAACACACGGTTAAACAATTATTGGTTTGAGATTGAATAATTTTAGATGAAAATTGAGATGAAACTGGGTCAAGATTACCAACAATCATTCACATCCTGCTTTCAGGCAGCAGACTTTAAAGTACTTTAAAGTTATTGGGTTTTCAGGGAAATACCTGGCATTAGTATCGGATTGGAAATCTAACATAACCCTGTATATTTCTTAAACGCTGCGACATAAAGGCAAACCGCAGAAAACAGAAACACTAAGGCAGAAACCACTCAATAGTTGTGATGGTAGCATCAGTCATGGAAAATAGCGGTGGGTTTGTCATTCCTTCCTTGACTGTGACCCATTCGTGATGTGAAAATATTGATTATAGTTGCAGTAAATAATGGGATTCTGATGCAGCACATTAGGGTTCTTTGTCTCCTTAGAAAGAGCTAAGCATTTAATTTGTCCCAGCTCTCCCACTCACTCCCCTGGTCTGAAAAGGCCTTAAAAGTCCATGTTTATAGACTCACTGTCAGGATTGTGAACGGGCTGATGAAATACATGAGCACTGTGTTAAATTAATCACAAATGGGGGAGAAAAAATTTAAATATATTACTGGAATATTCCATTAGCTCTCTGTCATTTTCACCTGCTTGCACTGCTCAGATATTTTCGCTTCACCAGCACAGATTTAGAGTAGAAGGCGATGAAAGTATCAAGTTACTGAAAAGAAAAGAAAGGAAAACATGTACAATTCACAAATGAAGTAAGTATTTTTTCTAATTCTGAGTTGAGTTGTATTTTCATCATGTTGGCTGTTTTGCTGTGGGAACTGTAAAAATAGGAGCTATTATTTGAATTCACAAGGGTACTGGTCTCCAGAGTGACTCTTGTTATGCCTTGCTATGAAGCTGGAGTTAAAATTCATAGCTTCTTTGGTGCTTCATGTATCAGTTTATTATTGATCAAAGTCAAAACGACAGTGATCATTTTAATAATACTGTGGGAAATTAGACTCAAAAGCTTTATTTTTGTCCATAATTGCCATAATTGATAAACTTGGCGATCCGTTTCTGATGTTAAGCTCAAGTTATGAGGACAATAATCCAAAGCGCACTACCGGGTCCACCGCCATTTTAGAGTGGCCTAGTCAAAGTTCAAAATAGAATGTGAGAGATCTTAAACAAGCTGCTCATGCTCAAATACCCATAAAATATGTCACTTGATCACAAAGGATTAGGTTTATTTGAATAACTTTTCTTCTGTGAATAAATGGTAGAATTTAAAAACTGTTTTTTATATTTACTCATGTTGCCTATGTCAGATAGTAAAATCTGCTGGGTGATCTGAAATACATGTGACAAAACACAAAAATTAGAAAAATAATGTATTTTCCTCACTATAAATAAAAAAAAGTGTCATAAACAGGAAAAAAAAAACGTATATAAGTTACCGGATCAGCCAAATTATATAAAAATTGTGACTTATAATCTGGAAAATACAGTACGTTTGCATGACTGTTCCATGAAGATGATTTAAGAAGCCAAAACTTGTAGCAGAAACACTAAAATGCTATTTGGCAGGTACGAGAGTTAAAAAAACAACTTTTATTAATGTAAACTAAATTAGAAACAATCCAAGAAAAAGTCCTGGAAAAAATGAGACATGAGGTGTGTAATCACAAACAATAAGAATATTTTAAGAAAAAAACATCTTTAAAAAACGGCTTTAAATGCTTAGGAGAAATAAATATATTCGGATTACACATGAGAAACACATGAGAAATAAGAGATCACCACACACACACACACACACACACACACTCCTGCTGTGTTTGTTGGTTTGGTTGTGCCATGCAACATCTTTACAGTTCTGGTTATGAAAAGAGCTGATTATTGATTCTGCAATGCATCCATATGGCCATGTAGATCGCTTATTGATTAAGCCGGCATATCCTCTCTAAGCTGGCAGAGGCTTTTTGTGACAAAATGCACTTTAATCTACGCTGCAGAGTAGCCAGTATTACTGCTGCTTCTCCTGTCCTGTGGAGTCCGCAGCATCTCTTACATAAGGCCATTTTGATATCCAGGGATTAGGGCCTCTCCACAGACCAGCCGGTTGGCCGCTTCCTCCCGGGTCAAACCTGGCCGAAACGACAACTGCTTTTATTACAGGAAAAAAAAAATACAAAAAATTGATACACGATTTGTTCTCATGCTCACAAAGTGATCTTGATGTAGATAACATATAGCACAGAGGAGGGATTTTAATGGTGGACAGGAGTCAAGATTAATGAGTGTGTTGTTGAACTGAGCAGGTGTGCTCTGTGCAGGTAGCAGGTAAATGCTGCTGAAGAGGTGGAGTGCTGCTGCATAAACACAGGACATGACTGTGTGCTTTGTAAACCCACTCGTCCATGCCCTCTTAAGAAAAGCAAGCAATTACTCAGGCTCGTGCGCAGGGTGTGACTCCAACATCGTGGGAATCCATGCTGATGTATGCTTACTGTCGCTGCAGAAATTTGCATATGGAAATAATAAAAAACCCTTTCTGCACACAGAGGCCTCCTCTCGACTGTCCACGATACCCACGTCCACCTGGAAGCAGGCGCGGTGCTGCAGGTTTCACTTTAGTGCCACGGCTGGTTTTGCTTGAACAGTAAGAGTAAAGTAAACAGTGCTGAGCGCTCTGAGCCATCTGCCTAATGTTGCAGTGGCCCATATCTGCCCCGCTCCCCTCTTACTCACACTCTTCCTACCCCTGTCATCCTTACATTGTGTTTTTCCTTCCTCTACCCCCTTCTCTTGGTACCTCTTATTTCCTTTTCCTTCCTCCGACAGCTGTCGTTCTTCAGTTTTATCTAACTTGTCCATTATGCTGCAGTTCCTTTTTTATAATCCACTTTTTGTTTACTTTCTTTGTAAACTTGTTAATGCATTACCCATCTGTTTCTATTTTTGTTTCTGTTCTACACTGACTATTCTCAGAAGTTTCTAGGAACCTCAGCGCAATAAACCCCTACTGTTTACATTCAGGCTCCTTTAAGCATTTGTTATTTGATTTGATATCTTTATCTCTTTTGCTTTTACCTTTGTTCTTAATGTCTGTGGAAGATAATAAAACAGAACAGCAGAATATTCACAGCTTAAAGATTTCCAAAGGGAATTTAATAACCTGAAGCAAATATAACTTTACAATCCATATTTAGTCATGCAAAACATTCCTTTAAAATTAAAAAGAGTAATATGATCTAATCGGTGGTGTGAAAAAATTTTCAGGAACAGATGAAACATGTTTTATTCCACAACAGATAATGGCTTCCTTATTTGATGTGAGCTGGTTGAGTTACCTTTTCTCATGTTTATGTAAAGTTTAGTTATGAAGCTGAACTCTATGAGGGTTTATGAATAAGATATTGCACAAATACTGTATTTGTAAAGTGCCTTGCAAGAGTGTTTGCATAATTTAAACTTTTTTATATTTTGTCATATTACAACCAAAAACCTTGACGTATTTCATTGGGATTTGATGTGGAGTCACAGGTTTGCAACCACAAGTGGTTCTTTGGACCATCCACTGTTGTTGTTAATGACTCTTAATATCTTGTAAAATGTTAATGTTAATAACATTAAAAATGTCAAATTAACTAATGTTTTTGAAAATGGATCTTGTAATAATTGCAGGTTTTTGCAGTTTTATAGCTTTTGCACTGAAATTTCACAACAGAATGATTCTAAAAGTATCAATAATATCTTCTAGAACAATTTATTTTAACCGCTTGTGATTTTTCTTTTTTACATAATTTTCCATAAATATCGAAATTCAGTACAAAAGGAAAATGTTTGCACCTCTTTTTGCAAAAATGTTTATGTTTTCCTGTGTTTTAAAGCTTAAAAATAGAAATGAAACAGTGGTTCTTTACAAATGATGATGAAATTATTTATCTATTGTTATTTATTATTTATAGTAGCTATTTGTTGAAGTTATATGTTGAATCTAAAATGAGTTAAATCCAACGTTTTGAACTGCTGAACAGTGGTATTTTTTCCCAGCCTTTCTTAATTCCTCTGGTCTGGATGACTGGATGTTGATAGAACAGGCTGTGCTGCAGGTCAAAACAAGAACTTGAAATATTTCTGATCAGCTATGTCTTTTGTGATGTCATCAGAGACACACAAGGGAGGATAGATTTTATGTTTATTGAATAACATTTTACAGCAAAAATAACAAAACAAATAGAAAAGTCCGACCATGACGTTCTCCTCAAGCCATTTACAGAAAGTCTTAATAGTAACTTTAAAGTTCAAGTTTTAGCGTTATGGAGTAATATATAAGAATGTGAACTGTCTTTGTAGTGTCAGCTAGTTGTTTTATATGCACAACATTGTGTTGTCTGGTTTATATGTCGTATCTTACCTTTACAGCTGCTGTTGTCTCCACTATAAAGTATCTCTACCTTTGCGTATTCCCCTTTTCAACCAGTAGATGGCACTGTGACACATTTAGCTTACAGGAGCTGCTGGAAGAAGCAGAAGGACAAAGTAAAAATTAGTGTGAAACATCAGAGCACCTGGTGGTTGTAATCCTCGTCTTTGCTCCTGTTAGAGTTTAATTCAGGTCATATTCCTCTTCTGGAGTCTCAGCCTCTCTGCGTGTCCACATGTGGCCTCCGCAGTGACGAGCGTCACGTACAGTGTGGAAACAGGAACTCATCTTTTAAAGGAAGTGTCCCTATGTGGGGTCGGCAGCTATTCCCAAGATGCAGACTGAAAGTTTTTATCGTACGCTGGAGGTTATCATAGTGTCTCATAAAAAAATGCAGGCGCTTCTGAACAGACCGCAGCATGGAGGCTTCGTATGAGTATGAACAGAAACAGGCCCAGTTTCACCGAGAGATTTAGACATAAACCCAAGAAAGATGTAAAGGATGTTGTGAATATTCCCTCATGTTATCTGACAGAAAATGTAAAGGCACAGAGAGGTATGTAGTTCACATTCTGTGTGTTTGACTAAAAAAAATTACTAAAATATTTTTTATGTGAAAGATTTTACAGTTATAGAAATCTATTATTACAAAACAATTATCAATAATGTAATTTGTTGGAATTAAATGTAATTGAACAGTAAATTATGGAGAGTAGAAGGAAAATTATTCGTTAACTCTGTCAGTAACCCCTGAATAAAACTCTTTAGTCGCCTTCAAAAGTAATGAAATCTGTTAAGGGGAGAAAAAATTAAGAGTAGTCTTTATGGAAGAGTGGCAGGAAGAAGAAGAAGTCATTTTTAATTACAACAATTCAGGCACGGAATAAAGCAAACGTAAGAGAAGAAAATACAAAATTGAGATCTTTGCTCTATGTAGAAACATCTATAAAAGGATAAAAACTAACAATCTATCACTGAACATAGAAATACATGGTGGAGTTGGTATCATGTTGTGGGAGTTTGTTCTTCAGGTGGAACAGGGAGGCTTAATTAGAAGATGGATGGAGGTAACTAAATGGAAACCTGGGAGAAAAGTAGTTGGATGCTACAGAGACATGAGAAAAGAGTTTGAGGAGAACATCTAGTCCAGCAGTGTCAAACTCATCTTTGTTTTGGGCCAAATCAAGATCATGAATGCTCTTAAAGGGCCGGTTGTGCCAGAATGTGTTAATAAAAAATTCTGTTCACAAACTGTTAATTTATCAATGAATTCTTGAAATTAAATAATACTGTTGAACATCTTTTCAGTCCCTCCAGGATTTCGTGATACTTCTTCTGATTTTTGGCAATAAAAATCGAAGTGTTTTTGGTACTAAAACACTTAGATATTTGCCATATTTGCGTTTATTTATGACGGTAATGCAACTTTTTATTACCGTATGGATCATAGTCTACAAACTGACATCAGTTAAGGCTGAGGCAGCTGTTCAGTACAATTAAGAAAGTTTCTGACAATTTGCATGATAATTCTCAAGAAACTGGAGGGACTGATTGATACAATTTGGCAATAAACAGATAAAAACTGGATTGATTTGATTGAAAACATAATAGTTAAGCAAAATTTGTGTTTAGTCTATAATAGAGGGCAACATAAAAAGCTTTGGCGGGCTGGATTTTGCCCACGGTCCTTGAGTTTGACACGTGATCTAATCTAAACACACAGTGAAAGTTGAAAGGGAATAATCTGTATTTTATTAGTCTGATCTACACCGTGGATGTCCATTTAGTTTACATCACAGATAATTCTCCAAAGTGTTCTGGTTTAGATGTTAATAAAGCAATTGAGAAATTGATTTTTGTACGGCTGAATTTGTACTGTTTTAGTCTTCTGCATTACTCATTTGCGTGTGTGTGCACAGAAATCCGGATAACCTGGTTCAGACACCATTTGCAGGCAGGCTTCCAGGGATTGTATTTCAGTGAAACCTTCCTGGCCAAATAAAGAACTGAATTATAAAATGGGGAAACAAACTAATCAAATGCTGTCTGTTTTTTTTTTTTTTATTTATTTTTGATGAAAGCCGATCAGACAAAAACAATCTGCAGTAAATGTGCATACCTTTCAATAAAAAAAAACATCTTTATGTGAGCACAAACATTGTTTTTGGCAACAAGCACGTGTGAGATTTAGCTTTCAAGCTGATACAAGGAGTGTGAGAAGTGGCACTTATGACTGTATTTGGCATCTCACTGAAAAAAAAACATATTTGACACCTCTTCTAAGTATTTTAATCTTCTCAACCTCCCACCAGTTTTACTGTTGTGTATTTTTTGCAATTTTAGTCCTGAACTGCAATCAACTTTGATGTAATTTAATGTTTAATAGGCGCAGCAAATGGAGAAGCGTAAATACTTTTTCAAGTGATATATTTGTTTAATAAGAAGGATAAATGTCATGATGATCAGACAAACTAAAGGGCACCATAATTAGTTAACCCATTTTAACAGTTATTGCAGGCTGCACAGGCTGACAGATGTGTCTGATTACATTTGATCAAATCATAATCGGATCTTACAGGATGTGACTTCCTGCGCAGACTGAAGACAGCTTTAAAGCATCTCTCTTTGCATGGTTTGGTTCTGCAGAGCTTCTGCTAATAATCCAAAAACAGTTGGACAGTTTTAGGGAGAAAGATGAAATAAATACAGGAAATGTATCATCTATGAAATAACTTGAAACCTGTTAATAATAAACTCTCAGAAGCAGAGCGTATCAAACCTTATGAGATCATGTTCTAATATAAAATGAGAATCAGTAAAATCCTATCCCCACTGCTAATTTAAAGCTTGTTTCAAAGGCAATATTACAAATATTTAAATTATATGTTACTGGAAACAATAAATAACTCGTAAATAAATTTTCTGCTCTCTCCAGGTGAGCGCCAATGTCCTCATCTTCCTGTGCACCAACATCATCGGCATCTGCACCCACTACCCGGCTGAGGTTTCCCAGAGACAAGCGTTTCAGGAGACCAGAGGCTACATCCAGGCCAGGCTCCACCTGCAAAGGGAGAATCAGCAGCAGGTACTACTCCAAGGAGACGCAGTCTTTCTCAGCACATTATCAGTTCGAACTGAGTAAGATTTCAAATTCAGATCAAAATAGCAAATGTGACAAGTCTGCGAGACTTGTTCCTCGCAGCATTTTGAGATATTTACAGACTCCTAAAATGTGCAATCTAAGCTTTTAAACGATGTCAAATGCATAACAATTAGAAAAACAGCCCTCAACGTTTCAGACGAATTGTCTCCAAACCCAATCAGCTGTCTGGAGGTGTTAAAGGTGACCTATGCTTCCTTGAACAGGTTTGGACAGAGCTATGAGCGATACAGAACATGTTCATTACATGTTTTTCTCAGAATCGTCTTTAGATAATGAGATTTTCTTGTCTCTTTAGATCCAAATAAACTGCTGCTGGTCATGCCCCTAACTCAATGTTTACACTCACAAAATGGCTGCAAACAGATGAACAATTGTACGACCATAAAGCTTTGAAAAGCATAAGTCAAGCCTCCTGCACAACCAACGAGCAAGTAGAAAATTGGTTCTGGATGGTAAGTCAACAACAAAACATGTTGTTTCCAGGATCCGTTGAACAGAGCGTACAACGGTGAAACCAATTGACCAAACCGGCTGGGACTCCACTTGGGTTGCTAGGTAACGGCGCGTGGCCTGTAGAATGTGACTCAACAATCAGGAGGTTTTTGAAATGGGTCAGTTTTCAGAAACCAAAAAACATTCACTTACTGCCAAAAACCTCTGGGTGATTTTTTAAGCGCTTGGAATGCTTTTAGATGCATTTGAGACCCGTAAGGAAGCACAAAAACTTGAAGAATGTGAGTTTTGCATAATGGGTTTCCTTGAACAAAGGGTGGTTTTTTTTGTTTACTTTACTTTACAATAAACCCATCCCCAGCATTGATTGTCAACTAACAACAGGACCTATGACTCTTTGAAGAGAACCAAATCTTCAGAAGCCATTCACTTTTAGGAGTTGTTCAAAAGATCAATTTTTGAAAAATAAAATTTTTCTAAGAAGAAGCCATTTTTTAATCTAATATAGTTTTAATGAGTGACATTCACAAAAAAGTAGAACTATATATTTTGAGTAAAATTCAAACTCTGAACCAAATACAAATCTCTGAAGAAAAAAAACTATAAGCTACTAAAAAATAAAGCTCTTTTAAGTTCAAATATGAACAAAGCTGCTAGTTTGTAAAAACTTAGGAAAGTTTGTTGTTTTATTTTGTTCATGAAAAATAAAAATGGAGCAACAAAGCATATCTTTTTGTTCTAAAATTTCATGTTATGGTAAACAAACCCTGAATGTCTAAGCCAACGCTAAATAACAACTTCTTACACTTTATCCTGAATCTGAATCCAGTTTACTTTATATACATTAACATTCTGTGATCCTTTCTGTAAATTGCAGTAATTTTTACCTACAAATAGCCAAATTAAATTCTTTAACTTCTAACGGATCTTTGTGATAGATTAGAATCACGTTTTAATCTGAAGACATTCAGAAGCATGCCTTAACATTCTGCGTTCAGACAGTGATGTTGTGAGTGACACATTCTGCATTTTCTATATTTTTGTGTGTGTGTGTGTGTGTTTTCCAGGAACGTCTGTTGCTTTCAGTGTTGCCAAGGCACGTTGCCATGGAGATGAAGGCTGACATCAATGCCAAGAAGGAAGACATGATGTTTCATAAGATCTACATCCAGAAACACGACAATGTCAGGTGGGAAAGCCGGGTTTATTTTTTTCTGAAAAGTATTCATTTATACCAGCTTGGCAGGAACAGTTTCTGACTGGCGCGGTAAAATATAAAAATTGCTGTAAGATTTGTTTCCCTCTTCCAAAAAAAAAAAAGAAATTCTCCAAATTTTCGCCGAGGCTGTCGCTTGTCACACACACATGTGCGGGCGCGCTCGCAGCGTCAGAGGAGGGTAGAGTGGTTTGGCAGAGTGGAGGCTAATTAACACTAGAGAGGGAATACTTAATCACCCGCAGCCAAGATAAGATAATCCCCAAAGATGGAGAGCTTCGGCACACATTCAATTACAGCCCTGAGCACACACACACACACACACACACACACACACACGCACACACACACACACACACACACACACACACACACACACACACACACACACACACACACACACACACACACACACACACACACACACACACACACACACACACACACAGAAGTCCTTGAGCCCACTTTAAGGTCAGACCTCATGCCAAGGCCAGCGGCCCTGCAGATAACAAACTACAACTGTAAGCTAAAAGTTGTTGTGTCCCTTTACAAAAATGCTTTTTTAACTCTGCTTCTCTTTGTCTTTCCTCTGCTTCAGTATTTTGTTTGCAGATATTGAGGGCTTCACCAGCCTGGCGTCCCAATGCACAGCCCAGGAGCTGGTCATGACGCTCAATGAACTCTTTGCCCGATTCGACAAGCTGGCGTCGGTAAGGAGCCAGGCAGGCGTTCAGCCGCTAGCTGCTTTGTTTCTAACCTCAAACTTTTTTTTCTCACAAAAATGAGAAACAATTTTTGTGTCATTTTGTAATTTGAGATTTTGAGAGAAGAAACATAGAATAGAATAGAATAGAATAGAATAGAATAGAATAGAATAGAATATATTGATCCACAGGGGGGAAATTGCTTATGTGTTGATAGGCTAACCCATCCAATTTGTTAAATATTAATAATAGAAATAAGTAATAAAATGTCATATATATATATATATATATATATATATGACATTATATATATATATATATATATATATATATATATATATATATATATAGACTGAACAATACTGGAAAGGCATATGGGAAAGGGAGGCGTCCCACAACAGCAATGCACAGTGGTTGATCTCTCTACGAGAGGACCATAATAACCTCCCTGAGCAAGCCTTGGTAACCATCACTGTGACAGATGTCCAAGAAAGAGTCTCAGGTATGAAAAACTGGACAGCACCAGGGCCTGACATGATCCATGCCTACTGGCTAAAGAAACTCACTGCCCTCCATGAGCGACTGGCAGACCAAATGAACCAGCTGCTACAAAGTGGGACTCACCCTGAATGGTTAACTGAAGGGCGGACAATCCTAATCCAGAAGGATCCATCAAAGGGTCCAGTCCCACCCAACTACCGACCAATAACCTGCCTCTCCACAACATGGAAGCTCATGTCAGGCATCATAGCGGCCAAGATAAGCAAACACATGGATAAACACATGAGCACGGCACAGAAAGGTATCGGTGTAAATAGCAGAGGAGCCAAACACCAACTCCTCGTAGACCGCACAGTTGCCCGAGACTGCAAAACCCGACACACCAACCTGTGCATGGCTTGGATTGATTACAAGAAAGCCTATGACTCAATGCCGCATACTTGGATCATTGAATGCTTAGAGATGTATAACATCAACAGGACTCTGAGAGCCTTCATTGCAAACTCGATGAAGCTGTGGAAAACCACCCTTGAAGCCAACTGCAAACCACTTGCACAAGTGTCCATCAAATGTGGCATATACCAAGGAGATGCTCTGTCCCCGCTACTGTTCTGCATAGGCCCTCAGCCAAATTATCAACAAGACTGGCTACGGATACCGACTCAAAAATGGGGCCAACATCAGCCACCTTCTCTACATGGATGACATCAAGCTGTATGCCAAGAGTGAGCGAGACATCGACTCACTGATCCACACCACCAGGATCTACAGCACGGACATTGGGATGTCATTCGGACTAGAGAAGTGTGGTCGGCTGATCACAAAGAGGGGGAAGGTCATCCGCACAGAAGGGGTCTCACTCCCAGAAGGAACAATAGCAGACATAGAGGACAGTTACAAGTACCTAGGTATACCACAAGCAAATGGCAACCTCGATGAGGTCACAAGGAAAGGAGCCACAGCTAAATACCTCCAACGAATAAGGCAAGTCCTGAGAAGCTAGCTCAATGGCAAGAACAAAATCCGCGCAATAAACAGCTATGCCCTGCCAGTAATCAGATACCCTGCTGGAATAATTAGCTGGCCAAAGGAGGAGATAAAAGCCACTGATATTAAGACTAGAAAACTACTAACAATGCATGGAGGATTCCATCCCAAATCCAGCACCCTGAGACTGTACACGAGCCGCAAGGAAGGAGGCAGAGGACTAGTGAGTGTGAGAACCACAGTCCAGGACGAAACAACTAAGATCCATAAATACATCAGGGACAAAGCCTCAACAGACAATGTGCTCAGTGAATATCTCAGACAACAGGGAACGGAGGTTGAGGTGCCAGAGATACCATCATGGCAGGACAAGCCCCTACATGGGATGTACCACCAGCAAATAACCCAAGTGGCTGATATCAGTAAATCCTACCAATGGCTGGAAAAAGCTGGACTCAAGGACAGCACAGAGGCCCTCATCCTGGCCGCCCAGGAACAGGCCCTAAACACCAGAGCAATAGAGGCCCAGATATACCACACCAGACAAGACCCAAGGTGTAGGTTGTGCAAGGAGGCCCCTGAGACAGTCCAGCACATAACAGCAGGGTGCAAGATACTGGCAGGGAAAGCGTACATGGAACGACATAACCAAGTTGCAGACATAGTGTACAGAAACATCTGTGCAGAATATGGACTGGAAACCCCGAGATCAAAGTGGGAAACACCCCCAAAGATGGCGGAGAACGCCAGAGCTAAGATCCTGTGGGACTTCCAGATCCAGACAGACAAAATGGTAATGGCGAACCAACCAGACATTGTCGTAGTGGATAAACAACAGAGGAAAGCCGTTGTGATAGATGTAGCAATACCAAGCGACTGCAACATCAGAAAAAAGGAGCACGAGAAACTAGAGAAATACCAGGGCCTCAGGGAGGAACTGGAGAGGGCCTGGAAGGTGAAGACCACAGTGGTGCCTGTGGTCATCGGGGCCCTCGGGGCAGTCACCCCCAAACTGGACCAATGGCTACAACAGATCCCAGGAACAACATCAGACATCTCAGTCCAGAAATGTGCAGTCCTTGGCACAGCCAAGATACTGCGCAGAACCCTCAAGCTCCCAGGCCTCTGGTAGAGGACCCGAGCTCAGAGGATAAGAACCACCCGCGGTGGGTGAGAAGGGAATTTTTTTTTTTTTTATACCTAAGAGTGATGTAAGTAATTCAGTATGACTGTATATAAATAAATAAATGTTAAAAATATTCAACTAAAATAAAACATGTTAGTTGAATTCCAATATTTCCTCAACCCTAATATGAAAAGCAAATTAATTATTGTGATTTTAATTGTAAATAGAAAGAACAAATCTGTCCCACCATTGTATTTTTTAAAATAATTGTCCTTTTTGTTGTTTTTTTTTTACTTCTTTCTAAAAACATAATGGGGCTTAAAAGGGGGTCAAAATATTTTTGCAGAATGATTATATGTTATGCTTTCTGTTTATTTCTTACCTTTCATAATAATCTTTCCCTTCCTGCCCTCCTCTTCATTCTTGTTTATATATTTTATATTTAATTTGTGCATCAAACAGAAACACGCACAGCGCCGATGAATATGTTGTCGTTACTTAGACGGGTCCTAGATTTGATTTCATGTCATAAAAACTTTTCTTATCTGACGTCATAAACTTCTTGTCCACTGGTCGTCATATGTTGGCAGACCGAACTGTAGCCATGTTTTGTCTCTGTCACCATGGAAATGCTAATTTGTTGATCATGTTAAGTGGAAATAAGTCTGGGCGGCAACAATGGAGGACTTTGCAGTAGTTCCACTCGAAACAAATTTAATAAAAACAAAGAGATAAATATCAGGAAGCGTCTGGTTCGCCAACTGTCATGACTTAAAGCCCTCGCTTTCAGAATCGTTGTTTTAAGAAGAAGCAGATTTGAAACTGATTAATCTCTTAACTTTTTTATACTCTGGAAGACAAGTTGCTCATGACATCCTGTCTTTATTCCTTCTTTTTCTCGTCTCTTGTTTCTCAGGAGAACCATTGTCTCCGCATCAAAATTTTAGGCGATTGTTACTACTGCGTGTCGGGGCTGCCCGAGCCGCGCGCCGACCACGCCCACTGCTGCGTGGAGATGGGCGTCGACATGATCGAAGCCATCTCGTAAGTAGAAAATGAAGTAAAAACGTTCTGGGCTTCGCTTGCTGATGTGCCCATGTTAACAGGTTGGTGCGTGAGGTGACGGGGGTCAACGTCAACATGCGCGTCGGCATCCACAGTGGGCGTGTCCACTGCGGCGTGCTGGGACTCAGGAAGTGGCAGTTTGACGTGTGGTCGAATGACGTCACGCTGGCCAATCACATGGAGGCAGGGGGCAAAGCGGGGTGAGGGGAAAATCACATTTGCATTTCTTAAATCTGTTTTCATCAATGCAGTCAACGCTACCCCTACTAAACATCAACAAAAAACTATATTTTTATATATTTTCAGGGACTTTATGGTGTAAATGTTTTTTGTAAGAAAAACAAATAGAATGTCATGAAAATTATTTTGTATCATGGTTATAGTGTTTAGTTTCATCCTTATCCAAAGATTTTTATTTTTATTATAACTGTAGAAATATTATTTATATTTGGCCAGGTTAGTAATATTTGTTTTAGTCACATATTTACTGTCTCGCTTGTAAGCAAAGATATTTTTTGTGTTGCTGGGAAATGGTTTCAGTCATAATCAAACATCAGTTGTAGACTTTCTGCAGGTTGTGTCATTTTTACATACCAGTTTAAAAAATTAGAATAATTAGTGGAAAAGATTATTATATAGGTTATTATCACACACAGGGATGTTAAGTCTTTACTTATGTTAATTATGATGATTTTCTGCTTAAAGCAATATTAGAATCAGACCAGTAAAAATTATTTTGATTACAAAAAAGGTACTTTTAATCTGACAAACAAGCCTGATCTAAATGCATATTTTAATTCATTAAAAATTATTCTATGTTCTCTTAAACAATATTTTTGGTAAGTTGCTGATGTATTGTTGCAAGACTTTTGGTAGGGTGAGGTTAAATTGTTCCTATGTAAATATAAAGTAGAATAAAGTAAAGTTCAGTTTAATTAGACTAAAAAACAATGTAAAGTAAAATAAAAAAAAATCAAAAAGAAAGGGGAATTGCAGAAAATAAAAAGTAAATAAAGTAAAAAATGAGAATAAATCATACCTTTTTAAATGAAAAAAATAAAATAAAGTGAAATTGAGTCTGATTAGGCAGTAAAAACAAAATAAAGCAAAAAAGAGAGCAAAAAGAAAGGAGAATTAAGCAAAATAAGATTAAATAAAACTGACAAATAAAAATAAATTATACCTTATAAAATGAAAAAGGTGAAATAATCTAAGACGAATACAAGTAAATTAAATAAAAGTAAATAAAACAAGATATTAAAATAAAAGTTGAAATTAAAGTTGAAATGTGAAGAAAAGATAGTAAAACAGAACAGAAAACAAACTCAAATATTACAAAAGAAATGGATAAAAAACAAAGCAAGACAAAAAGAAGTAAAGCTAAATTAAATGAAATGTTAAAAAATTGTCATTTGATTCTACCAGGCGGATCCACATCACCAAGGCCACGCTGCAGTACCTGAATGGAGATTATGAAGTGGAGCCAGGCTATGGAGGAGAGAGGAACGCGTATCTGAAGGAAAACAGCATTGAGACCTTCCTGGTTCTGGGCTGCAGCCAGAAACGGGTCAGTGCACAAAAACAGAAACATTTGATTAGAACAATAAGACCTTTATTTTTTCCTTTCAAGGCTGAGGCATGACAGAAATGATGCGAGCTTTGTAGATGAATCTGGTCAGAGCCTATTAATCTATTTTAGTCCTTAAAATAGATAAATTTTTTACTTGTTATTTTTGGTTGTTTTAACGATTTGCTTTGAACACGAAAAACCACAAGTGTGTAATTTCTTTCCCACTGACAAACGTGTAAATAAAGCTCTCCAACTGCTTGTCTGCTTGTCCAGTCTACCAGAGAGAAGCCAGATACACAAAGTGCCCTTAGTCACTTGTTTTGTCATTCGCTGTGTGTTGTGTTGCACAAGAACAGTTGGTCAAGCCTTTATGTTGCTTTCTCTGAGCAGAAGGACGAGAAGGCGATGATGGCAAAGATGCAGCGGACGAGGGCCAACTCTAACGAGGGGCTGATGCCGCGCTGGGTGCCTGACAGAACTTTCCCAAGGACCAAAGACTCCAAAGTCTTCAGACAAATGGTGAGGCTGAGAATCCATACGTTGGCGAAAAGCGACAGGCTGCAGCTTCTATCCATCATTTTGTCTCCTTTCCTTTGTTTTTTTAGGGGATTGATGAGTCCTCCAGTAAAGACAAGTAAGTCCGAACACTACTTTGTTAGATTTTTTTTGTTTTGCTCCGTTGCCTCCCTGTGTTTCTGTTTTTTCCTTATTTAAACTCTATTTTTATTTTGTTTTTAGAAACAACAGTAAAACACATTTTGACAGACAAATAAAGTCATCATAACAAGCATGTGCAGTAGTTCATATGTAAGCCTGTGGGAAAATGGGTTGCATCAGATTACACCAGAATCATGATTAGCGGTCCACCGATCGTTTTCTGGCTGATACGTCGATTACTGATCTTTAAAAAGCCTTTCCTGTTGACTCTCATTTTGACCATTACCAATTGTTTTTGTCTGAAATGTTGCTAAAGATAGCAAGAAAGTTGCTTAATTGGCAACAGTGGGGTTACTATTGTTATCTGCAAACGTGCAGACATGACGCGGAGTCAAATGTCTCTCATGGGAGAACAGAAGAGAAGTGGTGGATTTTTAAATCTTTGCTGAGGTAGATCAAATCAGGGAATAAGATATAAGCATCAGCCGATTACCGATATCCCAAAATTGAGAAAATCGGCACTGATAAATCGGTTAATCCCTAATCATGATTATATCGAGTTTTATTTTTTGAGTTTGATGCTGGTCAAGCAAAACTAGAGCTTATTAAACGACATCCAGTTTTTTCAGCATTCTTCTCCTTTCTTTGTAGCGTATGTTAGAGAAAGTGTTGCATAACACAAATTTCTTTGGTTATATTTTTCCATTCACTAATTATTGTGGGTTTTTTTATTTAGCCGCTTCTTGTCATAGCTTTTTTTTACTACTACTTAACAACACTCATTCTGTATTTTTTTTTCTTTTATGAAAGCCGAGGTGTTCAGGAGGCCATGAACCCAGAAGATGAAGTGGATGAATTTCTGGGGCGAGCCATCGATGCTCGGAGTATTGACCAGCTCAGAAAAGATCACGTCAAGAAATTCCTTCTCACCTTCCAGACGTCCAGTCTGGAAAAAAAGGTGCAAAATAACAAAAATGCTTAGTTTTTTGTACTTCAAAGTAAGCATGCTCCTTTACAGTATGATAACATTTAATACAAATATTACACTTTCACTGTGTCAAAATAGTGACCCAACTATTTACTGTAATAAGAAAAATAAGTAGCACTTTATTGGTTTCAGAGGCATGATATTCCAATTTGCTTCTCTGACAAGAATGGAGCCTTCTTATAGCCAGCTGACTAGCAGTCTGCAGCAATAATCTGAGGAGGATTTTAAGGCACTGACAGTGATACCAGTGCCCTCATTGTGTCTACATTAGTAAATATTGTCATACCCCAAAAACCCAAAAACATTTATTTCCTTTTGTGGTTTTTATGTTGCAGTATTCCAAGAAAGTTGACGACCGCTTTGGGGGATATGTTGCCTGTACTCTGCTAGTATTCTGCTTCATTTCTTTCATACAGATTGTTGTCTTTCCACAGTGAGTACTTCACATCTCACAGCGTCTGTCTGTTTCATGTTTAGACATTTCAATATTTACTGTTTTTAACAGAATTTTCTGCTTTGATTGTTTCAAATTTTACAGAAACATCTTTAAAGGTTTCCAAACTAAACTGTCATAAGCTGCAAATGTTGAAACTCTAGTTTTGCTTTCACTGAGCTCATTTAATAATAACCAGAGAACTGCAGAAAAACTGTTCTGGACTGCGGGGAAGTTATTTGTACTAACTTTATGGGATTTTTTATTTATTTTTTTGCTGAGTCTAGCCAACGCTCCTCTGCATAAAGCTGAAAATGTGGAGAAGTAGCACTTATGATACTTTGACGATGTCAGAATGAGTCACAAAAGGATGAATTTACTTGTAAAGTATGTTCACAGTGATACTAAATGTAGCAGTGAAAAATGCTAATTAATTTTACACAGTTGACTTCACTATAAAAATCCATTGTGTTCAGTAAATAGGGTCTTTTAACAGACCAACGAATGACTTGTTAACATAACAGAAAGCACTTCTAAAAATATATGTATTTTTTCCAAACTATTATCTCAGCTGCATTTATTAACCCTTTGCATGTGACGTCACTCTCTTCGAAACTCGGCCCGTGTTCTGTCAGATTGTCATACGCTTAGCACAAACTGACGGCTATATCTATCAGACAAGTATATACTGTCATTAACATATGATTTTATTTAATCAGCAACATAGAATCATGACGTCGATCGTCATACACTTTGCTATTAACAGCTGTAAGTAGGTTAATGAGTTTTACATGGGCGTGTGTTGTAGTTGACTGCAGCTGTAGCTAGACCCTGCTTTAAATACACCTTGAAACCACGACAATGCATGTATATCTATCTAGTTATCATTGAAAACAATTTAATGACTTATTTTCATCACAACTTGACGCGTACGCTGAACTGGCAGCTCCTCTGACGGTCGGACTTCTTAATGCGCATGCGCAGGCATGCGTACTCACTGCATGTATGCTATTCTGACAACGTATGATGATCTGATAGAACACCCGCTCCACCATGATGGACGCCAAAACCATTCATCATGGATGCACATGTGGTGGCCTAAAATCATTTTTATTTAGTTGATTTTTCTCAGTAAAAATTGCAGCGCAGAGAAACCAACATTTGTTGAACCAGATCCTAAATGAACCTCTGAAGCTGTTTATGTGTTTCTTTTCCCCGCAGCACTCCGGTGATGCTGGGAATCTACATCAGTATCTTCATCATCCTCGCCAACATTCTCTTCATCTGTGCCATATACTCTTGCATCAAGGTAGCGGAGCAGCTCATCTGGGCACAATTACAAAAGTGTTGCTCATATTCTTTCATGCAAAACGACTCTTGCTCCTTGAATTTTGGCACATTTTGTCTGGTTGCAACCACAAATATTGTTTCTTATTAGTCTTTTATACTGTAGACTAAAATAAAAGAAGAAAGGATTGTGAAGTTAATGAAAAGGGGTTTTGAAGTGTGGTGTTCATGTTTAGTCATCTTCCTGTAATAGAAGATGTTTATATTTCCGCAAAGAAAAAATTCTGGTGTAACAGCAGCAAGAAATATATGGCAGGACTGTAGCAACACATTAATCTCACGATACTATACACTATATTCTGTTCACGATATGATATATATCATAATATTCAGAAAACTGCGATTCGATACATTTTTAAGATTTTCTGAAAGATTTTAGAGGGACAGAGTGAGTTTGTTGACATTTTGTGACTGTTCCATAAACTTGGATTAAATTAATTGAACTGATTGTGTAATACTGGTGTAATAAATGTTGTTTTTGTTATACATGTGCTTTGTTTAAATGTTAATTGTGTGGCTTTGTGTATTTGGTTATGCAGAAAAGGAACCTTTTTTTGTCTTTTTCAGTTATATTGGAAAATGTAATTTATCTATTTCATATCATTATTTATTTAATTGTAACTGGTTGTTTCGTTACATGCCATTTTTAATGTACATGTGAAAGTTGGAACATGAGGGATTTGAGTAGGATTTAATGTATCGATACTCAAGGATGGAAAATCGATACTTTACAAGGAAGAAAAATATATTGATAAATAGTGTAGAATCGGTAAAATTACACAGCCCTAATATACTGTATATGTCCACTTAAAAAGTAGCTATATAAACAATTCATAAAGAAATAAAATGAACAATAACAATAATAAAATAATGTACAAACTGTAACAGAAAATACTGTACAGTTTTTAGAAACTCATGATCCAAAGGATGGGCAACTGAATTGATCATGTTTTCAAAAATGAACATAACTTGATACCCCTAAATAAAATATAGTGTAAAAAATTGCTTTCAGCAATCACATAATTAGTAAATGAAACTCATTTGATATAATTATGAAACAAAATCACAAGCTTTGAACATATTATGTAGTTCTGCTCAATGCATGTTTTATAAAAAGAATTAACATGAAACAACTAAACCCTGTAAAGAAATAGCTGCATTCATCGCAGTAGTTGACTGGACTACTATTAGCCGTACACTCCACAAATAAGAAGAAAGATTTTGTGGAAGGAAAGTGATGCTCTGATCAGTTGAGACTAAAACATAGCTCGAAATGCAAAGGCGGAAAATACCACTGAAATTCTTAACGCAACATGCTCATGGTGAAACACGGTGACGGCAGCAGGGCTTTTCTTCAGTAGGGACAGGGAAGCTGGTCCTAGTTGATGGAAAGACAGATAGAGCTTAAAACAAAAACAAGACAATCCTGGAAGAAAACCTAAAAGAACCAGATCATCTAAGCATAATAATAGGCAAGAACGGCCTAGTTAAAGGCCAGAACTAAATTCAGTTAAGAATTTGTTGCCAGAATTGAACAGAATTATTTTTTATGACTTATTCATTAACCGGGGGTAAAAAAAAATACTTTGTGTAATGTTTTCTTTCCACTTCTACTGTATAAAATCCTAATAACAAAGACTGACATTTGTGGTTGTAAAGCAACAAAATGAAAGAAATTTACGGTGTATGAATAATTTTATAAGGCACTGTACTGGGACGATATATAATGTGGAAATCCTTTGTGTTTGCAGCTCTTCCCAGCTGCAATGCAAACCGTTTCGAAGAAGATTGTCCAGTCTCGCACCAACAGCACCCTGGTTGGAGTTTTCTCCATCATCCTTGTCTTCATCTCTGCCTTTGTTAATATGGTAAGCTCAGAGTTGACCAAAAAAAAAGATATGTATTGTTTTAAGGACGTGATTCTGAATGCGTTTCTGGATGATTGTCTCCAGTTCGCCTGCGACACCCAGAGCTTGACAGAATGCGTCGCCGAGCAGCTGAACACGTCTGCAGGCCTGGTGACGCCGTGTCTGATCCGCAGCTTGAATGTGTCCATCGAAGGAGGCCTGGAGATCTGCCCCAGCCAAGGCCCCTCCTGCCCCTTTCCCGAGGTGAGTCCACCATCTTACACCACTTTCCTCTGGAGCGGCCTCCAAAAGAAGCAAGCAAATTTTTCTGTGACTCGTGGTTGCTGATGCGGGTCGTGGCTGTCTCCTGTCTGTTCCAGTATTTCAGCTACAGTGTGCTGCTGACGCTGCTGGCCTGCTCCGTGTTCCTGCAAATCAGCAGCATAGGGAAGCTGGCCCTCATGCTGCTCATCCAGCTCACCTTCCTGCTGCTCGTGGAGTGGCCACAAGTAGCACTATTTGACAACGCAGACCTCTTTGTCACCTCCAATGCCATGTGAGTGCAGCAGCGTGTTGCGGTAAAAAAAAAGCAGTTATGTCCTGTGATTTTAAATTTTGGTTGTATAACTAAAACTGTCTAAAACTTGGCATCAAATCACCCAATTTTTGTTGTTTGCTCATTATTTGACTCATTCTTCAACTAATCTCTATAGAGTTTGATACTTAAAAAAGTATTCATGTAACTTTTATAAACAGGATGTTTTATACATATTTGTTAAAAGTGTCTTGATGTCATGACAAATAATCTGTGAAAAATCAATCTCCTCTACCTCCTTCCAGTTCTGCTACTGCCGTCTGAAGAAATGCACCAAAAACAACTAATCAGAGTCAGGAGGAGGGTCTTAGCGCTGTCAATCAACTCATGTACTCGCTGCTGCATGTGCTAATGGTGGAGGATCAACTTACAGTACCTTTTCAGGAAAACCGTTTATCTGCCTTCATCGGTGGCCATGCTAACTAGACTTAGCATTCACAACAGGATATTCAGGCTGAGAGAAGGGTGATGAGCAGCGCCATACAACATTGTGATTGACATTGCTAAGACCCGCCTCCTGGCTCTGATTGGTTGTTTTTAGTTAGCATCAGGAGAAGGCAGTGGAGCAAACTTTTTTTCACAGATTATTTGTCTCATATCATACTGTCACGACATAGTGACAATTTCAACAAATGCGCAAATAAATAGTTTTCATAAAAGTTTCATGCTGCACTTTTAAGATCTGGATGTTTTTCTGTTGTTACAAAACACATAATTTCCCAACTTCTTGTCATGAAAGCCAAAATCTTCCTCTCATATGTACTCCCGGCTCAAAAAAATAGCGTTTTTCAAAAAAAAACAAAAATGTTGTGATTTTTTTCTTTACCTATTCAGCAATAAACTAAGCATGAATAGTTGAATTAATCTTTTTAGGTATTTTTTACTACTTTAAAAAAGTGAAAAAGTGCTGTCTTCAGTTTTAAATGCTGGATCACTTTAGTTGAATCTTTCACCATTGTTAAAACTGGTATTAAATATTCATATATCAAAATTACAATTAGTTCATTTTTGACTGTTTTTTTTAAATACTTTTTGTGTTTTCACTGAGCTTCTTTTTTTTTTTCTTTTAGTGCTTTAAATGAAACCAGTTGGTAAGTTCTGTTTATTTACATTTATGAGATAACTTTTATAATTTTTTTTCTTTATATCTCTACCGGAATGAATAAATATAAGACATTAGATTGTTTTTTATTTATCTACTCATAAAATGACCTTAAAATATGTGAAGAAAGTGGAAAGTAAAGAAAATATTACAGTGTCCTACTAGTGTCCTCTTTTCGAAGCACGCCTTTATCTCCTTAAGAAGGAATTTCATTTTTACTGTGCTTCCTAATTTTTTCATTAGCATTTAAATATTTAAAATTAATAGTAATAATATTTGAAATTTTCCCATATTTTGCAACTCCAACAAACAAAAATAATTTTCTGTTTGTAATTTCAGGTCCAGTTTCAATGAAACTACAGTTGAGTGGTATGTTGTTTCAATTGCTTTTGTTAAAAATGTAATCATTTCTCTGAGTTTCTTTCCTTCAGTTTGAGTTTCGGTCTCTTTGCAGCCCATACTCTGTGACCAAAGTGTCCCTGCGAGTCATGACTCCTGTGATCCTCACAGTCTTCGTCCTGGCGCTGTACCTGCACGCACAGCAGGTTGAATCTACGGCTCGCCTCGACTTCCTCTGGAAACTACAGGTACGGCCACCAGAGGGTGCTGTCGGGTCACTTTTATGTTTAGATCTGGCCGTCTGTGATTCCTGTGTGTACAATACCAAAACATTGTACTCAAGTAAGAGTAGTACTAATAAAACATACTTTTACTCAAGTAAAAGTAAAAAGTATTTGTTAAAACAAAACATATTTTTTTTTAATATTTAAAAATTACCATTATCAGTATATAAAGTTATGTGAAAATTGTTGCATTTTAAATACCAAAATGACAATAATTCTTATGAATAATATAATTACAAAATCGGACAAAAGAAACGTTTTCTTAATTTCTTTTACTTTAAAATTAATTAAACTTTTTTGCTTATTATTCGCCATAGTGCATACACAACATACATTACAGACAAACAAATAAATTAGATAAGAGAATGAATAATAACAACAAAAAACTAATAAATTAAATTAACAAAAAAAGGAGGTACACATTAAAATGGATACAATTAAGACAAAGATAAAATAACGCATAACCAAGTGGTGTCACAACAAAGATTAATTGCTTAACATATTTGGGTTAGGATACTTTTTTCTTTCAATCTTGGCAGTTATTTTCTGACTTGTTTTGATTAATCTAGAGTTACAAATAGTTTGGGTAGAAGTGGGAAAAAGAGGGAGAAAACAACAGCAACAAAAAAGAAACATGAAAATTTAACAAAAACTACAGATATGAGTCAGGTGAAATTTTTATATAAAACAAGCTTGTTCTTCATTCAGTGAAGTTACTCAAATGGGTAGAGTATCCAGAGATTTTACTCAAATAAGAGTAGCGATACTTCATAATAAAACTACTCAAGTAAAAGTAAAAAGTACAATAAAAATACTCCTAAAAGTGAATTTTTTCTTATACGTTGAATGTAAGTAGTTACTACCAAACTCTGGATTCCTGGTGAATAATTATGTCTCTGTTGTGGCACCAGGGTCCTTATCAAAGCTGTTTATTTCCTGCCAGGCCACCGAGGAGAAGGAAGAGATGGAGGAGCTGCAGGCCTACAACCGCCGCCTCCTTCACAACATCCTGCCGAAGGACGTGGCTGCTCACTTCTTGGCTCGAGAACGGCGCAACGATGAGCTGTACTACCAGTCCTGTGAGTGCGTAGCCGTCATGTTCGCATCCATCAGCAATTTCTCTGAGTTCTACGTGGAGCTGGAGGCCAACAACGAAGGGGTGGAGTGTCTCCGGCTGCTCAATGAGATCATCGCTGACTACGATGAGGTAATAAATTATTTTATTTTTTTTACAAAACTCAGATCACAGTATTAAAGTGCAACCTGGTGAAAATGAACATCTGTTTTTTTTTGATGGCTCAGATCATCAGTGAAGAGAAGTACAGGCAGCTGGAGAAGATCAAGACCATTGGCTCTACTTACATGGCGGCCTCCGGTCTTAACGACTCTACTTATGACAAAGAGGGTCGTTCTCATATTACAGCGCTAGCAGACTATGCTATGAGACTGAGAGAGCAGATGAAATATATCAATGAGCATTCCTTCAACAACTTCCAGATGAAGATAGGTACGGAGAGAAAATTATGGGGAAAATTGTAAGCCTGATCTTCACAGTGCATGTTTTTGCAAAGTTTGTGTTTAATTCACAGGTCTGAACATTGGGCCAGTGGTAGCAGGAGTTATTGGCGCCCGGAAGCCCCAGTATGATATTTGGGGAAACACAGTAAACGTGGCCAGTCGCATGGACAGCACAGGTGTACCTGACCGCATTCAGGTAAGTTTTAACATACATACAATACATACAATAGGAATTCAACTTGGAAGGACGAGTGGCATTTATTCAAACTTAAAAAATTCATGTAGATTAAAATGGTCTACATTAATTTTAGTTTAGATTTTTTTTTCCTTTTCGACTTCTTTGATAGCCCTGAGTTCAGTTTGGGATGTATTTGTGCAAGTTTTTTACACTACACTAGTACACCAAATATTTTCCCTGTCAATTAGAAGTAGTAATATTTTGTAATAAATAGTGCTACTGTTTCTCATTATCAATGTACTACGATGTATTACAAAACAGTAGTACAGCATCGTAGGTAAACTTAGTATTCTTAGTAAAGCACAAACTCAACATCCAGGGATGGATAGTATTTACATGATTCCTGATGTTTCTGCTACTGTCTTTCATCATTTATTGTGGAAAACTTATTGTCTTAACAGGAAATTGATTTATCATCGTCTCAATAAATTTCAATTAACAATACCAAATAACAACAAAAGTGACAGTATTATCCTAAATGACATTTTTACCATTTTCTCCACTGTTTGTTTCATGAAAGCATCAATAAATATCAGTAAATTCAAAAATAAGATTGAATGTTACTGTGTTTAGTTTAGTGTTATAAATCTTGCTTCTTTAAGTAAGAGGAGTCCAGAAAGTCTGTTTTAAATGGGGATGTTTATGTGTTTGGTGCTATGAAGTCAACCATAGAGTTATTTACAAAACTACTAATAAATTGTTTTTTTTTACCATATATTTTTATTGGTATCACAATAGTACCTCAGAATATCACTCGATCTCCCTAAATCCTCATTTGATATTTTCTAAACTCCCCAGGTGACCACAGACCTCTACCAGGTGCTTGATAGCAAAGGATACGTGCTGGAGTGCCGCGGAGTCGTTAAGGTCAAAGGTAAAGGGGAAATGACGACCTACTTCCTAAACGATGGGCCACCCAACAGCTAGCAGCCATGGCAGCAGCGGACGCTGGGTCGGTACCCACTGCAAGGACACGGCACCACTGAGCGAGCACTCACAGCGCAAGCGAAACAGCTGAGAACTACAATCGCCATCACTTGAATCCCAAGCAAAGAGGAAAACATGAACTTTTAGGACTCCGGAGAAGGGAAAGCGTTCTCGACGGGAGGAGAAAGCTCTTGTTTGACAGCCATCTCGGCCCGCGTACATGTTGGAGGACAACGTGTTTTTCTCATGTCTAGCCTCTCTCTCAGGCTTCTTGAAAGATGCAAAGTCTGTTTATTTAAAACAACGCCTTTTAGCCTGTGTGAAAAGAAAATTATCGCTGTACATAAGGCTACTTTTTATTTTATTTGTTGTTCTTTTGTTCAGTAATTATTATTATTTTTTTGTTTGTTTGTTCGTTTGACACAATTTATGAACAGGTACGTTTGTTCCCGCTTTAATTATTTATTTCAGTCTTGATGTTTTGTGCTAAAGGTCCTTTATGAAAAAAAGTGTGAACACATACGTGCACAAATATCCAGTTTATTACACGTTTATAAGTGTGTATGTACATGCATATTTGTGTGTGTATGACTATATGTATAAACTGAGGAGGAATATATTGACCAAAGACTAAAGTATTTACTAAAAGCAAGGCAAATATTGTGATATGTTTTCGCTGAAGTCAGCAATGATCACCACCTTTGTTTTTGGTTTTTTTTTTGTTTCTTTCGCCCGACTTCTGGCAGTGAAGGCTCATTCTCATAAAATACAGAGTTTATTTATTTTGTCTATCATTTAGGCAGCAGAGAACAGATTTTTAACTCTAAATAATAAAATGACCCTCAATCATTTTAACAGATGAAATTAAAAGTGACTAAAGATGACTAGATATGCTATGAGAGGGGTTATATATTTTTATCTGAGCAAAACAAAGATCGAGCTCAGATTGGGATTAGAGGACTCTCCACTGGTTTGAGCTCCTTTTTGTCTCTTTTCTTTTTCTTTTTTTGGGGGCGGGGGGTGGAAATGAAGGAGGATAAATCAGTGAGCTGTTCCAGAACCTCCAGGTAAGGAGGGGCAGAAACTACGGATTTCAACGCAGTTGCGTCATGCAGCTTGATTCTTCTATGAAGAAGAAGTAGATGGAGGAAAGAAATATCCGCTGATTTCGACTGAATACTGTGCTTTGTAATCCTGAAGGGGCATAACTATTTTCACTGTGAGGTTTTTATGATACAACAAAACTGCTTTCTTGCCAAACATAACTGCTTTGAGCATGTCTTACTGTGGTTTCTTTTCATTTTTAATTTTTGCTTTCCGTTTGTTTCAACGTAGGGTATTTTGTATAAATTATGTACCCATCATTTGTATATTCTTAGTGTTGTTATTATGATGATTCTGGTTAGTTATTATGCTTAATATGATGATTCCATTTCCGATGAAGAACAGCACGCTTTCTTGTAAAATTCAAAGCTCACTGGTACCAACGGATCAACTGCCGAGCTCTGCTGCTTGCGAGATGGGATCGAAATCAGAACCACTGACCCAGATAGGAGCACGGTTGAGAAAATGACAGCATTTAGCACATGTGAGTCACTGTGTGTTTTATTTAATCCACTCCAGTCAGGCTCTAACAGGCCCTCTTTTTAATTTCAGCGGTAAAAAAACAGAAAGCATCACTGGTGTTGCTCCATACAGACAGGCTGGTGCAGGACAGGCAGGTTGACATTTTTTATCCACATTAATCTGACAAACTGAGTGTATGAAGCCCATACGGAATCAATACTCGCTATTTTGTAACAAAACTAAACGACTCAGACTTTTTTTAAAATAAAAGAAATCACAGAAATGACCATGGTTTAGTTAACAATTAAAGATTTCGGTTGTGTAAAGCATGCGTCCAATAATAATGATAAAAAAATAAGTGATGTAATTCATGGCATAACTGTTTTTCAGATCTGATTCAAGAAAAAGGACATGTAATTACTCAGTTGAAGAAACAAATGTAATCATGAACTAAAAACTCATGATGACTTGTAAAATATGCAACAGTAATAAAAATTAGCGAGATATCTGTTCAGGTCGATTTGGGAAAACAAAATACAGATTATTATGGAATCATGAAGTAAAACCAGAATAATTAATACTTTGGTTCCTCAGTTGATATGTTGATATGTTGCTGAAGTCTAATGTGGCAATTTGCTTTATTATCCACATTTTGTCCTCGACTGCCTTTCCCCCCCAGTTGACATGAAAAAATGAATTATTATTTTAATTTAATATTCTGAGGGTCTTTTTTAAAACTTTTTTTACAGAGCTATTCTCTATATTTTTCTTTATTTCTCTCAATGTGAAACAATTGACCTTCTACGTGCATCTCCAAACGGTTTTAGATGAGCATGATAACCTTGAGCAACGATTTCACGATGTCACAGCATTTTCACAAAAATTGAGAATAGAAATAAAAAAATATTACTGCTACTTAAATAATAGAATTTATTATTACAGTTATAATAATGTTATTATATAGTTTTTTGTGTTTATTTTTTGGTTTTGACACATTTGATGCATAAACTTAAGTGAAAATATGCAATAAACGCCTACAAAGTTTAGCTGTAGTTTTCAATGCTTATTGAGCAGAATGCTATTCATTTAATTGTTTTTGCTCTTTATGGAGTACCACAAAAACAACCAAATGATATTAGCTGGTTAGTTAGTCTATTGTCTAGCTGCTTTACAGACACTTTTAGCTTGCTGGTTGCACTTTGTGTACAAATAGAGTTGCCTTAACGAGGGCGATACGTGGCGCGATCTTAGTTTCCACATCAGCATCGTCAATGTTTTTTATGACCAGAAATATTTCCAAACTGCCAAATTTGTCTTGTATTATTGAGGAACAAGAGAGCAACATCAGTCCTACTCAATTATTTCTTTGACATCTCATTTTAAACTTCAGGATCATCCACTTGGATGTAAAATTTGAGCAGAAGCTGTAACTTAAAAAAAAAACAAAACTTGCTAAATATCTGTGTCTGCTTACCATGCCTGGTCCGCTGACATGAGTCAAAAATGAAGGGCTTTTTGAAAGTTATTTTAACCAACCATTTCACCACCAATGCAGCGTCCTCGTTATCTCCAGCAGCAAACAGTTGATCTCGTTTGTACCAAAGCCAGCTCAAGCAGTCTTGTGCTACTGGTTTCTCCTGTGCAACGGAGGCCTGGGTGCGTTGGGAGCATCCGGAGACGCGACCGAGATCACCAACTATCACACAAACTGTGACCAATAGCCTGAAGCAGAGAGTTTATAGAATGGACATGAGTTCATAAAGATGTTCATTGTATTTATTCTATTTCTACTAGCTGTCCATGGACTTGTGTTGATTGTTAACTCTTGGGATGCTTTCAGGGGAAACGGGAGCCGGGAGGAATGTGTTCCCCATACTACTGAAACAGTGTTTTTGCTCAGGCCCGGTGAATCCTTCTGCTTTGTTTTCTTCTTCTTTTTTTGTTTGTATTTTACCTGAGTTGGAGGAGTTGAAAGGGGAGTGTTTTGCTCAGTTGAAAAGAAGAGTTGAGGACTATGACAAAGAGAAAAATAACATTTCCCCTTGAAGAAAAAAATAAAATGTAAAACAAGTACTTTTTTCTCCGTTAGTGATTTTTTTTACTACCATATTGATTGATGTACATAAAATATGTCAAACCAATTATTTTTATTTTTACAACTAAAAACTACAAAATAAGTTAGCACTATAATTAAGAAAGTGTTATCCAATTGCTATTAAACACTAAGCAAATTCACCAATTGAAAATAAATCTAAACTCAATTATTAAATATTAAAAATCTGTTTATTAAAATAAAACAGTGCTTTCCTTAAGTTTACTTCATCATAGAAGATTTGATTAAGCTGCATCATTTATGTTAGCTCTGGAGTGCTTTGAGAAACATTATGAGGAATCAAGTGTAGCTGCAATGATTCAAACTCTTCTGGCTTCCCTTATTATGTTTATAATTTTTATTTAAAAATGTTTTTTTTAAAAAACAGTTCAATGCAGGCACTCTGACTGTTACAATATTTAATATAACTCCCATTTTCCATTTATGCAGATTTTATATGGAAGCCCTTTTCCACCACTCTGTTAAAAAAATAATTGTCTCATTATTTGGAGATAAATATAGTATCTCACTATAATGAGATACTATCTCATTGTTTTGAGACAGTATCTTATTATAATGATAATTTATTTATTTTTTAACAGAGTGGCCGAAACGGGCTTCCATAGTTTTGCACAAAACCACAAACAAATTTTCTTGTAATTAACCCGACTTTCCTCTAGGGGTCACTAGTGTCACTGAAGCCTAAAGATGATCGGAGTGAAAACATCAAGAATATATGTTAAAAAAAAAAACACTGATCTGATCATGTGTTGGTTCCTGACCCCATCCAGAGATGGACTCCATTAAACTCCCTAAGACCAAGAATCACACTTCCTGGTTTGGCACACGGCTCTGATTGCCGATTGGACCAAGATCTAAAGGTAACAAACATCAGGGAATACTGTTTCCATCTTGAAAGGAAGGTCTACAAATCTTTTAGCAGTATAAGCTGTAAGATTGGATCACAAAATCCAGAAGTAGTTTTGTTCCCTATTTGAAACAATGCCGCCGATTCTCTGCTGTTCCTTTCTTGGATCACATTCAGTAGGAATGAAGATGCTTCAACCTCCATCTAGCATTTCTGAATTTTCAATTAATAAATACATTATTAATCCCATAGCAAAACATTTTTTTTGTAATTGCTCATGTTATCTGAATTTCAGTGAATACAACTCTTTACAGCTCAAAAAACAACTTATTAGAATAATGTCAGCATGTACATTTTGTATTTACTAGAGATTTAACAGAGTACTATAGCACTGTTATAGCACATTTCATAGTGCACAATTAAAATAGTGTACAATATCCATTAATTAGAGCAATTATTTGTTAAATATATGTACTTAAGGCCACATTTTGTACTTTTGATTTGTGATTGTCTGTGTGTTGCTGAGAGTCTTGGCCAAATTTCTCTTAAAAAAAGAAATTTTTAATCTCAACGAGACAAACCCGGTTACATGCATACATACAAACACTTATATATAAAAAGAAACAACCAATAGGAACAACAAAGTAATTAAATTTTATTCAATAAAATAAGATTGAAGAGTCAAAAAGTTGCAGGCTTTTTTTTTGACTTTCAAAACAACAGCTTCTGCTTCATGAAGCCAAAACATGAGGGAGGTCAGAACAAGCTGAAGTCTCGGTGTATCAAGGTCATTGTACCAACGAACCTGGGAAAACAACAGTTGGATTATACAGACAGAGGCCTAGATTGGTGGAAAAGTCTATTTATGTGTTATGGTAATGATACTCGCCTTGTCATCTCGCTGATTTTTTGAGGAAACCTTTGGCATTGGGTCCATGGTTCAGTGCTCATGTGTCTCATCCATCCGTACTTCTGGTTTTCTGTCAGAGGTATTACATACAGCTGGTTGGGAACTGGAGGACAGAAGAGGCTTTTAGTTTTTGTTGCAAACTTCTAAAGGAACCCATAACAAGTGTTTTTTTTAAAGTCTGCTAGCTTACGCCTGGGTGGTTGAGCCTTTTTCACCATTTCTGCGTATCGCTGATGACTCCCTCGATGATCATCAACGCTGTAGCAATGAGGCTGTAGTAGTACTTTGGTCACTTCTGGGTTTATGAGGGTTCCTTGTTCTTTAACCAATGGCTGAAATTCTCTTCTGACTGTAAAACAGTCATCTAAAAACAGAAATGTTTCAACGGATGAAGCTAATTATTACAGTGACTTAGCTCTTAAACTTTTTTCCCCCTAAAAATCATTGAAATGTGTTTTTACTTACTACAAGGGCAATTTGCTGAACTCAGATTTTTATGTTCTACTCATCAGTATAAAGACATTGAATTATTTAATCAGTAAAGTACTTTTATGTTTATTTATTCTATTTCTGTTTTTTTTAAATTATTTTAACTCATGTCTTTTAATGCATGCCTGTCTAATTCTTGAATAAAGTTATATGGCGCTGGAGTTTGACACTAGTTTTAACTTTTAAATAAATGACTGCACTTTTATTTAAACTTAATTACAAAACATTTTAACTGAATGCTGAGGTCTGTTTTGACTGAGGTTGCAGCCATGATAAATCTAGAGTTCAGCACAGCTAAGGCTTAGCCTAGCTTCTTCTTACCCTGAGACGGAGGCACTCCCCGGGGATTTATGAGCATGTTATCACCGATTGGGTTTTGATAACCCAGCTGGGTCAAGCCGAAGAAAGTCATATGTGTTACGGATCCTTTATCCAGTCGATGTCCTGTTCACTACACCTAGCTTTCAAAAATAACCATAACTTTGTTTACGTGTTACCTTGGCAACAAACCCCGCCCTCATTACGCGACGAACGACAGGAGATTCTATCTATCTATCTATCTATCTATCTATCTATCTATCTATCTATCTATCTATCTATCTATCTATCTATCTATCTATCTATCTATCTATCTATCTATCTATCTATCTATCTATCTATCTATCTATCTATCTATCTTACAAAAGACTCACTTAAAATACTCATACATTGAATATTGTTTTCTTTGCTTTTTAATTATCTCTGGCTTAATTAACTGTATGACAAACATACAAGAGGATTTTTTATTTTTATTTTTTTTGCTTTTGTAATGAAGTCGTGTTGCTTGCTAATCTTCTTAGCCCAAAAGTCAATCCTTTCTTCTCTATTGTTAACGGGTAGATTAAGGAAAGTGCTGCACATCAATGAATTCCTGATCATGCAGTAAATACATCCTAAAACCCCATTAAAGTTATACAGATTTTTGAGAGAGCCACCATGAAATAAAACATAAGGTTTCTTCCAAATGTCATGTTTACTAGCCTTTACGTCCGAACTTTAAACCTGTTATTATTATTATTATTATTATTTGCAACATTACATTGACAGTTTAAGTCTGTCTAAGATTGCCAGAGTCAAGAACTTACTCCAGTTCTGTCACTAGGTGGGAGAACTGGTGCACCCTGACTGGACAGGTCATCACTCTCTCTTATTAGCAACACAGATACCCACATGATACAAAAACACAACACATAACAGACAGCCATGCATGAACACAATCAAATCTACAGAGTGGCTCAATTGTGTTTCTTTTTCGACTGTTGGAGAAAGCGTCAGAGATGAACCCAGAAAGGAGATGGAAACTCCAGATCTTCTTGTTATGAAGACTTACAATTAAGACAGAAATTCAGTAAAAACTACCTCTTAAACAGAAATATATAGAACCTATGTTGTTCCCTTTTGTTTGAATTAAAGAGAGCTTTTTATGTGAAGAACATATTTTTCCAATTTACGATAATGGTTAGTAATTTTCGGTTGAGCTCCTTACTGGAGCACTGGAGTCACTATGACTTATGAATTAAACTTTGTAAGTTTGAATAAATAATCATGACTTGACTATTTAACAATGGATTGGTTTGTATTGTTTTTTTTTTTTCATTTTCTTCTGCCATTTACCTTAGACAAACATTTACTAGTCTGAGAAATCCTGCAGAAGGTGCTCTTACTCTCCTTCCTCTCATAACCGGATAAACGTGATCTTACAAGAAATGCAATTTAAAAGTAAAATGGAAGTTAAAAATAACTCAGCCGAAGTGAAACCAGGAATAAAGAACAGATTTCCTGGCTGTCTGTCCACAACTGCATGACTGAGTCAGATGTTTTTAACCGGTTTGAGCGGTTGCAAACACTCCTTGATCCACACTGACCCGACTGAGCACCTGTGCACTTCATTGTTAGAGTCTCTGTAAGACGTGGGATGCAAACAGGACAACACAGAGATAAATTACAGCAAAAAGTAAGTACTTTTCTTATTTAATAAAGACAGTGTTGTTAGTTAGTCAAAAACACAGGTTTGCTAAAGTTATTTTTCAAACATTATGGTCTTTGTAAATGATTGAAGGATCTTCTAACAAATGATCACATCGATGCTTGATCAGGACCTTCCTAGTGTTTTTTTATCTTGTCAAATTAGTTACCTCATATTTAAGTCACTACTTCATTCATTTCCTGATAAGTTTTCTGTCATTGTTAAAATGATTGGGGCTTGTATTACTGTTTAAATAAGACAGCAATAACTTTTTGAATAGTCAAATATATGCAAATAAAGAATTTGTTTTTTCCAAGCATGACGTAAAGGGGATTTTTTAGACTGCAGCTGTTGATCAGGTGAAATAACTATTTACATTTTTATATACTTTTTTGTTGTCTATAATGTTGCGTTTTGTTTATTTTTCTCTTCTCAGGTCCCCATCTCTCTCTGAATATCATGCATTTTTATTTGCTTCGACATAAACGCTCAGTGAAGATAGCATTTTTCAGTTTTTTGTGTTTTTCTTTCATTATATACTTCTACATCAACTACACAACGACACAGCATTCCCCTCACCTTCCCAAGGGAAGTGTGGGGAAACTCAGTGGATCCGTCCCTGACCAGACCACCATGTTTACAAATTCCTCTGTCCTCAAATGTCCTCCTGGATTTTACAGCAAGCAGGAGCTCAGGCCTCACTTTCGGAGGCCTTACCAAGATCACTGGGAACCAGGAGTAGACGGCAAGCCATTCGTGTGGCGCTCTATGACTGCTGAGGAACAGAAAGAGGAATCAAGTGGTTTCAAGAAAAACCAGTTCAACCAGTTTGCCAGCGATCGCATCTCTCTGCACCGGGATCTAGGAAAAGACACACGGCATCCAGAGTGAGTTTATCTCAGGAGAACATCGTTTATTGGCGACATCACCCTTCAGGCAAGAGATAAATCTATGCGTTGTTAAAAAGCTGCCTCTTAACTTCCAGTCTGGCTCTGACAGCTGCTTGAAGCAGAAGTTTTTGAGATGTCCCGGCCTTCCAACCACCAGCGTGATCATAGTGTTTCACAACGAGGCCTGGTCTACTCTGCTCAGGACCGTCCACAGCGTCCTGCACACAGCTCCTGCTGCTCTGCTCACAGAGATCTTACTGGTGGACGACGCCAGCACAGATGGTGAGTGAGATCACTGGTAATTAATGATATATCTTAATGCTTTCACATACTGTACACAGTGCCTTGCAGAAAGTATTCACAATGCCTCAACTTTCCCTTTTCATGAGGGAAACAAAAACCTATGTGTATTTATTTGGGATTTTATGAGAAATACCATCCCAAGAAAGCAGATAACTATTAAATCTAAGGTAAATGATACGTACTTTAGGTTTTTTTTTATTTTCTCTTTTTATGGTTACCTTCAAGAAAAGTGTTAACTGCCCCCAGAAGTCACAGAGTAGAGTTCACTTGTGTTTGATTCAACCTCAGGTTAAATCCGTTTGATCCGTGAAGGTTTCAGAAATGAATAAATAAAAGTAATGAAGACCAAGAGGCACAGCAGACAAGTCAGGGATAAAACTGTGGAGCTTTTCCTAAACATTTTTCATCGATCATCTATAAATGGAAAGAACACAACTGCAAACCTACCAAGATCTAACTAACCACCTAAACTGAAAGGAGATCATTGATCCGAGAGTCTATTGATACTCTGGAGGAGCTGCAGAGCTAATCTTAAACAACATCAGGAAAATTATGTCATGCACTCCAAACTGCTGGTCTTTATGGAAGATTTGCTATAAGCCTGAAAATGTTTCCAATGAGTCATTTTGCAACACATGTGGAATAAGGTAATTTGGTCAGGTGGGAACAAAAGTGAATTTCTTGGCCTAGATGCAAAATGTACCGAAATATGGGGCTGGCAGCATTGTGCTGTGGAGATGCATTTTTTCCTTAACTGGAAGGGAGCTGGTCAGAGTTAATGGAAAGATGTGAGGAGCTAAAAACAGAACAATGCTAAATGGAAAAAGCTTTATGGTGAGCAGAGATTCACTCTCCAGCAGGAAAGGAAGTGATTTGCAGCAAGAGTTGAAAAAATATGGGTTGTGTTAAAGCGTTTTTATGTTTGAAAATGTCCTAAAAATCTGAATAAATATTTAAGTGTTTAAAACATATTTTTTCTGCATTCAGAGTGCAAATATGCAGTAAATCACAACCCTTCTAACTTCAATATAACTCCAATGTGAAGACATGCAAAATGCCAGATTTCATTACTAATATTTGCCCTCCCTCAGCTCTAATTTTGTATTTATGTCGTCAGATCTCTTAAAGACTCCACTGGATGAATATGTGCAGAGGCTGCGAATAGTGCGTGTCCTGCGTCAGAAGGAGAGAAAAGGCCTGATCACAGCCAGGCTGATGGGAGCTCAGGCTGCACAGGGGGAGGTCCTTACCTTCCTAGATTCCCACTGTGAGTTTGTAGTTTTGTTGTTTTTTACATGCAGAGGACAAATATTTGGCTTGGCGATGTGTTTTGTTATTACAATAGCATTTCTATGCAGCAGTATTTCATATAATAGTTTCCAGCTTGTGAAAATATGTTTCAGTTTTCTTTTTATTTTATAGGTGAATGTTTCCCTGGCTGGCTGGAGCCTCTTCTGGCTCGAATAGCTGAAGAGCCCAGAGCCGTGGTGAGCCCAAGAATCACGTCTATCGATAGTCACAGCCTGAGATTTCACAAACCAGTGCCTGAACCGCAAAACTACAGCCGAGGAAATTTTGATTGGAGACTCAAGTTTGGATGGGAACGTGTTCCAGACAAGGAGAAGAAGCACAGAAAGAATGAGACATACCCTATCAGGTAAATACAAATAGATACAATAAAGACAGTATAAGTTTCATCAAGTTGTAACCTTTTAATACAAAGAACAATAAATATACATCACAACTACCCGTTAAATTATTTTTCTCTGATTTTACTGAAATAATTGATGAAATTACATTTGTCTTTCTTGATAAAGAGGTTGGAGCTCATTTTTGATGTGAAGTAATTTAGATTTTTGATCTGTTGGGTTTGCTTAGAAACTTTGAATAATTAATTGAATGTATGTGAGATTAAATTAAAATTACTTTTTGTAGTGCCTTAAGACGACATTTGTAGTGGATTTGCACAATATAAACAAAGGCTACGTTCACACTGCAGCCTGAAGTGAACCAATTCTGATTTTTTTTTTTTGTCAAATAGCATTTATTTGCCGTGGCCGTTATGGTTCACACTTCCAAATATATGTGACCTGTATGTGATCTCCAGTGTGAGCTGCAAACCCGCATGCGCAGTAGAGGGCGCAATAACATCACACATAGAGAGAAGAAGAAGAAGAAGAAGAAGAAGAAGTGTTTGCGGAAGTAAACATGTATCCTAACGGTGGAGCATATCTTACGATTTTTAAAGTTGCTGCCCGACCGGAGCAGCTCTTTAACAACTTAATCCTCACTATTGTCCGCCATGGTTATTTTTCCCTCTTGCGCCTATCAGGTGCGCAGAATAGTCGGATGAAGGCGACCTGGCCGTTAGGACACATTTGAATCGGATACCCAAGTGGTCTGGGTCTCATTCGGAAAAAATCCGACCAGTTTTGTTCAGACTGCCATAAAGGTCAGATACAGGTCATATTACGTCAAAAAAAAAAAAAAAAAATCGGAATTGGGTCACTTGGCAGTCTGAACGCTGCCGAATTGAATTTAATTGAATTGAATTATTTTCTAAGTGAAAGAGAACTCTGCTCATACCATGAATTTACTCAATAGATTAAGTTTGTTTTTGAATCTTACATAAATATACTTTGACATTGCTGCTGTAAGTAACATTGCCGTCATATTTTGCAGAACGCCTACCTTCGCTGGTGGCCTGTTCTCTATTTTGAAATCCTACTTTGAGCAAATTGGATCCTATGATGACCAGATGGAGTTCTGGGGAGGGGAGAATCTAGAAATGTCTTTCAGGGTAAGAAATGTACATGAAATGCAGTGCAAGCTTAAATCGTACCATTTAAGCTTGTTAGCATTGTTCTATATTCTACAGATTAGCACAAGTATTGCAGATTGGTTAAGTGGAAGGACTCTCCTCCTGGCTCTGATAGAACCACAGAGAGGAGGCAGAGGAGCTCTTTTTTTTCACAGATTATCTGACTCGTATTATACTGTCAAGACATAATGACAGTTTTAACAAATATGTAAAAAACACAATTTTTTATAAAAGTTATACTGCAGCTTTTATGGAGAAATAATTTTTAAAACAATATATCTCTTTTCCTTGCACTTGAAGTTCTTGCTAACTTCCTTTCCTTTGTCACATTAAGTCAAAAATACTTTGTACCTCATTAATTCAAAATTCTTCAAAATGACATCTTAACAAATAACATTAAGATTTATGATGTGAAAGAATTCAAGCATTATGAATACTTTTGCAAGGCACCACATGCCTTGAAATTTTTTAGTTAAAGTGTTCTCTTGCCATGTTTTTCTATGTTGCAGGTTTGGCAGTGTGGAGGCCTCTTAGAGATCGTTCCTTGTTCTGTTGTCGGCCACATTTTCCGCAAGAAGAGCCCTCACAGGTTTCCAAATGGTAGCATAACCATCCTCCGCAACCTGGTGCGTCTGGCTGAGGTCTGGATGGATGACTACAAGTGGGTCTTCTATCGCGCAAACAGAAAGGCTGCCTCAATTTTTCGAACAGTAAGAATAAATAATATCTTGAAATTAAGCATTTTATTATTGCTTTGCCATTATTCACATAACCTTGTTGTTTATATGTTTTCATTTACTTCCCAGGACTCATACGGCGATGTTTCTGACCGCCGTAAACTCAGAGAAAAACTTAACTGCAAGGACTTTTCTTGGTACCTGAACAATATTTACCCAGAGGCATATGTCCCTGAAATCAGGCCCATCATCTATGGACAGGTACCTAGTTTGTCTTCCAACTGTTTGTGTTTTACAAAAAATTTTGACTGCATTGTTAAGATGTTGTCAAGTAAGGTATTCAGAGATTCAGATTCACAAACCTCACAGTTCATCATTTTGTTGTTCATTATAATGAAGTTAAACAACACCGGTTGTGACTGCCGGCTGGATGTGGGAAGAGTCAGAAAGCGCTGGGAGGAGGGCCAAATCTTCAAATGTAACAACCGAGGTGAAGCGCAGGTATTGCACCTTTGGTCAAATCAGCTTTTCTAAGACAAGATCCCACATTATAATTATGTATCTATTTTAAGAAAGTATATTTTGAGCACCTTGGAGTTTGATTTTGCATTTTGTGGGACCATTGTTTTTGTGAGTAGCTACAGTAAATGCAATTTCAAATAGAAAACTATGAATCAAACTTTTGTGAAAAGCAATGCCAAACAATAATAATAAAATAGTGCTCATGTACTTCTCATATACTTTTCATAATATAATTAGACAGACATTTTCATTACTCTCTGTTGGTTTATTATTGATAGTGGACAGCTCCTGAGAATGATAGAAAAGTTACCGGTGCATGATTAAAGTTCAAATAGTAATCTAATACAAACTAATCTGCCCTTTTATTGTATGAAATTAGGATGTTTGTCCTGCAAAACTGATTTCCTACTTTATCAACCATCAAGCTAGTTTAAATTCAACATGCAACCACCTCCTTTTTCCATTTGGCATCAGTGTTTTAAACATGGCTAGTTCTTATGCAGATATTTAAAATGCCATAAATAAACCAATCTTTCATTGCAGTAGAAAAATTCAAAATGACATTTCATAAGGCTGGAACATACCTAAAGAGGGATATTGAACGATGTCTCAAATAATCCAGCGTCCTCTCTTATATTCTTCCCTTCAGCTATAAGTTTTCTCCAGGATTTAGGTCTGGCCTCTGGTACTGAGACTGAGTACCAGAGGAAGGCTGATTCACTATCTAAGTAACCATGTCTGTGCTGATTTGGTCTTCAGATCATTGTTTTGTTGAAAGATCCAATAACAACCCATTTGTATTTTACTGACAGAGGACATTGGGTTCTTTGTTGAAGGTATTTGGTATTTCAAAGAGTTCATGGTGACAGTCACTCCAAGAAAAGGCCTATCAAACCGAATCAGCCCCAAAACATCTAAAGCACTCCATATGATTTATCAATGCACGTGAGGTGCTTTGCCATATATCATGCCTTGATTGATCAAAACACGTGGTTGTATTAAAGCTTTAGCAGCATTTAGCAAACTTCACATATTTGCATTTGTGATAGTGGGTCAGAAAATGCCTGGAGACATCATCCAGTTATAATTATGAGCTACCAGTTTGGCTGAAGTTCTCTAACAGTTTTTGTAGATTATTTACCTCCTAACATCCTCCTGACTAAAAATGATTTCTCACATAGGTCCTTATTCCTTCTTGACTGTCATGTTTCCAGTTGTTTTAAACTTTTTAATTATCGACCTGACTATTGACATGGGTTTAATTTAGACCAGACATCTGCAACCTGCGACTTCAGAGTCATATGCAATGCTCTGGCTCCTCCACAATGACTCTTAATTGCACAAACCAAAATTTTATGACTAATAATTTATATATAAAGACTATGGGAAACGTTTAGATTTTTTCCACAGTTGTTTTTGTTTGGAACTATAAATAACCTCATAAAGCAGTTTAAAAATATTAATAATAATGAAAGTGATCACTTTCTTCATCTGACCGTTATGTGTTTTCATTTCTAGTATTTTGAGTATACCTCCAAGAGAGAGATTCGACTCAGTGCTGCCAATCAGTTGTGCTTACATGCCGACTCTGAAATGGCTTTGGTTTTTCTTGAGCTGTGCGAATCGAAGGGAAAAGCAGCACAAGAGCAAATATGGATCTTCACAAAGGTGAATTAATATACAGTATTTCCACATCATCTATACCTTTTGCTGTTGCAACACTGGCTTTGTTGCAAAGGGAAGAAGAAAGATTTCAATTTCCTCATTCTTGCTGCTCAGTTGTGCACTTCTTAAATATTCAAAATGACATTCTACGTTTTTACTGTTTTTTTGTTTTTCAGAAAAACCAAATGAAGAACCCTTTATCAGGCAAGTGTTTGTCAGTCGCCGGTGGCAACGTGATTTTGTCTAAATGCAGATCCACCTCAGAGAATCAGAGCTGGGTCTTCATCCCAGCGAAGTAAGCGGCTTCGAGCATGTGGCCTGCCTCTGCTACCAGTGTTTCCTGAATAAGGTTTAAACATAAACAAATAAGGAAAGTGGTTCCCCTGAATCAAATCTTTGTACTGTGAACAAAGAGTTATTAATACTTATCTATTTCACACAAACCCAGAGGCTGTTATCTAAACATAATTTATTTTTTTCTCTTCTTTTCCTCCTTGTGGCTCAGACAGGAGATTATTGTAGACACAAATCAGTGCTGGTATTCAGTCAGAGGCCTAGAGGCCCCTACTGGATTGGAGTTCCTGAGCAGTTTATTTTGTATTTGACTGACTTTGTTAATCATATTACGGTAATTATGTTTGAATTATTATGCCCTGTCTTTGTGAAGCACTTTGTGATTTTCATCTTTAAAGGATTGCATATCATTTAAATTAACACTTTAACCATCTTAGTAAGTATTGCTACTTAATACCTACAGTAGCTTCAAACTGGACTTTAGAGAGTATTTTTCACCACATGATGGAACTTTATTTTTCCTTAATAAAGTTGAATGAGGAATATCTTAAAGCCACATTGAATAAAATGAAGCCTAACACTTTAACTTATTTGAGTTGTACATAGTGTGCACTAACAAGATGTGCTAACAATTTTATTGTTACTCACTTAATTGGTTAAAAATATTTATAGGGAGGGCGAGTGTTAGTGGGATTAATATTTGTTTTACTTTTAAGCATATTTTGTGTGGAATAGTGAGCATTTGAAAGTATGAACTCAATATGAATGGGTATGCATGAAGTTTAATAATATTATTTAAAGTCAAGTTATATATATAATTTATGTAAGTCATTGTAGCTACTTTTTGACCAACACAATAAAGTCATACATTTGTACTTGGCATTGGTTAATTTATTTAAAATGTGTGTATGTATGTTGGGGTACTTTTATTACATCTCTTTAATTGGGGTGACATTAATGTGGGTTCAGTTTGAAATCAAATTGTGTATTTTCCAAATTCTTTGTCAAAAATTCAACAGGAACAGCCTGTAAAGTCAGGGTAAGTTGGAGGTTCTGTGGTGCATTCAACATGTCTTGGAAACCAAACCAGCCAAAGTGTTAACAGATTGTTTATACCTGAAACTTTTATTATATTCAATAAACTTAGGAGTCAAATTAAAAACTAAATCAAGGCATTGCTGGCAACCTCCAACTTTCACAGTTGACATATTTACTTCACAAGGTGCTCTTACTATTTTAATGACTAGAAATTCAGAAAATCTGACCTCCAATTACAAAGATAACACACCTCTGAATGGCCCAGTGTTCAGTTTCCAACAAGGCTGTTATGTATAAAAACATGGGAAATGTTGCAGGTATAAACTGGTTATTATCTGGGCTTTTTTTTATTAAACTAGTGTGGACACAAAGTTTGTGGGTTTTTTAGTTTGTTTTTTTTGTGTGTGGGGGGGGGTTGCCGTGTTTTAAAACAAAAAGGGGAGAAAGTACAGTATCAATTAAATCCCACTTGTTTTTTCAACATTCACAATTTTATATTGTCATACTGAATAAACTGTTTTAATCAATATTTGTGAACTTGTGCTACATTTATGTAAATACAGGTTCCGGCTAAGGTCTGTTTTAAAAAGGCAAAAAGTACCTTGTATACATATTATTTTTAGAATTGTCTCCATACCTTAAAAGAGAGCCCAAAACAATGTTGCAACAGAGCTGGACCTATCAAGGTGATGCAACAAAGTTGCTGAAACACACCGAAAACAAAGAAGAAACATTGAAGCATGTGCTCTATTATAATCATATTGTTTATTTATTTTTTACTTTAGGCACAGGTGTCAAACTCTAGTCCTCGAGGGCCACAGTCCTGCAGTTTTTAGATGTGCCACAGGTACAAAACACTGGAATGAAATGGCTTAATTACCTCCTCCTTGTGTAGATCAGTTCTCCAGAGCCTTAATGACCTAATTATTCTGTTCAGGTGTGGTGCAGCAGAGGCACATCTAAAAGTTGCAGGACAGCGGCCCTTGAGGACTGGAGTATGACACCCCTGATTTAGGCATTAAAATACCAGAACTCACACATATTTCAGAATTATTTTCTGCCAGATTAAACAATTTTGCACTTGAAATATATTATGATTAGTTTTAAATATATGTAGATTATTTTATATGAGTAACTGATTAAAATAACATGCTCTAAGTTTGCTCTTTTACACTATAGTTTTCAGGAAAGCGTTTGTTTGGGGGCGGAGTCTCTTTATCTTTCGCCCCGCCCACACGCACATTCGATGACGTCACTCGCTTTTCTCAGCGATGGGATCTGCCGCGAGCGCTGGTGAGTTTGTGATAAACCAATAAAATCTCTCAGTTTTGCCTTGTCATCTCAACAGGGAAGTAGGCAGCACTTACAAATTCACGTCTCCGGGCTTGGCTTCCGTCGCAGGGAGGGAGTTTGCAGAAAGCCTGCGTCCCGTCTCCGGGTCGGTTCAGGATTTAATAGCCAGGTTGTCATCTTCTTAACAAACCTGTAAGTAAGTAGCAGGACTGCTCGCTTCACTGGTGTTAACTTTGACGGTTGTTATCGTTAGCTGCCGTTAAGCTAGAGGCTGTTAGCTTGCTGTGCGCTTCAGCTTGGGGTTTGTTTCTTGCTACAACAGCCTGTGAGACTTGGGGGTTGATGGCTGAGCTGGGATGAGAGCTTTGTTATCGGGCTTTAAGCACAGCTGCTGCTCATGAAAGCAATCACTCCTGATTGTCAACAAAGAGCTATATTTAAAGATAATGTTCGCTGCTGTCAGCTTTTGTGGTGCTGCAAGGTTTAACCCTCTAAATAGAGGATTTGGGGAGGATTTGACTAATATCATTACGGTTGGTTGTGTGCAGCCTTTTTGACATGAACCCAAAGGGCGTGAGGTGTGCTTTGTAAAAGAGACCTAGCATATCAGGAGAAAATATTGAACAAACTACTACCTCCTTATTAGTAGGAATTCACTGCTTTTTAGACTTTAAGCTAAATAAAGTTGCAATTGACTGGCATTTAGTAATGTTTTTTACAGTTTCAAGCAATGAGTCCTTGGCTTTCTGTTACTGTAGTATTTCTTAACATTTTTTCATTTGCTTGCTTAACTTCAGCTGATTTTAGTATTTTTTTAGTCGATCTAGTCTTTTTGTCTAAATCCTGAATGTTTGCAGTAATGTTAGTGAAATAATTTAACATGATACTAGTAAGTATAACAGTGATAATACAGTTTTTATGTTGTACATTTTCAGAAGTAGTGATTTCAACATGTTTTATGTGATGAATAAACTACCAAGTAAAATATAGTTATTTAAAAGGGCAATAAGCTTACAGCAACAATAAAAATGTAAGTGCTTCAGAGACAACGTGACAATACAAGAACAAAGATACTAAGAAAAATCTAATTAAAACTAATAAAAAAAGAGTTTTGAAGCTAAAAGTACTCAAAAAGTCAACATCTCTCAAAGCATTGGTAGATTATTGCATCTTCCCTCCTATGGTTAGTGACTACTCTGACTACTGGGATAGGCTCTACCACTGCCCCACCCGATAAACAGGGTTAAGTAGGATGTATGGCTTTTCTTTCTTTCTTTTTTTTTTGATTAATGGAAAACAATAAGCCCCGAATTTATGGTCTCGTTTAGCTTTAGCATATTTGAATAAGTAGTAGTTAAAAATTAATCTTTAGCCATTAAGTTACACATGAATGAAACCTGATTATTACTTTTAGGCTTCAGGAACATTAAAACATTGCTTATCTATTTACTTTATTGTTTTCAATTTAGCAATTTGTTTTGCAAGTCAGTGCAGACTGCAGTAACACTAAAGCAATATTTTGATAAATTTGAGGTGATGTGTGCTTTTTTTTTTGCTTGTACTTTAAAGATTTTTTTTACGAAAAACGGATGTAAGGCATATTACTGAAATTTAGAAATGAGCAAATATTCAAAAGGTTTTTCTTTAGTGTTGCATATTTAGTAATATCATGCATTACAGCTTGGACATAAAATATATGACATGTAGTGACAGAAAAAAATGTCAGGAAAAGAAAAGCATTTTTGCAGTTGGATAAAAAGCCTCCGCTTGCTTTGCATACTGTTGAGAATATTTCAAACTGCTTCATATGGTTTTTGTCTGGAATATTATTTTTAGATCGATATGTCTTCTAATGTTTATGAAAGCATCAGTTCTACTACTTTGAGTTTGAGGAGCAGATGGGGTATTACACAATCCTGAGGGCTCAGCAGAAGATGTCAAGCTTTATAAATTAAGAAGTCCCTTACAGTTACCTTTTATTATCCTTTTTATTAGAGTTCTGGAAAAAAAGTATTTACCCCCTTGCATATTTCTTTTGATTTGTTTTAGAAGAAATTTGAGATTATCAAAAATCAGACCAAAATAATTACATTATTCCAAAATTATGTTGTTCACCGATATTAAATTTAACTCCAACAACTCACATTATTACTAAAAACATCCTCAAGTAAAATTAATAGAACCATCTAGAAAAAGTTGTATGAGGAATGTATGATGCAACTTTTAAAGCAGTTCTGTCCAAAACCTTTAGACCATCTTGTTATTTAATACGAGAGTCGGTTCTTTTCAACTTTACCTTTTTCTCCAGGATGAGAAATAACTACTTTAACTCCTATAACGTTTTACAAATTGGCACCATGAACTGAAATTGTCACACTGTATTATAACAATAATTGAATTGGAATGTCTCGAATATCATTTTAATGTTTGATTGAATTATATGTTTCTGGATTTGTATTAATGCTGTTTGATTCATAAAGCCTTGGCATCAACTTGGTATCTCTTCCCGTGTCACTCTGCAGATCGCCACCGTCTCCAAAAACACGGACCCGGTCACCAGGAAGTGCCCTCAGACTCAGCCACACCTGGTAAGGCCTTCATAGAGTCCTGAACACCAGGTCATAAGGTCACTCTATGATACATGTAGGAACCAAACTGATGGTGATCTATCATGTCCTTCACACCTCTATGAATGATCCCATCTGTTGTAGACTTTAAAAACTTTTTGTTGAGTAAAACTTTGGGCATAATTCTGGCCTAATCCCCTTTATTTGCCTCTTCTTCTTTGTTTTTCTTCTGATTTTTCAGAGAAAATGACGCTTCCCCTCTCTCGTTCGGAGGTGTTCGGCGAGCTGCGCCAGGAGCTCTACGACGATGAAAAGTTCCACCAGTCCGATGTGCACATCTTCATCATCATGGGAGCGTCGGTGAGCATCCAGACCTGAGAGATTGCGACTGGTTCTCTCTGACCTGCCGTTTATATTTTTGGTTGTAGTTCCACTTTTAGGCTTGAACCTTTGGCCACTGTTTCCTGGAAAGTGTTTTGAAATAAAGAGAGTAACAATTGCGCTGATTTCAACAACCTGTGAGCAAATATCGCTTGATCCGCTTTCAAAACATCAAACTTTGATAGTTCCTCTTTGTGTTTTGGCAAAAAACTAAAAGATACTGTTTTTATTTTTTGCAGATTAAAGCCATACTTGGTGTTTTTCTGAAAAACGCTTCAGTTATCCAATTGTCTTTGTTGTTCCTCATGCATCTTTCTGTCATTAAATCTACTGGCTACTTCATCAGCTTAATTATAGGAGGGGGAAAAAGATTGTAGTTCCTGCTTTTCAATCGTCTGGTTTCAGGAACCATTTGATGCAATCTGCGACTATTAATTTCCTTCTTTCTTTTTGTCTTTCATAATAATTTGCTTAATCTTCCTTGTAGGTTTTCACTCTTTCATATTTCTCTTTCTCCTCTAGCAGTTTGTTCTTGAGACTTAAAGCTCAAGCGTCTGGTATTAAATCTCTAAAGAACCACTTTTGTTTTGAGGTTTTGACTGATGGTGTGCTTCTTTCTCCTGTAGAGTTTACTCTTTGTACAACAGAGTGGGCTTTTATTTTGCAGCGTCACTGTCTGTCAGCACTTTTCTTTCAATGGGATCTGCAGCCGTGTCAAGGACAAGGCCAGGCTGTGTTCAGCTGGTTGTGCCTCTTTTATGGATGTTTGGGTTGTAAAACTACTTTCTCTAATAGAGAGTTTGGCGCTTAACACAGAGAGATTCTTTATCCCGTCGTTGATTCCTTGACTTAGTTGTTTTTGGAGAATTGAAGTGTTGCGTCACAGGCTGTTGATCAGAGTAATGAGTGTAAATTCTCTCTGGAAGGAAACAATCTTAAACAAAGTGGCAGAGTTACAAGTTGGGGGAGCTCCCAGTCGAGGATTAGTGTTTTAGAGGGAAACGAGGAATAGCTAAGCTTGTTGGATTGCATTTGAGGTCAGAAGTTTATCGTTACGGGAATTACATTTTAATTAAGTTGACTTTTTATATTCAGGCATGTCACACATTTTGTACTTTAATTAAGGAGGCATTTTAATAGATTAGAATACCACTGGAAAGTTGATATCTGGATGTTCTGTTCAACTAATTTATTAAAGTAGCAGTGATGTATTTCAATTAATTTTGTTATTGCTAGATAATTTTCTCACAAAATTGGAATACTACATCCAGGACTGCAACTAACAATTATTTTAGCAATGGATTATTCAATCAAATATTCTGATTAATTGGATAGAAATTGGCACATTCTACCAGTTTAACCACTTAAACACAAGATGCAAGTCAATTATTTTTAAATGAAAAGAAAAAATACATTTTTAAATGCAGTGATAGACTTTCTTTAGTGAATGGTTGATTATCTGCAGCTAAGAAAATACTTCTAACATTAACTTGTGAAAACTCAGGCTGACTTTACAGCAATACAATGCTGTGATGAGCTGTTGGTTATTTATTTTTATTAACAGATTTAGAGCCCATATACTTCAGCTGATGAGTAATCTATTACTGAATTAGTTGACAATTATTTCAGTAATCGATACGTCATTATTAATCTGATTAATTGTTTCAGCCTTAATTACATCAAATAATAATGATAATAAAACCCTCTGTTATAGAAATGTTATGTTCTACAAAAATAATGAAGAAAAATTAGGGGAAAAAAAACATAATCTGTGATGTCCAGTGAAAAGTTTTCATTTAACCACTTAATACAGTATAGTATGTGAGTCAGTCAGTGACTGTTTGGGATGTGAAATCATAGCCAGGGTTTGGCCAAAAGTGCCAATCCCTGGATTAATGACCATATTATCACTGCACTTTATAAGCCAACAAATTAAACTCCACTGAAGTATTGGAGGAGGAAGATGAGAGATCCTAAAGCTGATAATGCGATCGATTTTCAATAGGCTGGCATTTCTGTTTATAAAAATCATTCTTTTGTGTTAATAAATTAAACAGAAACTGGATTTCAGATGAATTTAAGTAAATATTTGAGCAATATCTTTGTAGTTTATACAAGTTTTACTTTTTAATTTGAGTTATTGAAAAGAAATCCACTTTAATATTTCAGTTTATTCAGAGAGACTGTATATTGCTGTTGCTCATCCTTGGTTTCTGAGTTACTGCGATGCTTATCTGTCGTCGACAGACAAAGCAATAGTTGTGTAAATGTAGATTAGTTTTGAAGCAACAGGTTCTTCAGGAAGCAGCAGGTCCGTCAGTCTTTCAGTCTGTTGTGCCTTTGTGGTTTGCTTTTGTCCCAGTGGGATTACCAAGGTTGTGTAACTCTTGAATGAGACAAAGCTGTGTGTTTTATCCAACTATATGGAGTTATTAGTAATGCTGAACCAGATCTGGGTGTTGTGGCAAATGTGTTTTAAAGGAATGTATCTGGCTAAAACACTACAAAAATAAATGATTCCAACTCATTTCTAATGATGTGTTTGGGCCTGCAGGGGGATCTGGCAAAGAAAAAGATCTACCCAACTTTGTGGTAAGTGATCCTCAGTTGTAGAACAGAGCCTAATGGGGGGAAAAAGCTTCCTAATATGTAACGTCAGGAGTGGATAGTAATTAAAAAAAATCTTCTCCTGTTTTCTCTCCCAGGTGGTTGTTTAGAGATGGCCTCCTCCCTGAGGAGACATACTTTGTCGGCTTCGCTCGCTCCGACCTCACAGTGGATGCCATCCGAACTGCTTGCATGCCATTCATGAAGGTAGAATTTGACTTTTTGACATCTAGCTTCATAAAATTAAACTAAGTTACGTCCTACTTATAGCTGCGTCCACTTTGGTGCCCTCTGACGTAGGTGACGGAGATGGAAGCAGAGCGGTTGTCTGCTTTCTTCGCCAGAAACTCTTACATCAGCGGGAAATATGCAGAAGACGCTTCTTTCTCCAAACTCAATGCACACATGCTGGCTCTGCCGGGAGGACCAGAGGCTAACCGGCTGTTTTACCTGGCTCTGCCGCCGACAGTCTACCACGATGTCACCAAGAACATCAAGCAGCACTGCATGAGCACAAAGTCGGTACCAACTGGCCTCTGTATTTCTCTGCTCTTATTGTGTTTGTTCCACTTTCTGAATGGCATTGAACACACAACAGTGGCATGATCAGATGCTTGTGTGACAAAAGGAACCATCGGCAGATTTTTGATTGGAAATTTTCTACATTTAACTAAAAAGCTTTTCTTTGCTAGCTGCATTTATTTTCAGTGTCACTAAGCCGTTACTTTTTAAAACCACTTTTTGCTGCAAGTGTTTGGCGTGTGTCTCCACCAGCTCTGCACAAACATACAGCTCTGGAAAAAAATAAGAGCCCACTGCACTGAATCTCATTGAAAACCTCATGGTTATTCCACTAAAAACTGATTTCTGACCTCTTCCTGAGTCAAAACGTTAGTATTACTGTTTCTAAATTAATATGAAGTTGTTTTCTTTGCATTATTTGAGGCCTGAAAGCACTGCATCTATTTTGTCCTTCTGACCATTTCTCATTTTCTGCTGTTTCATTCTCAGTAGTTCATAGAATAAAAGAACAATGTTCATTTTACTCAAACTTATAGAAAGGAAAATCAGAAACCAATCACTTTAAGTGGTCTAGTAATTTTTTCCAAAGTTGTATACGATTGATTTATTTATTTTTACTTTTTTCCCCTCAGTTCCTCTTCACAAAAAAATCTCAGCCAGATTGAATGGAGGGGGAAAGAACAGCAACGTAGATGTTTTGCCACAGATTCCTTATCGGATTTCTGTCAGGACTTTAACTAGGCCATTCTAACACATGGATGTCCTTGACCTAAACCATTTCATCGTCCCGGTTGTACGTCTCGGGTTATGTGAACCTCCTTTTTACAGCATCTAATTATCTTTAATTTACCTTCTTTCTATTAAATTTGACCATGAAGAATGGCATTCCCACAGCATGACGCTGCCACTATGGTGTTTTACTGAGAGAGTGGTTTAGCCACGGTGAATTGCAGTCTCAATCTGCCACAAATAGCATTTTAGTCTTATTTGAAGAGAATAGTTTTTCCACATTTGCTTTTGACCAATTTATTCACACACAACTGGACTCACTAGTTGACGGAAAGTGGTTGCATTGAATTGAGTAAAGTGCACTGAATACAATTGCATGGCACATTTACAGAGTTTTATAAATGGTAAACATTTGGTGTTTCTCAGTAGGAGCTTTTGATTATTTCAAATGTCAAGCAAAAATAAATCAGAATTATTCTGCTTTCAGCTTCCTCTTCACTTCTTTGTCATGTAATTTACTTGATGTCTTCAGAATAGCTTAGTTTTGTGGTTAGGATTGTCAGGTGATGCCAAGAGGGCCTCTGGTTTTAATCTCTGCTAAGCGTAGCTTTCTTCGTGGTATTTAGTCGTCTTTTGTGTCTGTGGGAAAATCTCCAGCTTCCCACTGACCATGAACATAAATCAATAAATCAAGGGAGGGGCTTGGAAATGTGACTTTTTGAAGGAAAAGTGTGGAAATGTTGAAACTTTTTAAAATGTAATTGTTGAGACAAGCAAACTCATTCATGAGTTTTCTGAATGTTGAATCGTCTTCCTGTGTGTGTTGGTTAGGGGCTGGAACAGAGTGATTGTTGAGAAACCTTTTGGACACGACCTCCAGAGCTCAGAGGAGCTGTCCACACACCTCTCCTCCCTCTTCAGTGAGGATCAGATCTACCGTATCGATCACTATCTGGGCAAAGAAATGGTGCAGAACCTCATGGTGCTCAGGTACGAAAACCGTCCTCCCATCTTGCTATACTGCTTCAATTTTCTTTTTTGCTATATGATACTTGTAGCAGTGTCTGACTGACCTGCAGCATTTTAATAAAACCCAATGCACTCTCAGAGCTCTCTGTTTTTAATTTCATGCTGAAACGACTATCTGATTAAAGCAGGATTAAATTAAGTTGCTCTCTGTTTTTATAAAAGCTCCTGCGAGTCATCTAAATTAATCAAGAACAAAGCTGAATATAAATGTTTGTGTGTTGTCATGAGCAGCTGTCTGGTTGCTTTGTGTTCTGCTGAGCTTGGAATAATAATGTGGCGTTCTGTGCAGGTTTGGGAACCGAATCTTTGGGCCGATCTGGAACAGAGACAGTGTCGCCTGCGTTGTTCTCACCTTTAAAGAACCATTCGGCACTCAGGGGCGAGGAGGATACTTCGACGATTTTGGCATCATTCGGTGAGGGAGGGGGGGAAAAAACTGAAATGTACAAATATTTCACTACCGGTAGAACTATTTTAGAATAACCTTGATTTATAATGAATATCAATAAAAACTACACAAAGTATTAATGTTGTACAACATTATAATATTTTTTGCCAATATAGCAACTCTAAAAAAAAAAAAAAAATTCAAACATGTTGATTTTACTTTAAGAAAAACACCAACATCGCCCCCTGCTGTTAATGTGTAAACACCATTTCCTGTATGATACAAGTTAATTTTTATTAAATAAGGTTTGTTTTTTTTTTATTCCTGTTGATCATGTTTATGTTGATTTATCCATACTTTTAGGATAATTATGATACGGAAAGATGCAAAAATGACCAGGTTTTTCAGTGCTGGCCGTCTAAGTTGGCCGATCCCAGGCTCAGGGCATTTGCTGTATATCTTTCTCTTCCCTCTATTCTCCATTTCCTGTCCATTTACTATTCAGTGAATTTCTCCAGAGCATAAAAAAATCTTTAGAAAAAGAACATAAGTTGTCCTTGTTCAGTTTTTTCTCAAAGCTCCAGCTTCTATAAACATTTTTCATTATTGCTCTGTGTGTAGTTTTAGCCACATTTTGATGAGCAATACCTTACTAATACAGACTTTAAAAAACTGATCTGATGAAGGCTTAAAGCATAAATAAAAAGTTTGGTTTGTTGGTTCATTTGCCAATAGGAACCAGGCTTTTGAGTGGTTTTTTTTCATGTGGATTTTTTGATCTGGTTGAATAGAAGATTTTTGAGGGTGTGAGATTATTCTCATAGAATAAAAATGAATTGATTTTGCAGCTACTTGTAACAAATTAGGAAACATAAAATACATTTGCTTTACGGTGCTTAGTAGCTTCTACGTTTATCTGAACAGTTTCCTTGTGATCTCAGGCGTTATTGTGTCTTTTGTGTAACGATCTGTTTCTTCCCTTTGTCCCGATCAGAGATGTCATGCAGAACCACCTGCTCCAGATGCTCTGCTTGGTTGCCATGGAGAAACCAGCCTCCACCAGCTCCGACGATGTCAGGGATGAAAAGGTGCTGAATTTATCTGCTGCAAACAAACAAATGCTTCACATTTTCCATTATTACTGATTCGTTCAAAACCTATTTTCCTGCTGTAGGTGAAGGTGCTGAAGTGTATTACTCCAGTTTCCATGTCGGATGTGGTTTTGGGTCAGTATGTGGGGAATCCTGAGGGTGAAGGAGACGCTAAGCTGGGTTACCTCGACGATCCCACTGTACCGAAAGGATCGACTCAGGCCACCTTTGCCACGGCTGTGCTCTATGTGCACAACGAACGCTGGGATGGTAAAGAGAACCAACTCTTTAAAAGTTTAGCACTTTAATCTTCTTCTTGTAAGGCCTTGAAAATGTTCCTGCACAGGCGTCCCGTTCATCCTGCGCTGCGGGAAAGCTCTGAACGAGAGAAAAGCCGAGGTGCGGCTGCAGTTCACAGATGTCCCAGGAGACATTTTTGACAACAAGTGTCAGAGGAACGAGCTGGTGGTGCGAGTGCAACCCAACGAGGCGATTTATGCCAAGATGATGAGCAAGAAACCCGGAGTTTACTTCAGCCCTGAGGAAACGGAGCTGGACCTCACCTACAAGAGCAGATACAAGGCAGGCTGCACTTGATTTGTTTCTTATTTTAAACTTGTCAGTGCCATGACATCAAATGTAACTTTATTTCACATCAGAAGTTTACATGTGTGATTACTGTGCCTTTTAGCAATTTGAAAATGCCTCGATGATTATGTCATTGATTTGTAATCAATCTTGGAGGTATGAATGTGGTTTATTTTAAGAAAACAAACTGCTTCCTTGTTTGACATCATGGAAAAATGCAAAGATATCAGCCCAAATAACTTCTGGACTTTTACAAGTCTGGTATCTTTTTGAGTATAGAGACAAATAATCATATAGAAGCATAAGTATCCAAATTTATAGCCATCAGAGTTTGGTTTACTTGTGTATATATTACAAATATAAATTTTTACCAGCAAAGGGTAAAGTGAGGACCTTTTCCTGGTTCCTGTTATGCAGTTCTCTGTACTCTAGTTAAATTTGGAGGTATGATAGGAATTAAGTTGCGTGTAATTCAGAAAATAGCATAATGTGGAAATATTTAACCATCTCAAGACATCAAGAGGGACGTTTGGGCACAAATGGATCTTCCACATGGACATTAACCTGAATCATACAGCTAAGTCAGCTATAAAGGAGATTAAACACAATGACGACGTTTCAGAGTTGCTAGTTTGAAAATCACATATGAGAAATGCCACCTACAATTCTGACTCCGGCTTTTAGCTAATCGAAATAATTTTGGTAATCCCATCCAACCTAAAATAAGATTCTTGATTGGATTTGTCAGACAGTAAGGTGGGAAAATGTTTGAATAAGGTTATAAACATAAACCAGATGTTTCAAACAAACTAACGAAGTTTTTCTTTCCTCAGGATGTGAAACTCCCAGACGCTTACGAGCGACTCATCCTTGACGTGTTCTGTGGGAGCCAAATGCACTTTGTACGCAGGTCGGTTTCTATCCCACCTCACAAGCCTGTTAAATTTGGTAATCCTGCATGAGCTTCACTAGATGGCGCCAACGTGCATTACCAGTTTGTCTGGTCAGTTAAGATATTTGAGTTGCAAATAAGTTGATACTAAATTTTAAATATTGTGACTCTTCTTGTTGTCTGCAGTGATGAACTGAGAGAAGCATGGCGGATCTTCACCCCTATTCTCCATCAGATAGATAAAGAAAAGCCAAAGCCGATTCCTTATAAATATGGAAGGTAATGAATACAAATTCTGCCCTCTGGGGAAAATGTATATATATATTTTTTTCTTGCCATGAACCCAGTTTGTAACTTTTATTTTTTTCTTTCTCAGTCGTGGCCCCTCAGAAGCAGATGACCTAGTTAAGAGAGTTGGATTTCGTTATGAAGGCACTTACAAATGGGTCAACCCTCACAAACTTTGAATAGTAACGAGATGCAGGCGTAGGGACGAGCAGAGGTAGAGTAGGAGGGGTGCAGCAGAAAAAGTGAGCTATCCAGAAGAGCAAGAAACAAATTCAAAACATTTAATGTCCTCAGGTATTATGAATTAAGTGCAAGTGCCCAAGCAGTCATTGATACTTAATAATTATTTTTTTTGATACTGAAAAAATGTCTTACTTTATGGCGAGACCAACTTAGATCTAATTGACAAAAGCAATGAAGCTGAATTTAAGTTTCCAATCATGACTTGGTAAAAGGAACAAGCGAACATCGGCTGATGGCAGAACAACATGTGGACACCAGCTGTTGAGTCTTACACTTTTTTTTTATTTCTAACTTCTGATTGTAATGCTGTTAAACTTGCTCTGCATTGGTAGTAACATATATAAGATTATTGTTTTGCTTCCCCTGTTTGGGACCAAAGACATAGAAATACATAAATTATCACAAGCCTTTACGTTTTGTACAGAACAAGCTATACAAGCTGGGCCTGCATTCGCCCAACTCAAAGCTTCATTCCATTTTGTGTTTACATTTTTTGTTTTTCATTTATTGATTCTATATTTTGACACATCCAGGCAGCAGGTTTTTTGGCTACAAATCGGCTGGATGTAATATTGAATGCTGCTGCTCTCTTTATGTAACGGTAGCGATACTTCCATTTCTATTAATAAACTGGTTTTGCTTCTCTATTCTGTTTTATTGTTTTATGTTTTAAAGCCCAAAATAATTTGACACATTGAAAAGAATCAGGTTGACCTAAGGAAGCTACATAAAATCTAACAGGGAACTGTAGTCTCACCATTTAGTTTCACTTTGTACACCTCAGACCTCCAGCACAAATCAAGAGTTCTGTCATCTGCAGAAATACTCTGTTGATTAAGTCTGTTCTGGATTTCTTCTGTCATCTTTTGGGGCAGCAGCATCAGATCCAGGGACTTAAAAAGGCTCAACAACCCGATAAAGAGCGCTGGCTCTGTTCTGGGGACTGAAGAGGAAGATCTGGAGATTGTGTTGCAAAGAAGGATTCTTCATAAAATCAAGAAAAATTATGGACAACCCTGTCAATCATTAGACTACTTTACAGCAGTGAGTCTAGGGAGAGTTCAGAAAGACCAATTTACCTGACAGTCATGTCTTTGGACTGTGGGAGGAAGCCCAAGTACCTGGACAGAACCCAAGCATGCACATGGTGGCCCAGGACCTTCTTGCTGCAAGGCAACAGTGCTACCAACTGTGCCACTGTGCAGCCCATCACAAAATCACTGAACCATTAAAACACAAATGGCCTCCCTTATCTAAGTTGATGTCAGTGTATTACCTGCTAACCAAAAAAAAGAGACCAACACTTGCATAACTACAATCGTCCTCCAAAAACCTTTGAGAAAATATTTTGTGGACTACCAGGAAATACGTGGAACATTTTGGAAGTTTTGCATCCAGATAAATCTGGCATAAAACTAGCAGCAGCATTTGTAAAATAACATAAAAGAAGATAAAAAGAGGCTGTTTCAGGACTTAATTCAGCCATTAGTTTGTGCCTCAAGTTCAGGCACAAAAAAGTGACACAGCAACATTTCAGTTTAACATTACTAAGAAAAATGTCTCCAAACTTGATTCAACAACAGGAGTGATTTATTCAGACAAAAGAAGATATTCTTTAACATATTGTCTTAAATTAGAAACATATTTAGGTTGAATCACAGTAACAAATGGCATAGTGGATGGATGTTATCTGACAATACAACACAGCTCTTTTTAAAAGAAACCCAAGTCCCTTATTAGGGCTCTAACACCATTGACCAATAATTTACACAAGATCATTAAAGTTAAACATTTAAAATTGTCTTCTGACAAACAGAAAATTGGCTGCCTTAAGGAGTAATCTACCTAAGTTATTGAAAAATCTTCAGTTTTAAATCAAAAGTTTGGAACAACTGCACAGTTTGGATTTTCCTGTTTCAAGGCCAACCCTACAGTATAAGGCACATTAGCTTTGCAGGTTAAAATCGTCCTTCGTTTACAGTACATGAGGGCAGAGTTAGTGAGATAGTATGTAATCCAATAACTCATGGTGGTTCACTGGACGGATACATTAATGCTGTAATAATAAAACTATTAAAAACATTAATAACAGAGCAGATTATGTAGAAGCATATAAACACTGATAATGAAAGGTCACATTTTTTTAGACGTCCTACAAAGAGTGGAGTTCAGTCTAGCTGTAATTGAAAATGGACACCATAAAATCTGATTAAGATCAAGCATAGAAACATAAAAACATTTTTGTCTGACCGCTATGTGGTGACAGAAATTATCCTTCAAGTTTCTCTTCACATCTGGAAATGGGATGAAATCCCTAAACGATATGTCAGAAATAGACCTTGCGCAGCTTCAACCTGGAGTCGACACGTCGCGCGAAATCCGCAACATGACGAGTTGTGCTCCTCGAGCTTGAACAGAAAAGAGGCTGCGGCGTTTCCGTAGAGAAGGCACTCTGTCGGTTTCACCTCATCACATGTGCTCTGGGTGGTTCTGCAGGCAGCTGATGAACTCTGACACCGGGTTGCCCTGGAAGCAGATCTGATACACGGCGTTGAACAGAGGGAACCTGTCCAAGGACAAAAGCTTTCAATGCGCGTCTCGTTGGCGCAGTTTTAAAAAAATATAACAGTGCAGGAAGAGGCAAAAGTCCCAATGTTCTTATATAAAACCTCCACCCAAAGAATAAAAAAATATATAATATAACCCAGGGAAAACCTTCAGTTGATCATAAACTTATGAAGTACAATCATACAGAAAAATAAAATCACATCTACAAAGTATTAATGGAAGTTTAAATAGAGTTTTAAACAATGAAACAAGTGACAATCACTCTTCATTTTCCTTCTCGACTTACTTATCAACCAGGTTTTTGTGCTTGAGGATGAGATAAACCTCAGCAGCTGTTGCTGGTCCCTGCAGCTTCTGCCCGTTCAGCATCTCCTTCTCCAGTTCCTCGATGGACTGAGCCAAACATGCAACAGCAAATGCAAAAGTTTGTTTAAAAAAAGAGCCACAAGGCCCACAAAGCTGCAATCAGCAGTCAACATGAAATAACCTGTCAGCTACTATTCATCTAAATTAATGTATATATCACCCAAACATTCCTTTAGTAATCAAATTCTAGTTACATATTTTGTACAACTATTATACAAAGTGAATTTTTCAAATATTTATTTCTCTTAATTTGGATGATTATGACTGATGCTGGGAAAATGTTAATATCACATAAGAAGGATGAAAAAAAGACTTAATACAGAAATGCATGTACTGTGCAATATAAGCATATAGTGGAAATCTCTCCACAACTCCTCCAGACACTGGAACCTTGATTTCCAAATGAAATCTACAGTTTACTTTCCCCTGAAGAGATTATTCTGGAGAACTGAGGAACAGTCGTCTGTTTTCTCTTTAGCCCAGGTAGGAGGTTTCTGACAGGTCTTATTCAGGAATAACTTAACGTAATCAATGTAACATCTGGGTGTTGTGACTCTGATCCCAGCTGCCTTGAATCTCCCAAAACTCCTGAATGATCAAACTTTTCCTTCCACTTAACTTTCCACCATTAGATGCTTGGATCCACTCTGGACAGCCAGATTCTTTAGCAATAACCTTTTATGGCTGACCCTCTGCATAGAGAGTGTCTGATGTACTGTGAAGTTGAATTTCTGAACTAAATTAGCTTGTAATTTATTGAGATTGATCTTTAGGATCCAGCCATTCACAGAAAACTCCTGCCAAAGTTTTCTTTAGCATTTCTATTTTGAAACAGCGACTTCTTAAAACCTTGGTTGGTACCTTCCAACATTTTTTAAGGTTTACCGACAGCCTGAGATAAAGAGCTGAAAGAAAAAAACAAAAAAAATAAGGAAGCATGACTGTCACTGAAATTTCTACCTTTTATAAGACAGTTGTGAAAGTTTTTCTACTTAAAAAGTTTTTTTTTTTAGAGAAATAAGACAAGTTTCTCACTTTCCCCGTCTTTACAAAAGCTTCAGCGACTCTGCGGTTGCGGCCGCCGTAGCAGGTTGTGATGAGGTCGGCCACGCCGCAGCTCTCCAGGAAGGTCGCAGAAGAAACGGGCCCGACTTTGCAGAAAATCTTGGCGAAAGCAATCATCTCCATCAGGCCCAGCCTGATCACCGCCGCCTTCGTGTTGTCCCCGAAGCCTAGACCATCGCAGAAGCCTGCGCCCACCGCAACAATATTCTGCACAACAAAGGAAGCAGGGAGCGTCAGCAAACCCCGCAGGTGGAAATAAAAACCTGGAGACACACCTGCAAACTCTGCAGACAATCTGGAGAATTAATGACATTCAACTAATCCGTCCCATCAGTGAATGAACAAGCTTCATCATCTTTCTCATTAAATCCGCAGCATTAATCACATCCCTTTTATTCCTCTGAGCTTTTTGGAGATTATAACCTCAGTCTGGCTAAATTGGTTTCCTCCTCCCTTTTATCCACACACACCTACACTGCGCGTTTCTCCTCCAACGAAGCTGTGCATGAATGTTTGAGCACTGCAGACACAAACATCCAGCAAAACTACCGACTAACTGAAGAAATATTTGCGAGACAGAAGCAGAGCTCATATGAAAATCTAAAGGTCACATTTAAGAGCAGATTCTGAAATAGACTGCCAAAAAAATAAAAAAAAACCAGATTCTGGGAGGTTCAAAACTGAAAATAGTGTTTCTATATTTTAAAACATTTACACACTGGCCCTGCCTGCACTAATTTTGCAAAAAAGTGACATTTTCTCCTGCCTCTGTGAACCTATTCTCCACATACAAATGCAGATTTTGGGGAGAAATGTTGAGATTTTTTACTATTTCTTTTTGCAGAGTGTGTGTTTTCCACACAGACTGAACAAACAAAGAGTTTTACAATCAATAAAGTGCTGACCTACTTCTTATGTGCCCACAATTGCTGTCTTTGTTAGAAACAACCATAACAATGGGTTTTGCAATAACATGCACTTTCAAAACTCCCTTAACATTAAATATGATGAATGTATTGATTGGAAGAAAACATCGCACTGTGACAAAGGAAATGACGGTTCAGACAGCAACCTTTTTCAATTTTGTACTTTTGCATCTCCTAAAATAATTCATACTCTTAAGTTTTTTCATATTTTGTTACAGTGAACCCCTAATAAAATATATTGAAGTTTTAGATTGTAATGCAGTAAAAATAGTGAATATTTTTGCAGGATGCTGTGAATGGTTTCTATCCAACGTAGCAGAATAAAATAAGAAGAACTTGTTTGAACTTCATGTTAAACAATGACACCACACCTTTTTCTGAGAGCTCACCTTTAGGGCGCCACAGATTTCCACCACATCGTATTCCTCCACTACCGTAACTCTGAAGTTGCTGGTCTGCATGAGCTCCTTCAGGAGAGTCCCGTGGTTTCTATTCTTACAGCCTGCAAGTTTAAAAGAAAAACAACTGGCTGTGTTAAAGGTGACACGTTATGCTTCCATGAACGGGTTAGGATGGGTGTACAAAACATGTTCATTACATTTAAATACAAATAAGTTGCTGCCGTCCACGCCCCCCCAACTCAACGTTTAAACTGAAAATGGCTGCAAACAGATGCCCAATTATACGATTGTCAGGGTTTCCCCCTGTGTATTATAAGCCTGGCAGGCCTCCAGGCTTTATTTGTGCTCCCACCAGGCTAAGCATTGCTTATTTAAATTTTTTTTTTTTAAATGTTTGCACTTTTTAAGACTTTCAGATATCAATCTTCCAATAACACATAATTATCAAGACATATTTTGAAATTACCTGTCAACTTTAAACATTTATTTAACTCAAAAACATGACGGGCCGCTGGATGAACGAAGGCCGAGTGCTCCAACCACCGGGCTTAGCAAGTTCTCCGGGGGAAACCTTGGATTGTATATCTTTGAGAAGCAGAAGTAGAGCCTCCAGCACAACCAACAAGAAAGCAGCAAGTGGTTTCTAAATGGCAAGTCAACAAAAACAACACTTCTCCTTTCCAGCAGCCATTGTACAGCCCAGACAGCGGTAAAACCAGATGACCAAATGTGCTGAAGCTCTGCTTGGGTTGCTAGGTGACGGGCTGGGCTTTGCTGGGGTTGCTAGGTAACAAGCAGTGCCTGCAAATTTGTGATGTTACATTCTGTAGGTTTATGAGATTCATTTTCCAGACACCAATAAATTATAGCTCTTTTCTGGGTCCTCAAAGACACTTTACATTGTAATCAATCATTTCCATTCATGCATGCATTCACATCAATACATTAACTTGTAGCTAAATGTTTTTTTTAAGTGCTTGGGCTGTTTTTAGATGCAGTAGAGTCCCAAATGGAAGTACAAAATGTGAATTTTGCATAATACGTCCTATTTAAAACAAAGAGACAGGCTGAATTTTTCAGTCCTGACTCAATATTCCCACAAGTATTAATTCTGCCTAAAGAGGTTTGCTGGCAGTAAATCCTATTACAGACACACAAAGAGAGGAAATGACGAAGCAACAAAATGTTAAAAAGGTCAAATTGAGAATACGCAGCCTCGTTGCCAGTAGTTCATCAGGCTCACCAATAGTGGTTTCACAAAACTTCTCATCAGCAACCTCATTGGCAATGTTGGCTCCCATCAGCACGCTCATTGTGATGCCGAGGTTCTCCTGGATCACATCAGAGATGAGTTTCAGCCCATCAGGCCCCTCGTCTACGCCCTGCAGGACGTGAAACAGTTGGTGTCTGGGTCAAAGATCGCATTGCATCACTCAGCCAGAGCTCCCAGATGAAAGGTGAAACATTCATATCTGATTTTAAAATCCAGGCACAAAGAGCAAAGTCAGACCTTGATGAGGGATATTCCGAGCGCGTCGCTTTTAACCTTTCCCTTCATCGTGTTGCACACTTTGCCGATAAACTGGTGCGGGATCACAAACACCAAAATGTCTGCGTCGCTGGACGCCTCCACCAGGTCCGGCACGGCCAGCTGGGAGGAAGTTGTTGCAAAACAAGAACGTTTTTATTAAAAAGCCCGCCTCTTCACTCTAATTAAAAGTGATGCTTTAAGATCAGAAGCATATAGCTGATTAAAAAGGGCCAGTCCAAAGCTTTATGGGGCTTTGTCACCATGTTCTTTAACTTTAATGTACTATTATTTCTCAATATTTTTCAGGATGATAGTTCAATAATTAGTGACCTATCTAATTTACTGTGGTTAAATATATGTGCATTAACTGCGACATGTAGAAAATTATGTAGTACTTCTTCATTCATTTTGTGGTGATTGTGGCATTTCTATCCCTCCATACTCTGATGATTACATGAAAATGTTAGAGATTAACGGTTTCTTACCACATTTGCTGGCAACTTGTGCCCAGGGAGGTACTTCACATTTTCATGGCTGGTGTTAATTATTTCGGTCAGCTTGCGCCCGTTCACAGTCTCCTCAAACACCCACATTTTTACAGTGTTGTCAAATTTGGGATTTTGAGCAACATTGGCACCAACAATCTTGGCAATAGCAGAGCCCCTGTGTGATTAACAATTACACGTTAGTGTCTGACTCACATTGTCATATCTGACAATGTGGGTCAGACATGTATATGACAAAACATCTGTGGCTTCTCTTTAGACTTCACACTCCGTTCTCTGACCTGCACAAACCAAAAGGCTGATCAAAACTGATGAACTGATTTTGTTCTAGTTTTTTGGTTCTCAAACTGTGGCGCAACTAACCACTGGTGGTACTCAGAGGAAACTCTTAGTTATTTTCCAGGTAATTATGAAGGAGTTATCTATTGTGTGACTTTAACAAAAACTTAAGAGAACACCTCGTATAAACTGAACTGTCATCACATCCAATTTAATGCTGATTTTCTATCAGGTCCAAATTTGAAAAAAGGGAGATCTGCTTGACTGTCATACTCAGTGACATGGCTAACAAAGAATAGCAATAAAACTTAATAGTGCGCTTTGCTCTTTTCAATTTCCAGATAGACAAATGAACATAGTCAACTGTGGGTATCGGAGAGTTACATTAATGACTTAATCATTACTAGTTTTTGAGGTCGGAGAGAAACGTCTCACATTTAGAAACAGTAATTTTTTTCAACATGACATAATTGAATCTCATTATCTAACTAATCATACACGGCTAGTGATTACAATTTTTTAATTCCTTTTTTGTGATTTGTAATAACGGTTATTTAAGTTTCACAGACAAGGCAGCCATTTTGGATTTTTAAATCAGAATTGGTGAGAAACCTTTGAATTTCCCACTCTGAATTTCAACCCCTTTAAGAATTTTTCAGTTAATTTTTCTAATGACTTGTTAATTTCAACTTAAGAGTAAAAAAAATTGCAGGATTAAAACTAAATCCTCTATCTATTCATTATCAGTAGATAAGACACGTTTGTTTTTGCTTCTCTTTAGTTATCACAAAGTGTATTCATGGCAGCCATGTTGGATTTTGAAATAATTGGGGAAAATCTGTGACTTTACTTAGAAGTTCGACTTGTAACCTTTCTGCTAAATGTTCTTCTAACCTGGAAATTTCAGCAAAATAGAACGTATATGTAAACAGGAAAATTGTGACTTTTTTTGAAGACTTTTTTTTAAGTGGCCCTAACCATCTTCCATATTTAAAACCACATCCCCCATCTAATCATGCAATAATTTTTGTTCTGAAAATTTTTTGCACAAATGTATGGCGTTCTCTTATAAAATTAGACATTTTTTAATAATAGTCCAATTTTAATCATTTAATTCTTATAATTATCTGGATGAACACTAGAATTCGGCATAAAAATTGTTTTACATTTTTTAAAAAGTGTGCTACATTTCTAGCAAAAAAAAATAAAATAAAATAAATCTAATAGAAATAAATTTGGGTTGGAATAGAAATTTAAGGTTTGAGCCGATTTTATTAGTAAATACAGAGCAACTGCTTTCTTAATTTAAATTGTGTTATATTTCTTTTTAAAAAAGTCAAGTCTACACGTTGAGTTTAACGTCCAAGATTTATGAATGGACAACTGGCGTTGAGAACAAGCTAAGCTAATGCACACTTGTTATGGCTAACTTCAAGGGCAAAAAACACCCCAGTAATCGTGACTGACATGCGGTCAGTGTTTTTGAAAACTCAGCCAGTTTCTCAGCATGTGACTGAAAGCAGCTGCTGTTCCTGCTAATGAAGCGTTTTGCAGCAGCGGTAGGAGGTTACTGCTCCATTCACCTTCCCCACTGCAGAGAACTGCTAGGTAGCGACACTGGAAACAGCGTGTCAGCTGTGACTTCCCGCAGGAAACCTGACGCATCCTGACAGCCCGTCACATAAACACATCAACTTGCCAGTTTCCGGAGCCCACGATGCAGACTTTCTTCGGAGCTGCCATTGGTGAGGAGATGCGGCGCTGAGTCCCGGAGGTGAAACTGGAGCTGCACCGACTGCAGTCCTGTTATGAAACAACTCTCTGTTTTTATTGGCCTGTTCGCGGGGGGAGACACCGGCCCGCCCCATTCAAGCGAGGGCTGAGCCTGGCGATTCATTCAGAGGGCAAAGGTTAGCAGATTAAAGATCCGACTACGAGTATTTACTGTGGAAAACTCCAATGTCTTATTAGGGTTTTTACACGACAAACCTTTGGCTGCACAGTTGGACAGTTACACTGCAAAAACACAAAATCTTACCAAGTATTTTTTGTCTAGTTTCTAATGTAAATGATTTAAGACAGGACCAACTTACAAGTACCTGTTCGGCAAGATATAGGAGCTTGCTTTAAGTAAATAATTCCTTAATATTGACAAAAAAAAAGTACAAGTTCCACTGGCTGATTATTTAACTTGTAACAAGTGAAAATGTCTTGTTACAAGTGAAATAATCCGCTAATGGAACAAGCATATTTTCATCAATATTAAGGAATTACTGACTTAAAACAAACTCTTATATCTTGCTGAAAATTTACTTGTAAGTTAGTTTTGTCTTATTTCCAGTAGACTATGATATTTGCACAAGTAACTAGAGAAAAATACTTGGTAGAATTTTGTGTTTTTGCAGTGCAGAGCAGGTCAGAGTACCTAAAAATTGTACTCAGGTCAAAGTAGAACTGCTTCAACATATTTTTACTCAAGTAAAAGTGAAAGGTATCCAAGAAATTAACTCTAAGAGTATAAAAGAAAAAAAAATCTACTCGAGTACAGAGTAAGTGATCAGAACATTAATAATTTAATACTTAAAAATTACACAAACAGATGGAGCAAAATGTAAAGTTATGGGAAATGTTGATATTTTAAAGATCAAAATGAAAGTTATTCATATAAAATCTCATTATAAAATAAGAAAATTAGACAAACATTTTTCCAAATCAATTTCTTTCACTCTAAAACTTATGAAACGTTAAAAAGCCCAGGTGTATGTCTGGTGAAGTTTTACTTAAAACAAGGTTTTTTTATTCAGTGAAGTTACTCACAGTGGGTCAAATATCTAGAAGATTTACTCAGGTAAGAGTAGAAATATGTCATAATAAAGTTACTGAAGTAAAATTAAAAAGGTCTGAGGTTCAAATCCCAGCCTTGACTTCTGCATTGAGTTTGCATGGTCTCCCTTTTACAATATCATAAATTATCCCAGACGTTATTGCGATAAACAATAATACTGTTGTTTTGAGACCATTTTCAAGTAGCATAGTGGTGAAGGCATAATAATGCAAGGACACATTCTCGAAGATGAGTAAACCTTAAATTAGAATGAACATTTTACACTGGAACTGGAAGACATTTTAAAAGCAACGGAGACAACAAATAAAATAAATCATGAAGACTCTGTGCACAAAATTGTTCTCAAAAAAAATGTTAAGACTAAAGCACCAGACTGAAAACTTTTGTCATCCAGTTTTAGGTAGAAAGAGAGAGAAAAGAAAAAAAAACAATAAATCATGCAAATGGAAATGATTGAGCTTGATTTGATTTATAATGTGATTAATTTATTTACTACTTATTGCTTATCGCCAGAAACAAGACTGTTAGCTTTATGTCTCTCCAATATAATCCTGGTGACCTGTGCAGGATATATTTACTCTATCTCTGCTGGAGAGACACAAAGAAGTATAGGCAACGGCTGGATAGCTGACAGTGCAAAAAATTGAAGTTATTCAACTTCATATTTTTTACATTTATTTGATCACAGAAAGGTAAACAATGTTACAAAACACAGTTTTGTTTGAAGGTTTTCAAGCCACAGGCTTATCAGTCATTGGTTGGACCTTTTGCACAAAAATTTCAAAAAGTTAAATAGTGAAGTTTAGCAAAAGACTAAACTTCAATAATGTCCAGAAAAAGCAGAACGTTTTGTTATATGAATTAGCACAATTAGTTGAAGTTAGTAGAAGTAGTTAACGACCAAAACATGTGAGTAGGATCTTAATAAGTTAGAATGCAGTAACGCATTCTCACTGACTAGAAATATTTGTCCGTGTTCAGTTTCTCGAAGTTAGGAATTTAGAATGTGCTCAGCTGCAGTTTGGCCTTGGGAAATACCAAACTGTTCGGGAGATATTTGGGTTTGTGTTAGAACAGAACTTAAAGTCTGACTCTAAATCTAACATTTATTTTGACTAAAATGTGATGAGCAAATTCCTTGGTCAAAAACAACCATAAAAACCTGCTGTTCTCTTTATCTGGTTGTTGAAATTGCTTTTCAGTATCAATAACATTCTCTGTTTACTGAACAGCGAGCCATTCTTATGGACTTCCAGCATTTGTTGACCTTTTACCTAAATAAATTGCAGCAAACCCATTAGAAGTCAGAAACATCTCTGTGGGATAAAAGTTTTGGTCTGGTGGCTTCAAACAAAAGAGGACCTTGTTGCATAAGGTCTGGACAGCAAACAGAAGAGGCCACGCAGGAAGGAACTGAGCTCAGCAGTCTGGTCTCTGAACACAGGAACAACGTGGGAAAATCCAGCTTACTTTGCTGGCAAATGGTCATGAAACTCAGTCACACTTTTAATATGCTAAAGTACTTCCTCTTTGAAGTATTTTGGAGAAGCTTAGTTCAACTTTATCCAATTTTTTTTCACAACATGTGGAGGTAATTTTCTTCAAAAAGAAAAAGTGCTTAAAGTTGCAGAACAGCTAAACAAGACTGTGGCCTATTTCACATGCAGCCTGATTTCATAGAAAACAAATTTTTATGCGTCCTGGTGAAATCGGGACAGAACAGTCTGCGACAAATAATGCAGCAATATAGCCACAATATTGTCTTCTGTTTTATTAACTTTACATTTTAATATGCTATTTAAAAGTAGTTCAACCTATATGTCTATCCACACAGGAAGCTGTGGTTGTTTTCAAGGGACCTGATTGGCTGATGTAGGTTTTAGCTGTGGTCTACACTGCCCCCTATGGGTTTGGCATGTTTAAAACAACACTCAGGAGTGGATTTGTGTGGGTTCATGTGGATGAAAACTTTTCTGAAGCTAATCCAGTGTGTATGATATTTTTAAAAAAAAGGATATAGCAGAGATATTTGTTTTTATAAAGACCTGACTACCTTGCAAAAGTACTGAAATACATTGTTCTTTTTTTTTTTACATTTTGGTTACATTACAAACACAAGTGTATGTTTTAAAAATTTTATGTGATAAGCTAACAAATTAGTGCGTAATTGTAAAGTGAAAGGAAAAGGATGCAGAGATTTCATATATTTTGTATTTAACCCACTTAACTCTGATACCCGTAAATAAAACCCAGTCAGCCAAAACCCACCTCGTTAATTGAGCCCACCTGTCTGTATTTTAAAAACAATATAAAAATAGCTATTTTGTGAAGATCTCAGGTTTGTTTTAGAAAAATAATGAATGAAGAGCATCATAAAGAGCGAGGAGCAGAGCTGACCGGTCAGAGCTATTGTGGTGGAGTTTAAAGCAGGATCAGGTTGTAGAACAATATCCCCAACTTTCAACATAAAATAGAGCTCTGTTCAACTCATTATCTGAATAAGGGAAGAATGATAGAGGTGCAAACATACCAAGACATGGCTTTCCATCTAAACTGACTGGTTGGGTATGGAGAATATTGATCAGGGAAGCAGCTAAGAGGTTCATGGTAACTACAGGAGCTGAGGGAAACTATTAATTGTGTACTCCATAAATCTAGCCTTTATAGAAAGATTTATGATCTCCTATTATGTCCCAAGAGGTGGGTATAATCATGTGTTTGGCTGCACTACTCAAAGTTCAGATCTAAATCAATTTATGAATCCGTATGACTTCACAATGATGCACCCTGTTGATCAATTACATTAAAAGCCCAATAAAATACACAAGTAGTCCAGTAGAATTTAAAACAATTGAAAAACGTAGCACAAAAAATGACAAAACAAGTATATAAAGTTAACATGTCATCTTTAATAAATCTACTGCTGCAAGTCTGTTTTGATCCATAAATCTACAAACAGAAACAACATTCCTTTATTCCAATCAAATTTCTTCATTTCAAACAAAAATCTAAAGTTTACAACAGAGGCTGGAAGAAAAGCAGAAAGCTCGTCAGCCTGTGAACTTTCACAGAGATTCAAGAGTTCATGCAGCTTGAAAATAACAACTTGGCATTATATTTACACACACTAATGAAAAGAGCTGTTTTGATCGTTACAAAGCAAATAAAAAAAAAGACACAGCTTTTCTAATCAATATACTTTGGATGAATAAATCATCAAGACTCATATGTACAGAAAACTGAGACAGAGAGCTAGTCTGTGCTAAATAAACCCAACGCAAACAGCACTAGTACAACAGGGCCATGGTCACTGCAGTATTTACATCTAGTTACAGCCGATGGTATGTTTGTGCTGGATGCTACCACAACACAGCTACACATTCCCATTTCCTGCTGAAGCTTGCACACAGAGCTCAGGGAAGATACAACATTTAAGATGTAAACAGAACAGTAAGTCATGAGCATGCACCCGCAGAGCTCACATGTTCACAAAGGGCGGCATCTACCATCTTCCCCCTCATCCGCTTCACTTTCCATGGCCTACACAGGCAGGACAAACTGTGCAAATATCGTCAAGCATACTGCAAGCAGACAGAGGACACAAATGATGGACGTGGACAAACATTTTTAAGACACCTGCTGTGCACTGATACATGCAAGTCAGAGCCCTAGAAGAAGGAAAAGCACATTCAGTAAACTCATCTTCGTTGATGTGATCGCTTAGTGTTACATTGACTGGAGGGAAATGAATATGACAAATATAAACATTTAGAACTTTTCCATATAAATCTTTTTTTGTTGTTGTTATTCTGAGATTTAAAGAGTTAGTTAAACGTGAGTTTGTAGGGGAAGGTTTGCACTATGTGACATCTTCTAACATAATCTGGTTTTATGTGACAAATACTGATTTTCACTCATATCTGATTGCCTGGTTTGATACGTAAAATTTTGGAGCTGAAATTAATACATAATAAATTTGTACAGTAAATATAAGCCTTACTGAAAGGACTCAAAATTTGGACAGCACTTCTGAACAACATCCTACTATGCATTTATTGCAACTTAAATTTCCCTTTTATAGCTTGATCTAGTTTTTATTGATAAATCGATTTAAGGATTGTTAAAGGTGGACCATTTGCAAGTTTATTTGATGTGACAACACCAAATAAATCACTGTGTTTTTAACAGGCCCCAAGGTACAAAAACCATAATCTGAGACAACTTAATGCCAATAAAACACTGAGACCACAGGTAAAGGTAAACCTGCAGTATAAGTGAAAGTTGCCTTTACAGAAATTCATTCTGAGGACATAGTTGATCTCCATCAGTGGTCGACGGCTTTGGGGCTTTGCATGACACAAAATATAAGCTGCTAATGTGGAAACTTTTAGCAGAGCTAATAAGCAGAAACAGGCAAAAATATCAGTCAAAACCTGAAACAGACTGAACTGCACTGCCAGAAAGTACTAGTACCTACTTACTTATTCTAACCCGACTTTAACATGTTCTGGTGGCAAATATGGTAACTGCTATTATCACCGACAAGCTCATCACTATCAGCAACACAAGCTATTTATTTTTTCTTCACTTTGTATGTACTAAAACACTTAAGAAACACACTGACTAACAGAGGTTGTGTAGTATTAAATGTATGAACGATTTCATGAGATACACACTGCTAGATGTGGAAATAAACAGTTTTCTGCTACAGCTATTCCTGCGTTTTGAAGACAGACTCCCAGTGTTGGACTTTGAAATGGGAATTAGGGAGAAACTTTCCTCTTTCCCAAATATTGACTTCATTTGACCTCCAGACTATTTTTCTAGTTGGGAATGGAAATGTTTGACTTTGAGTGAAAATTTAAAGTATTGTACCATTAATCTGGTTCTTCCAACCAAACATACAATGCTTATTAATAAGAATTGCAGTTGTTTTTCATTATTTAACAAACTGAAAAAGTCTAGCTTCACTACAGGAACAGGGATGGTTCTCTTATAATAAGTTAATCTTTTTCTCTAGACCTTCCGCTGGTAAAGTTGTGTAAAAATCCTTCAAATAAATTCATCTTCAATTGCAGAAGCATAATTTCCACGCTGAACATTTGAGAAAAATCCAAACTTTAATTGGATTATGTTTATCCAGAGAGTAAATACACCCACTAGTTAAACAAAATAACTGCTGCAACAATTACTAACAATTGCTATAAAATAATTGCAATTGAATCATTTTGATAAGTGCTACTTTCTTTACTTGGTCCCCAATTTTCTTAGCCACTCTTCAAAAAAATTAAACATGAAGGAACATGTCCTCCAAGTGAAATAGAAGACATTTGTTTAACCATTAGATGACTTTAGAAGGTTTAAGTTAAAAGAAAGACATTTCATTTAGAATCACAAAAAGATCTAGAACAGGTTTGTGACTCAGCTTCTTTGTTCTGTTTGTCAAAATACAATATATCATCATGTTAATAGTGTTGAAAAGCTGAAATGTTTTTTGAAAGAAAAGAGCCTTAACTAAAATCTTGCACCTCCTAACAGATTTATAGCCACATATGTTTCACCGTTTTCCAGTTCATTAAAAATCACTTTACTGATCGTCAGTTTAGCTTGGTCTGTAAATTCATAGTGGTGCTTTTGCACTGGAAGCTGAGGTAGTACAGTGTTTTGGCAGAATGCACTGAGTTTATCAAGGGCTCTTAAGATGAGGATGGAGGACAGGAATATAAAAATGATTTTTTTTTTTAGGTGGAAAAACAGGAGAATAAAGGCAACAGGACTAGTGCAGAGCAGAGAAAATTCTTGCAAACGAACAATCATTTTACATAAAGCCTAATCACGCTGACAGATAAACACAGCACAGCACAGCACACATTATGAACCTTCAAGGAGCAGATGTCCGCTTCACTGCTCCTGTCTTTAAAGGATGTTTCAGATGACCATGCAGTTGATCTGACCAGGTTGGTCTCTGGTTTCTGCAGGCCAGCTGACTGCCTGCGTGACCGTCTGCTTCTGTTGGCTGCCTGACCGTGTTCGCAGAGAGTTAAGCCCAACCAGGCCCAGTTCATTCATCCTCACACTGTCGCAGTAGCAAAGTCCAGGCAGAAGCTCCCTCCTCCAGACGGCGGCAGAGGCTTAATGAAAGTTACTGACGTGACACTTGACGTCGTCCAAGCTCAGGACCGTTCCTTGGTCGGTGCTGCTGTGCTTGTGCTTCTTATCGGAGCAGCTGCACAGCTTGTATTTTATCACCTGGAAGGATTAAAAATAACAGTCTCAACCAGAGCAACAGCAGAAGTAAAAAACATCCTAATGGTTATGGGATTTCTTTGGTTTTCAATCCGAGCTTTATTCCAAATAAAAGCCGACATTTTTCTCTATTCTTACTGAGTCTAAATAAATCAACAGCATTAATACAAATCACAATATATAACACATTTAAAAAAAAAAATCAATATGTAAGGAAAGGAAAGACTTTAGCTGCTCAATCTCTCTTAAACAAAGTTGGTGGAATCAACTGACTCGCTCGCTCTTTGGTTACCTAGCAACATCTTGTTGAGTAACTGGCACAGCAGCTGTTTAAGATTTCGCCTCATAACTGCTTAAAAATAAAGAAAACAACGGCAAAGAGTGAAAACTGTGGATATAACCAGGAAAGGTCACACCACCAGCTTGGGAATATTTCAGATATTTAAAACAAAAAACTAAATAATTATCGATATCGACCGATATGAAACGCTTATTTTTCAGCCATATCATCCACCCTCCTGTAACGTTTGCATGATTAGCTTTTATTTTGACCATCAGATTGTTGCATTCTTATTTAAACTTTCTCACCTCATACAGGTAGTCAAAAATCTCCAGAATACTCAGTATGCTCGCACCAATAAAGAGTCCCATCTGACCACCAATATCACCTAGAGTAAGAAGAAAGAAAATCGTCCACAATACTGAACCCAAGACCACAAATAAGAGAGTACACAATGTTTGACAAAACGTAGAAATACCTAAAAGTCCGGCCACTTCATATGCTTTCTTCTGTTCAATAGTTTCATAATTCAGAGCCTCAAAGAAGATGTCTAAAACCAAAATGTTGTCCCTGTTGAGGTAAGATGAACAAATAATGACGTAAATTCTCTTTTAGATATTAAAATGTACAGCTACATCTTAAAATATTACTATATCAGCGAAACAAATATTATCGAAGAGTTAATTTTTTAAAAAGTAAGCTAATGGGGAAAGGGAAGAACAGAAATTATAGATGTTCATAATTTATTGTAAAGTCTTTTTTCCTGTCAATTTCATTCATCATGGCTTAGAGCTGAGGAAAAACTAAAAATCGGCTTCTCTGAGACTTTGACAAATCTATATTTATAATATATTTGTGATGTATTTATTATTAAATAAGCAATAAAAAGAGGATTCTTAATAAAGAAATGTTATGCTAAGGCCCAAGATTAATGTGAAGAATGCTGATTTGCAGCAGACAGACTTTAGCACTCTTCACAGAGAAGGTAAATTAAGCCACAAAAGATCATTGGTATCTAGGATATTTATGGAAAGTTGTCTGGAAGGAAAAACTGTAGCAGAAAAAGAGGCACTAGCAACAGTGATAAATACAGGATTTTGAAGTCCATTCAAAAGCTTTTTGAATGCTTTTGAATTGCCTAAAATTGAATTTTAGGTTTTCTTAATTTCTAAGCTTTACGTTTTGTATTGTTTATTGAAATAAATTAATAAATTAAATTCAAATTCATTGAGATGCACCTGTATTTTCTTTTCCAGGTTTTATTGGATTTTTATTGGACCATGTCCTGTGATAAGCGACCCAACCTCGGTGATTTGACCCCAATCAGGTCATTTGGAGTTTAGACTCAGAAATAGGTTTAGTTGTTGTGAAAGTAAGACAGTAATTTTCAGATTTAAAACCTCTGATTAAAGAAAACGAACACAACCAGGTGCTTCATTTGCATTTTAAAAAAAGTGAAAACCCAAAGGAGTATTTGTAGTTTTTACTTACTTAATGTACTGCTCTGTTTTGTTGTATTTCTTTGCCAGATACTTGGCCGAGGCCTTGCTGGGGATCTTGACGAAGGACAGCTCCTTGCTGTACCTGGTCATGTTGCAGGGCGTCTCGCACACACAGAAATCGTTGTCTTGTTCCACCAAGAAATCTGGGGGGAAGGGAGACATGGCTCAGCCTGACCTTTGGATCAGTTCGTGGACTGACAGATTTGCTGGGCGAGTGTGTGGGTGGACTGGAGAAACTCATGCTGTTAAGTGCAACAAATGGTGGGGCCTTCCTCATTCTGGTGGAGAAAAGCTAATTCTCAACACAAACCTTGCCCTCACACACCTCTTGACATTTTCACATTTTGTGATATTACAAGAACAATCTTCAATGTGTTTTAGTAGCATATATTATTTTATGTGACAGGGCAACATGGTAGGATAGACGATGACTTTTAAAGTTAGGGATAAAGTTGTGGAAAGGTTTAAAGCTGCAGTATGTAACTTTTATAAAAATAGACAGACAATCTGTAAAAAAAAAAAAAAAAAGAGCTCCTTCCTGTTCTCTGATTGCTGTCTAGAAACAACTAACCAGGGCCAGGAGGTGGGTCTTAGCGCTATCAATCATCCCTCTGTGTGGCGCTGCTCTTTACTCCTTTATTTTCCCCCTTGTTCTATGAATGCTCAGGCTAGTTAGCACAGCCACCGATGACGGCGGATAAATGGTTTTCCTGTAACGGTAAGATGTTTCTCCACTGTTAGCACACTTTGCAGCGAGTAGATAAGGATGATTGACAGCATTAAGACCCTCCCCCTGGCTCTGATTGGTTGTTTTTGGTCAGATGGTAATAGTAGCTCACGGTGAAGATGGAGGAAGTTGATCTTATCACGGATTATCTGTCTCTTATCGTACTGTCACGACATGGTGACAGTTTTAACAAACATGTAAAAAAACATAGTTTTTATAGAAGCTACGTACTGTAGCTATAAAGCAACAACACGGTTTATTATCCAAATATCACACACATTATCCCTTACGTGACACATGGTGGTGGTAGAGTGATGCTGTGGGACATTTTCTTTAGTGGGGGAAGTGAAGCTAATCAAACTTAATGGGACAACAGATGGACATAAAACCAAAACTATTCAGGAAGAAAAGCTTTTAGAAAAGGAAAAGGAAGGTTTCACTTAAAAAATGACAACAACTCTGGATTCCTTGTTTAAGAGAAAGAAGAAAAAGAAACACAACCTTGTATTATTAAAAGTTACTTAAGTTTAGAGTAAAATCATATATCCAACTATCATTTATCAACTGTTTTGCAAAGACAAATGAGCAAAAATTTCTGTCCTTAAAACATGACGAGTGGGTGAAGACAAAATATTTTTTGTTTAATTTTAAGCATAAAGTTTCTCTAAAAAGTATGGACTCAGCAGGGCTGAATATAAATATTTCCTGCACAGATTAGATTTTTTAAAATAAAGTTATCTTTCCATTTCATTTCTTTGGGTCTATCATAAACAAAAAAAAAACTACAAACTAAAATCAGAGTGAGAGAAAATGCTTTGGTGGTGCATTTTGAAGCCTTAAAATGCAAACATGTTCTGAAGTGCATCTCTGCAGGAAGGCAACCTTTCTTACCAAGAGCTGGGTCAGCACACTCTTTGTACATCTGGGGTGTGCAGAAGGAAGCGTCGCCTGCAGCACAAGCAACACACACATGAATGCATTCTTCTTTTTCCCTTCTCCAAGCATCCACAGACATGTATTGATTTCACTTCAATACCGCAGATGTCCTACCAGGCATGTGCACCATGCGGCAGTTGCAATTGTCCACCAGGTAGCGCGTCTCACAGTCTATGCGGCAGGCGGTGATGCTGTAAGTGTCAAAGAAGTCTGAATCCATGGGGGTCACCTTACAGTCTCCCCAGGGCGGAGGAAGATATATGAGCTGCAATGACAACAAACACGTCTAGTCTTCGTAAATCAAATGAAACCTTTAATAGCTGAGGATGAAGCAGTTTGAAATATGAGGAGGATTAAATAGTAGGTAAAGGAAAGAGCAGCATGGACCAAAGGTAGGCTGCAGAAATCGATTAAAATGAAAAATCACGGAAGTAAAACAGTAAGACAAACTGGGCTGTATTTTTTTTACTCTGTATGCTGCTCTGAAGAGGTTAAGATTAATACCATGTAGTGTCATTCTTTCTTATACATAATCTCAGGTTATCTGATGAAAAATAAGGCAACATTTTGTTGTAATTGACACATAAGTTTCTCTAAATGCTGCTAGTTAGTTTAGTAATTATTTTCAGGTGGAAAAACTAAAAAGATGAGATGCTTTAGATGCTTATTTATCAGAAAATGTTCAGATTTTAAATCTATGCAACTATGCAAGAAAAACATCAAAACAAAAAAATCAAACCAGCCAAAACTATTTTTGCATCACTTTTCCTATATTTTTGTTTCTCATAGTCAAACAGTGTCTGTAATTGGGAACTGCAAGCACACACTGACTGGCCAATATTTCAGAATTGTTTATCATTTGGTAAAAGTGTTAAAGCTGAACTTTGCAGACAGGAAAGCTTGTGCAGATTAGTACTTCATTAAATAAATTATACCTTGCTGTTGGGATTTTGACTCAGTATTACAACAAACTGATAAAACACTAAAAAAAGTAAAAATGATGTTCGATTTAGGATTGATTTTTTAAGATAAAAGTCTTATGTCTGTTCAGTTTGTTTGGTGTGTTTAAATGCTCCAGGGCTGGGGATCAAACCGTTTGATTGGTAGAGGACTGATATGCTCCAAATATTGGTTGCCCATTACATCACCCCAAAGGTTTAGGAATATTATCAACATGATGACCTGCACTGCATAATAACAGAGGGGTTTTTTAAGCTGTAGTTTTCAAAAGCTTTAGTATCTGGTTCATGCCTACTCTTGTGCACATAACTTCATTTTACATGGCAAAAAGTGAAAACAGGAGGCAAAAATCTAAGTTCCAGACTCTAGAGTTCGTACCCGCTGTTCCTGGCAAGACACAAACGTCTGGAATCCGGGTGAAACACCAAATCCAAGCTGGTCGATGAAGGACGGCTCTTCCTGACTGTGGATCTGAACTTTGATCCCAGCTTCAAAGGAAGTCTCATCTGAGGCGAGACAAAGGTGAAGAGAGTGAGATAACTGATAAGAGATGGCGCATCAGGGCTAGAAAAAAGGAATGCATTTACACCAAAAAATCTTTTACCAGAGAAAACTTTGAAATTTTTAATTAATCCCAGAAATCTTCTAGAAAAACAACACATTTCAAAGTTTTAAAAGTAGAAAAACAAAAAAAATTGAGATTGGTCTCAGGAAACTCCTAGAAAAAACAAGGACATTTTTTAGTTTGAAATGTTGAAAACTTTCTAAAAGACTTGAGATTAATTTCAGACATTTTCTGGAAAAACAAGAAAATTCCAGAGTTCAAAAATCAAAAATTTCCAAGGAAAGAAACTCAAAATTTTTTAGATTAATCGCAGAAATTTTTAAGAAAAAAAACAAGGAAATTTCTGAGTTTGAGAAGTTGAGAATTTTCTAGAAAATAGTCAGACATTTTGACATTAATCTCAGACATTTTCTAGAAAACACAAGGAATTTTTTGAGTTGAAAATGTAAAAAGAACTCAGAAATTTTGAGATTAATTTCAGAAATTTTCTAAAAAAAAACAAGAAAGTTTGAAACTTTTGAATCATCAAACATTTCTGACTTTTGAAATTAAGAAATAATAATACTAAAAAAAATCGACATCACCATTTCTGAGTTTTGTTCTTGCAAATGTCCAACTTTTCAAACTCAAAACTTGTTTTTTTTGTAGAAAATTTCTGAGATCTACAAATTTCAGAGTTTTTTTTTGGGCAGAAATCTCCTCTTTTTTTTCTATGTTCGATGGCCCTTTCACGCCAACCGAGGCATGACAACGCTGACATGAGTCTTTTTGCCTGCACACACACCAACTAAATGGGTCTCTGACCTGTTTCTCCCCAGACTGGCAGGTATTCATCCTGTTGGATGTCCAGCATGAGCTCCAGACCGTTTCCCATGCCGCCTTTGGTGGTGATGAGGGGGGGATTCCCATCTCCACCGGCGTTGAAGGTGTAGCATTTCCCGTAGCGAGTGAAGACCTAAAGTGACACAAAGGAAGTTCAGAAATGACATGTCATACTTTTCCACTGGGGGTCAGTGTTGCACTTACTTTTTGGGGTTTATGTGTGCATGTGTTTAGGTGTTGGTGATAACATGTATATGTATTTGACAGATAAAGCATGACAGAAACAGAGAGCGGAAAAACTGTTGCAGAAAGAGGAGCAGAGGGAGAAAATGGTAAAAAGGTCTTTTTCCCCCCCTTGTGCCTGTGTAAGTTACACAATCAACCCAGTGAGGTGGTGGAGACTGGCAGTCTGGTGATTTAACATTCCCTTGCTTGCTCTTTATGGCACTTATAATGGACCTGATGTTACCATGGAGACCAAGCATCCCAGCCAGAAAGAATGCTGCCTTAATTTTCAAGGAAAGCTGAGAGACAGATGTTGAATCGGGCTTCTGTGAAATAGGAACATAGAAACCAAACAATATCAACAGTCTAATGCAAGAGTCCTTCACTGTTTATGTGCTGCGTGAGTCACATAAACCAAGCCAGGGAGCGACGGAGAGTTGGGATGCAAAGTGAAGAAGATAGCAGGAGTTTAGCCTCTGTTGCTCAGAGCAAGCTTTTGTTCGCCATTTTTTTGGGCACGGACTGACATATCTACGATTAGAGGGAGCAAGCCAAACAAGTAATTGCCGAGAAAGAGTTTGGATCTCGCTGCAGGCAACATTTGGGGCCATCTATCATGAAAAGTCAGCGAGGGACTGTTGCTGGTTGCAGCAGACGCAGACATCAATCTGAGGTGGAGAAAAACATTCAGCGCTGAAAAGGCGATGGGAAGGCACATTAGGCCTCGGTATTTACTTTGTTTTTCAAGTGCTTCACACTGAAAATATGCAAAAACGAAAATGTGAAGGGAGCATGAGTGCAGGACTGCGAGCAATTTGAGTTTATGTGTTTTCTGTCTTTTGAAAGCATCACAAAAATATTCACACCCAGCTCGAAATGGGTTCAAACGGCTGAGTGCAGCAATTTTCACAGCAATTACAAAATGTGGTTTTACCTCCGAGTGGCGTTGTTTTAGCTCCAAACTGACGCCATAAATGCACCAAGCTCGATGGTAAAGCTTAAAGTGTTTAATTTGCTGCACATTTGTAGTTTTCATGCTGCAAGGTGCAATTATACATAAAATAGATAAATCTAAATTTGTATCTCTTTTAAATGTTTGAGTTTGCCTCAGTGCGAGTGCCATCATTATGTTGATTTAATGAGAAGCTGGTTGGATGCTGATAAGAAAGATGACCAAGGGAATTTAACATGTTAATACAAGCTCCAAATTAACATCTTCACAAAGCAACATAATCTCCTCCAGTTTTTGCATCAGTTGTTTGCTTTATTTTTGCACAATTTATTAAGCTGATTGTACAAACTCACACAGTGGCAGTTATGCTCATTAAGTCCAATGGGAGAAATTTACAGATATTTCTGTGTCAGGTTGCAGTTCTTCAGCCACAAACTAAGTAAAAGCATTTATTAATATTTTAAGTTTGATACAAGCTTTTATTATCAAGGTAAGCTGCTTTAAACTAAGAAGCATCTGCAGAAATCACTTATTGATTCAGTCAGATGTTCTGGTTCAGGTCCAGTTCTCTCTTAAATCAAAATGTGCCAGATTATAACAATTGTCTAAAGTGTAATATAAATTTATTGAGGACTAGTAATGTATAATTATGTCAGAATTAAAAAGGAAGTGTGTAATGTGGATTCCCAATCCTCTGAGAAAACACTGTAAATTACATAAATTCATAAATAACATTTCCCCGTTAAACATGTAATATTTCATTTAAACATCGAACATTTTTGAAATAAGTTTTGCACACTTTGCACATTAGTTCCTACCAACATTGCGGCACATTTTCTTCCACTTATTTTAACGCAATCTGTCAGAAAATCACTCTGTCACCACTGACAGTCACTCTGGCAGCCTATTTTATAATTTCTATTATATTTATATTCTGTGAAATCACGCTATTTCTTAAACAAAGCAACCAACCAACACAAAATACACAAATTTGTCATTTAGGATTCAAAAACTGCTAGACTTTTTGCATCGGAAATTTAACGCACAGACTTATTTTATTCAAATGGCGAACAAAAAGGACAAAAAAAAGATGTTTAGTTAGTTAGCTTTCTTTTGAATTTGTAAACAGAAAGCATCAAGATATTTGAAAAATTTTAATCGTAAAGTTCACAGGACATTTAAAGTACTGTGTAAACTTAAAATAAGCAAAAATATCCAGGCAGACATTTAAAATTTAGGACATAAAAGGATTTAAATAATGATTAAGAAACCTGTTTTGGATTCCTATCTGAGTGCTGTGTAAGGAAAAACAACAGGCAAAATAAAATCTGGCCATCTGACAGTTTGAAAGCGTAATGTTGCTGAGGTTTGGTATGTAGGTGTCAAATGTTTCTGGAGTGAAAGAAATGAGTCTGAGCTGGGAGAAGACCAGAAATTGGAGAACATTGTTGGCAGGCACTGAAATTCAGCATGAATAGATTTCTGTGTGGAGCTCATGAACTGCCAGAATGTGTTGTAAAGTGACAAAAACTATTTTACAGCCAGGTATTGTTTGAGAGTCTTTAAGTCACAAACCTGCCAAGAGGAGAGACGCCACAATGTAAATATTCGAGGTTAGTTATTACTGGTCCCAGCATTCATATGATTTATGCTGTGTTGGCATTTGTGGCACAGGCTGGACGTCACGTGTTAGTCATTTTTGGTTTGTTGCATCTATTAAACAATAAGTTATTTGCAGCTGCAAGACACAATACACATTACATAAAATAAAACATTTTGCAGAGTTAATCCTCACTGGTCGAAGCTGAATATTTAGAAGAAATATGTTCAGTAACTGTAGTTGTTGAACTATTTCAGAGTTGATCGGCTGACTGACGCTGCTGCCTTTTGAGTTTAAAGTCTCTTCATGAAAAGCCTTTATCTTTTTCTTTTCCTCTTCTCTCTGCTGGAGTTGGCGCTCTCTACACACTCATTTTCACGTATTGATCACACACAGCCTGATGGCTGGCTCAACATCTGTAAAAGAGGAAGGACTCTGTCCTTTCTCCTGCAGTCGGAGGAAAAATGCGTTGACCGGCACGGCATAAACAAATCAATCATTGTATAAATGTTAAATGGTGTATATGAGAGGTGCATAATGTTCTCCAGCAGTGTGATCGATCCACAGATGTGAGTTTATTTCAGGGAACACTTGGCCTCAGCTGTAGGCTACACCAAAACAAAGTCTGTGGAGCTTTTCTGCACAATAAAAATGGTTTTCAGCACCAGAAAAAAAAGAAAAAAAAGTTATTTGTTTCAATCTGAAGAACGTAGAAACTACAAATCAATCCTTCCTGACATTCTGTAATTAATTATCTTCTATACTTCAAACAGACTGTAATGATTGTAGCTTTGTGATCTATAAAACTGTCACTCACACGTAATTTTTCATGCATTGAAAAGCTCTCAACAGAGCTCAGCGGTAATAAATCATTATGCACATAATTATGTATATCTGTTTTATATACGCATGTCAGGTTTTCAAAGAATCTCTAAAAGGCTAATCCTTGCACTTTGCCATCCATTTAGCAAGGTCTTAATATAGCCTTCTAATCTGTGGCTGGCTAAAAGATGTCTCAGAAGGCTAAGTTCAGTCCATTAGCGCTCTCCCTGTTTAATAGGGACGGTTTTAAAGACTTGAAAGCTGTCTCGGTGAAGTGCAAACACTTTCACTGTTATTAAGCTGTATTCTTCAACACCTACCGCTGGGAAAGGCAAGCAAGGAGCAGTCAACAGTGACCAGAGCAACAATAAAAGCTAAAGCGTGTTACAAAAGCAAAACAGAACAAATTCAATCAGGATTTCAGCTTAAGAAATACAAAATAGCAAAAACTTTTCTACTTTTCTTTATGTATATTAAGGTTGTCAGACATTTTTTTAGGCTGCTAGCTTGCTGCCAGCTGTATGCTAAAGTTAGCATGCTAACATAGCATGTTGAAATGTTTATGCACAGCATGTATTTTAATGTATTATGGTAGTTACACATCCACTCCTAATGGGAGCATGTCTGAAGGATTTGGTTGCACGGCAGAATAAAATATTTATGGGGACATCATAAATCAGAGACTATGAGATTATTGTCCTCTTGTTCTGCATAAAATATGCAAATATCCTGGTCTCATTTTTTTACTTCTCTGTTCGTTAACTTCTAGATGGTGAAAAATGGACTGCCAGAAACAAAAATGCCCTCGATTTGCAAAGGTGTGATGTTTTTGTTAGTGTGATGTTTTTGTTGCTGTCTCTCTGCGATGTCTCTTAGAGAAAACACTGGTTTGGGCCCACAGGGCTTGAAATGTCGAACCTTTTCTTTTTTGTTTGTATCCACAGCGATTTTCAACTAGCACCGGTTTCCTGGCCTATGTCGTCTTCCTATTGAGATTCTTTCACCACCATCATTCGTTATGGTGAAGGTAGGTTTTAAGTGAGGGTAGTGATTGGTAATTTTTCACCAGACTTTACATGTAAAACAAGTTAATAGTAAACAGTTTCTTCTTCTACATGGTTACCGTACCGTGGCTTCTGTCTTTCTTTCAGCCACTCTTGCACAAGATATTTTTTTTTAAAGTCCAAGTCAACTGAAACAACTGAAATAAATATTTTTCACTCAAATCCATGGTATCTTAGTCATCTCTAACAATACAAGTTGTTCAGAGCGATGGATAATGTGCTATAGTGAAATTGTTCACAACTTAACCTTTGACTTGGCTAATGTTTTTACCGAGTCTGTTAACTCAAGACTGTAATAGAGGCATGAGAGGCAAATTATTTCACAATATTCAGAAAAACAAACTGCCCTCACCTGGTTAAAGAGCCACGTTTCTCTCTTTTATTTTACTCACAATATCAAGTTAAAATTTTACTTTAGAATAATTAAAATTCTTGTTGCATGAACAAAATTTTAGTTTTAAACATGACAATGAATTCTGCTCAAAACCATTTAGTGTGAACAGGACATTATCCTCAAGCTTTAAAATAAACATTTGTCTTAATAACAAAAGAATCAGATCAACGTAACACACTTACATCTCAGAATGCAAAAATATGCCGCTAAGCATTCTGGGAAATAGTTCCCACTCCTGTCTTTATCTTCTTTCAGTTTTTTTAATTGCTAACCTAAAACTTTAGTTTATTCAACTCTTGGAGGTTTAACAAAATTAATAAAAAGTTAATAAACTTACTATGTTAGTTTATCTTTCACAAACTCACACATTTAGGTTCAAAATCTAAAACTCGCTAAATTTATTTGACTTAAAGTGTAGAAGATAGTAGACACAACTAAATGCAGCTCAGATGTTTTACAGTGCAGGCAGTGAATACATTTTAACCTCCAGGTTGGTCTGCAGGTCTAAATATCAGTCTGTTGCACTTTGCATGCATAATAGAAACTTGTCCTTAACTTAATCCTGTCTGCAAATATGACATTGAAAAAAATCTTTAATCTTTTTACCTTTGGAGTGGTCAACTCCTCCAGGTCATCCAAATAATTTTTATTCTTTGATTTACCTTAGAAAGCACTGTGTAGTAAATTTAGCATTCTGTGTCTCTGTAATATTCAGCAGGCGGTTTTGAAGGTTGCCTCATTGTGATCACTCATGTTACCAGAACAAAGCTGGAAATAAATAAAAGCCTCAGAGCAAAACCACACACTCCTCCTCCGCCATTAGGGCCTGGATGAATAGCTGACTCACCATACTAATAACCAGGTGGAACCGAAAGCCGCTCTAAAGGGAGAATAAAATATGTGCACATGATCCGGCGCCAGAGGCAGGATGTTTGTGTTTTCCTGTCTTAATAATGACAAGACTATGCAATATTTTCAGTGTCAGAGAAACCCTGAATCACCATGTGTCAAAATAAAGAAGCTAAATTGCGAAAGAGTTGATAAAAACAAACTACGTGATTTAATGAAGTTGCAAAATAAAACTTTCTTTGGACGTCTTAGTGGAATAAAAAGAAATTTCCTAACAAGCTGCTTCTCTTCAACTTGCTGTGACCAATCAAAGGAGTGTTTTCACAAAGTGTGTCTGATGAGAGGGACACACTCCACCTCACACAAACATGCCAAATGGGCTCTGTGGCTTCATTTGTTGCTTTATGTTTGCTGACCGTGTTTAAGTTTCTGTATTTCCACAGATGGGCAGCCAGAGAAGCTGCACCAGGGTCAGACTGAAAGTGTCCTAAGAAGAGATTTTATTCAAATATGCATTTAGTTATGAGACTAATGGGCTGAAAGCCTGCAGTGACTCAATCTAATGCATTTTATGAGAACTGTGCTGTACTTTGAAGTGAGATCAAAGGAAATGGGAAGGTATTCTCACAAAAGTAATGTTTTAAACAGACAAAGAGAGCAGATCTATGTCCTTTTCTATTGAAATGCTTTGCTTTGTGGAGAGCAAAATCAGATTAAAACATTTTAATCTAAAGGATGGCAGCGATGCTGTGATGTTAAAGCTCTGAATAAGCTTCTTTAATAGATTTCTGTTAAAATGACAGGTTTTTATGTTGTATAAAATAAACCAGGAGAATTTATTTCAATATTTTTACACCAAATATAATCTAAACAGTAAGTTAGCAAAAAATAAAAAAAACTTTGCTAAAATTTCTTTTGGTTGAATTTCAGTGTTCAATTATGTTAATGCGTCATATATCTTTGTTTCATTTTCACTTTTGTACTTATTAAATGTCACATTATAGTTGGAAACTGATTTAAAATGATCATTTTTCATCATTTCTTTATGCGCACTATGAAAACTACTGATGAGGCCTAAAGAAAACAAAGTTGGGTGGATCCTGTGCAGTACATGTACCTCTGTTTAGTTGATTATCTAAATAATTATTCAGTGGAATATTTAGTAACTACAGCAATTGATAATATTTCCACCTGTTTGTGTTTAAAAACCACAACTTCTAGGAAGTAAACTCTAATCCAGGGTAATGCACACTCTGCTACTAACCACTTCTGTCTCAATTTGCCTGAAATTTTAAGTTTTAAATTAAATACTTTGTACGCAGACACAGATAAAATTTTGGAAAAATAATAAGAAATTCCAAAAGGCAAAACTATTTGCAGAATTTATCGTTCAGACATCATCCCCGTCACAAGCGCATAAGCAATGCCTGCTTGTTTTTACTAGCAGGACGAGCCGCAGAACAGCCATTCGTCAAAGTGATCAAGGTTTATCGTGGCATTAATTGCGTCGAAGATGAATGTGCAGCACACAGAAAACAATCAGCAACAATCAATTACTGGTAAATGCACAGCGGGAAACAAAACATATTCAGTTCAGTCAAAGAGTTTATTCATCAATTCAAGACTCCCTTGTTGCATTGTAATTAAACTTTCTGTTGTGTTTAATACCAACCATGTTAATGTGACAACGGGCCGATGCAGCGCCGTGTTGCAAATACATCCATGCCCCTTAAACGTTTCCACATTTTCACAAACTTCTAGGTAGTTTAATGAGATTTTAAGCTTTAATTGCAACGTTAAAAGAAAAGATACATTTTCATACAAATGTAAATCTTAACCCCTTAAGTCTTTTCAGGATACTGAAAGTCTTTTCTTGTACTTATTTACCAGATTTGCTCATGGAGACTGAAATCTTTGTCCGTTCTTCTTTGAAAAGTATTTAAAAATTTATCAGATTAGTTGGAGAGTTTCTGAACATTACATGTGAAGTTTTCTAACAAAGTTTTAACAGGATTTGGGTCTGGATTTTGACACAGATCTGTTTTGACTGAAATTATTTCATTGTAGCTCTGCCTTCATGCTGTCCTGCATGATGCTAAATCTCTGCCTCAGTCGCCTTAGCAACAGGTTTGCTTCTAGGCTTATCTTCTTTTTTTTAGCTCCATCTATCATCTTACTACCTCCAACCTGCTTCCCTGTGTCTGCTGAACAAAAGTATCCCCCCAGGATGATACTGCTTCCACCATGTTTTATAGTGGGGACTGGTTCAGGAGATATTCAGCAATAATTTCCCTCACATATTGTTTTACAGGACTGCAGGCAGGTGAGCAGTCGACATGATTTTTTGTCTCGTGTGTCTCTAACTAGAATGAAGACATTTGGGTTTTGTGTATTTTAAATGGACATATGAATAAATAGGGCTAAATATATACTTTCCAGATTTGCATTTGCAAAGACATGTTTCTGAATGAAATGCAAAACAGAACCAGTGGTTCTAAGATTTGGAAAATCAGGAAAACAGAAACTGAAGTTTGTAACTCCAGTCATGCAGCTTTTAGATGCAACACACCTGAATCACAAAACGGATTTACCTGCTTTGCAAAAGTCTGGTTGGAGTAGAGATGCATCTAAAAGTTGCACAACAGTGCAGACCGAGACAGTGCAAGTCTGGCAGTCACAAATTTATGTAAAAAAAAATCTACTAAGAGCAGAAAGTTAACTAGTTGGGGGTTGTTTAGCTGATTTATTTGTGGTCTTTGCAGAAAGGATTCTTTGCCGCTTCAAGAAATTTGTTGTTTATTTGATTGTGGGGAAAGGAATCTACAAAACCCGAAAGCAAATAAACGGTTTTCCTCTTTTTATTTGAAGGTCACAGTCAGAATAATGAATGAGAATTGATCATGTAAATCAACAGGCTCAGCGCATTGACTTGGGGATCTCATGTTTGCTGCTGCACAGGGTGAAGGGCAGCGCTGTGTTATTTATCACCTAATCGTTGTGAACAGCCGGCCCACCTGATGCTTATTGACAGCCGAGCAGTAATGAGAAATCTAAAAGCAGCTGCCGGCCTAACTTCTTCATCACTTGTAGAAAATTGCAGCACGTCAAATTGTTACTACTCAAGAAATCCAACACCAGTCTCTTCTTTGTAAATTAATAACATAAAGCCTTCCCAGATATAGGATTTTCTTTCTTTATGTGGGATTAAAGCAACCGGCTCCTGCACAATAAAAGTAATTCTTGTCCCCAGGCTCTTCCTTCATCCCTGGCTTGCACTGTTCTCCCGCACGTCTCCTGAACTATGATGTTCTTTTCCCTGGCGACTCCGCTCCTTCTCCTGCTCCACTTCCCCACCCACTCCTGCCTCATTTGATGAATATTTCACAGGCCAGTAGAGACAGAGCCTCCTCCTCTCTCATCCTTTTCCCAGAAGACTGTCCAGCTCTTGGTCCCCATCACCTTCAGAGGTGATAGAATCATAGTGCTGAGTAAGGGGGGCATCCCTGGAGACTGCAGGAAACCAAAAAGCACATAAAAAAAACAGAGAAAAATGTGGAAGTATGTGTTCACTAAAGTTGTATCTGGCTCTCAGAGATGGCCTGATCTGAAAGTCAGGACTATGCTGACCTTCGCTTTATTGCAGCCTGGCAGAGTGAATATAAAATTAGTCCTGCACTGCAAAACAAGAAAACAACGCAAAGTCTATTAGAACTTTAATAATCACTATAAGATGACAACAGTGCACTGCAGACATTTGCATAAGGAAGAATATCATATAAAATGTAATTTGTGCAACAAGGAAAGTGTTGTAATAACATAAATAATAAATAATGAATAGAAGTATGGCTCATATGGCTGCTTGTTACAACCTTTAGTGCATTAAAGTTTGTCAAAGTAAGATAACTACAGTATAATGAATGACCTCTTGAAGGTGCAACTGTCTGTTTTGAAGGGAGGTAGATATATTTTAACACTATATAGTGTTTTAATAAGTGAATATATTTATATTTTTGTAACTCTGGTAGCTTTCACAACTTAAAACCACCCAAAAAAAAAGGTGGAGTTACACTGGAAACATGTTCATGTTGGTGTGTTTAAACTAGATTCAAATAGTTCTTCTGCACCAGTGACTTATGAGACAGAGAAAGACCGTTTTACTGTCCTGGAACCAAAAAACGCTGAATGTTTTTCAAGCAATTTGTTCTCTAAATAATCATCAAAGCAAAGCAAACCAACAGAGTAGTTAACTAAGCACAGACAGGTTTTTTATATTCAGTCGCACAGTTCCTGCAGTTTCTTTTCAATGAGACGCAAACCATGAAAATGTTGGAGAAACTGGAGCTTCCTGGCAGCTCAAACAGTCGAGAAAAAAAAGGGTCTTTGCAGCAGTTTTTTGTGTAAAAGCCAATTTGTAGTGGTGTTTTTGTAAGTGTATCAAATTAACCACATGCGTACAGTTACTACATATCTAACAAATCAATGGAGAGAAAAATTTGGTAAAGATCTGAATAATTCTAGTCAGAAATTCAAATAACTTTGCACGTCTAACACTGATAAGAATAAGATAAGAAATAGTATAAATTAAAACAAATCTGCGACTCATAAACTCATAGAAATCTGCAGTGAGCATCTAAAACTGAAATTATTATTTATTTTTATATTTAAATAATATCTTATATTTGAAATATATGACTTGGCTTTTAATTGGAAAACTGTATTAAGCATTTCTTCTACTGAAAGAAAAGCTTGAGTCATTTAGCTAAAAATAGCACCGATGTTTCTTTACAGTAGAAGTAAAAGATGGGATATGAATCAGCGAGTAAATAAAAAGACATGGAAAAACAGGAAATTTGTAACAGAACCACATAATGACTGATTGAGTAGAGCCTGCAAGCTTTTGCCAGTCTCCGAGGACAACTAATTGATGTTTTAAAGCAATCATGGTAGATGGAGAGCAGCGACACGACCCAAACAGCTGTGAGGAAATTTACTTTACTGGTAATTGAAACAAAAAAATGAGAATTTTTTGCTGAAAGGTGTCAAAATTGTTATTTTAAAACATCTCCAGAGAGCAGACGATGAGCTGAATGTGAAATATAATCTTGGGAATACTGACGAGAGATGTTAGAGCTGAGAAGTTGAAGATCTTTTAGTTTGAAGTCAAATTTTCACTTTTTACTTGTTTAACATGGACTGTCAAGCAGAATAAAGTGAACAGAAGCCAAGCAGTGCAAGTAAAGTATGATATATGTTTGCTAAATTAAACATCCACAGCCCACAACAGTTAATTGTAACATGGAAATGCTCTTGGACAGGAACTCCCCAGTCAGTGAATCTCGATGAGCCGATCCATATGGGATGCTAAAACCTCCTCTGCCTGACTCCTGCCTGCACGTCTCAATCATCACTACAATCGCCTACAAATCTCCTGTCAGCCTGCGCGAGCCAGCCATGCGACACACATCCCACGCTCACATTCGGCAGCGTGAGAAATGGCAGAGAAGCAGGAAGACGGTCGCTCCTCTCTGAGCTGCTTCCCCACCAAGTTTCCCTCCGGACTGCACAGAAACAGACCAACCAAGACTCTAAGGTGGCTCGCTTGCAACTTTTATTTATCTACAAATGTAGAAATAGTAAGATCCTTCAAATGGTGAACCAGAATAAAAGTTAAAGGATAGGTATATGGGCTAAATACAATGTGTTTATTAGATTTTTTGCACAAAACCATTCTTATGTAATGAGATTTTAGTCTGCTGGCCACACACCCCCAACTCAACGTTTACACTCGCGTGTGAAATTGACAAAAAAAAAAAAATTGCAATTATGCAACCGCACATCTTTGAAAAGCATTAGTAGAGCATCCAGTACAACCAACAACGATGCAGCAAATGGTTCCTGGATGGTAAGTCAGCTACAAAACACTTGTCTTTTCCAGCAGCCATTGTACAGCACATACAGCTGAACAAACGTGCTGGAACTCAGCTTGAGTTGCTAGGTAAGGAACTGGGATTCCCAGTGGTTGCTAGGTGACGGGGCAGTGACTGCTGATTTGTGATGTTACGTTCAGGTTTTTGAAACGGGTCGTTTTCCAGAACATTAATTTATTGCAAAAAACTGTCACAGTTATTTATTTAAACGCTTAATTAAATCACTCTAAAAGAAGCAGTGGAAACCCGAATGGAAACCCGAAAACAAACATTGTTTGTAGTATAATACATCCCCTTTAAGCTCTTCGTAATGTTGCAGTACTTGTAGATAATTGCACCAAGTTACATTTCAATATTCAAAGCAGCTCTCAAGAAAGTATTTTTAAATATAATTTAGCATTTCGCTGAAACAGCTACATTATAATGTCAGTTGATAACCTGAATTTACTCTTCAGGCCAAATTGTGTCTCTGGGTTGAAGAGAATCAGTGTAAGATTTGTGAGATCCTCACAATCACACCTCAGGGGTTTTCCATGTCACAGGCACACAGTCCACTCTGCTAATATCCTCGGCCCACAGATAGATCCTCTGCAGAAACACTGGAAGAAAAATATTCTGTGAAGTTTGAAATCGTGGTAATTCGATGAACGATGAATATTAAAGTTCAGCCTGTTTAACTTGTCTACATTTCCAAGGATTTTATTTTCTCCTACTGAATTTTTGGCATTAAAGGCCTAAATAGTGGGAACAAATATATCTTGAATTACATTCTGCAGACTTTTTAGGTTTTAGATGTTTTTTGATTTCTTGTTCAGACTTCTTGTTATTGGCTGCTTGACATTTTTCAGGATGTTTTCCTTTTTAAATCATAGGTGCAGTAATTTGTCATGTAGATAAAGGAGCTGAAAAGCTCTTAATATTAAATAAAATTATCACATTCTCTGGGAATATAGATTACAGATTCTATATTTAATTTATTACAAGTTGACAAGTACCAGGAATTCATTGTTTATTTATTTTTCTGCATATTTTCTATGCTTACAGTGTACTTACAGAGACTTATTACAGCAGTTTAATGGTATATGGAAAATCCCACCTTTGATATTAGTACATTTATTAAGCAATAGGAATTTTTTTTATAAAGAAATAATATTTTTTTACAAGATCTGGTTTTCTCTGAGGTCAATACAAATTTTCTTAATATGGACTTCTTTTCCTCACTGGATAAATGTATTAAGGTTGGATTTTTCTTAAAAAATGTATGTAAAAATAAAACATGAATATATTTTAGGTTTTGATTTTACATCTCAAACATGCCAGTAAATGTGAAATGCATTGTGTAGATTAATGGTGTCCAAACTTTTGGCCATTTGGGTCAAATTTGCTAAGTTTAAAGTACTAATAGACCACAATTAAAAAAAATTAAAGAGTTGCATATGGCTGCATTTTTCTCTCGGTATTTTAGACTCTTTAGCTCTTAAATTCTCACAATTATTACATAATAATCAACTCGTTCAGCTTACATTAAGGAGAAGTATAAATGATTTGGTGAAATTTAGTGTAGAAGCTGCAGATTGCAACCAACTGTGAGCATCTCTTACAAACTTATGATTAAAAGCTAAACACAGCTGGCTGTAAAATATGCTCTCAGTTTGTGCCTAATGGGCTTCTGTACAAACATACAGAGAGAAAGAGGAAGAAATTGTTGGTTATAAACTGAAAGGAATACAATGACGCCCATTTTCTTGCAGCACTTACGAGCTTATTATCTTACCAGTTGGTTCCTTCATGAATATAAGTCACCATTTTTTTCTGTGGAAAATGCATTTGTCTTTTGGTTTTAATTTAATTGAGAACAGTCTGAGAAAAAGACATACAGTCACATTTAATAAATTAGAATAAGTGTCCAGATGAGGCTCATTTGTCAGATTAAAATGTGTAAATTCAGAACAATTAGAAAAAACCCCATCTGTGTGTCAGTTTATGAAATAATGTGGATAATATTATTACTACTATTATTATTGGTGTTTCTCTTGCCAGTAATACAACAGTTTTTGTTTGTTTATTTTCTTGGTTTTTGTCAATTCAAACAAAATTCTGATTGTTCTTAACTAAATTTAATTAAATCTGAATCAGTAGGGGCGTGCTGTGGTGGCGCAGGGGGTTAGCATGCCCCACGTTTGGAGGCCTTAGTCCTCGACGCGGGTTCGATTCCCGGTCCCGATGAACTTTGCCGCATGTCTTCTTCACCCTCCGTCCTGTCTGCCTACTGTCTAAAAAAATACGAGCCACTAGCACCGCAAAAACTCTTCGGAGAAAAAAAAAAATCTGAATCAGTAATTAAACTTAAATATACATTTGATGGGTTAACTATTAAATTAGTATGTATAGTTTATTGGATTCATGTAATATATGTAAGGTTATGTAGGCGATGTGAAGATAAATGGATAAGAAGTGGGAATATAGATAAATTTACACTTCCACCTACTCCTTTGAATATGTAAAGCAAAGGTTTTGACATTTTGCTGTAAGTATTCTTGTACATATTCAAAAAGTAATAGAGATTTTTTAAAATTTTAACTGATTTCCTAAACAGTTTTTGAATGTTTTCTGGCATTTGTTGCTTTTTTACTTTGTGAGTAGTTTCACTATGTCAATAAATTTTAATAATTTAGATTGTACAAATAGTGCATTAATATCATCTCGATATCCGACCTTATGAATTATTCTTATTGATCTTTTTTGTAGTATTGTGAATGCCTGCAGTGTAGTTTTGCCCCATATCTTTGCGCAGATTTTTAAATAAGATGCAAAGCTTTTGTTTTGTGACAGACTTGACATTTTTAACAGAGATATTTTTTGAAACTTTACCTAGAGCATTTCTGAATTTTGCATCAATAATGACAACTAAAAATGCATCTTCATCAAATCTTTCAATATTCAGCCTTGTATCTGTTTTCCTCTATGTGATCAGCACTTCTCAACTAATTATTTCTATTTTACTCAGCCTGTTTTCATTTAATGAGTTGCATCCTTTAATAGCTGTTTCACATCATGTCCAACATAAAAAATATTTGTATCATTAGCAAATAGTACATTTTTCATTATCTCATGTGCAATAGGGTATTTACATAAATTATGAACAATTTGGGACTAGGCACTAAGCCTTGAGGAACTCCACAAATAACATCCAAATATTTAAAACAAACATCTCCCAACTTCACAATAACTATGAAACCTCCTTGACCCATTTTGTCACTTTTTGTATTAATAAATTAGGATTTATTGTGTTAAATGTCTTTTTGGTACAGCAACCAGCTATTGAACATGATTTTTAATAAGCTCAGATTTGTGTATAAAAATGTTTTTATTGGTCTGATGTAATGTTCTAATCTCAAATGTTGCTTTCATTCGCTGTAAACAGAAAACCATCATAATTAACATCGGCAACAGAGAGAAAACATCCGTCTGCAATTATTCTGTCATTTGTTTCACTTAGTGAAATAAGTTATTGAATTAAATGAACTTTTCAGCAATGCTCTAATTTACTGAATGTGAATGAATCCTCCTGAAGGCTATTAGATGTTTCGCTTAAAGGCTTTGTACATTTTTTTTCAGTTCATGATGAAAAATAGAGAAAAATTATTACTGAAAACAATCAAAAGACTTTTAATAATTTGGGTTGAGGTGTATGTATGTTTGTACAAAGATTTGCATTATAGTGTTAATATTTTCCATGGATTTTTCTTCCTGTTTTGTCTTGTTCAGGGTCGGGTAAATGAGCACAAATACATTTATATAGCTTTCCTTTAGCAAATTAAAACACAAGATATTTATTATATTTCAGCATTACTGCAAAATTTCCTCATTGAAATATTTGGCTTTAAGCTTAAATAAAAGAATAAAATCAACCACTTCCAGGAGCAAAATTGCAAAATTGAACCCCTTGACTGAACAAATGTAGTTTTTGTGACGGTTGATCTCAGCATCACTCCTTCTTGACTCACAGGAGCGCCGGTTGCTTTGGTGCCCCTGCCTGTTTATTGCTGTACTGTCAGAGCAAAATGCTCTGTGCGATGCAGCAGCTCACAATTGGTCTGAAAGAGCTGTGACTGAGCAGAGCCTGGTAACGACGGGTTATTTCTGTCGAGTTTAAAATAGACCACATAGCCAGATGATTGCATGTCCGCCTGAGACGAGGACGGAGTGTTACCTGTGTGTAAAACGTGACTCTTTGTAATGGACGCTGCTTGTTATACACTTCCAGCCCAACGTCTAGAAATTAACTCAACAAGGGATTTAATGATGGACTTCAATTAAGGGTATCTTCAGTTGGAAATAGGGCTGGAATTAGGGTTGGAAGTTGTTGGAATTGGGGTTGGGATTAGGGTTGGGATTAGTTGCAATTAGATTTGAAAGGAGGATTGGATTCTGACCAAGAAAGATGAACCTGGTGCTAAAGTGACACATCACTGAATTGTTGTTGCCCACATGGATACATTTAACCTTATGATTGCAAGTATTCTGCTCTCAGATCACAATAAGACGAAAAATGTTGGATGAGACATTTAGGTCTAAAAACACTCGATTGTCCAGGATGTTGGTGGCAGATTGATGCTGAAGGTCTGTTTCACTTTAACTGGTGCTGCGCACAAAGTGGAGGACAAACTAGATTATTCAATTTCATATTAAATCAGCAGCCAGTTGGTTCAAACATGGACATATTTAGATGTACCAACAGGAAAATGACCCCAAACAGGAATTATAATTGGTTTTGGAACAGATAAATCAGACTGACATTAGGCTTTAGAAATACCCCAGCCATATTTAATATTTATTTACCATGATTAAATATTAAGGGATCAACCAATTTAAATGAACAAACATTTCTGAACAAACAAGGGGTGAAATTATGCCAGAAACTGGTGTGTCTACAACCTGCTGAAGGACACTTAACCAAAAATGAGTGCGTTTATATTAAATTAAATCTATAAAACAACCAAAACTAAATTATTGTTTTAAAAATCAACACAAAATATGAGTTATTAAAACATTTGTGCTGATGATGAGTCTGACCAGAACTGGATGATTTGTATTGACAGATTTTGTCTGCTGTGTCCAAAGGTTTTTGAAAACTTGCAAATATCATCTTGTTCATGCATGTTCAATCATATTTTGCATGTAATGATGAGCCCTGATCGTATTTCGGCAGCATGAGGAACAATTTATTTTGCAGAGCCTAAAAGCTGCCACATTGTCTTCCACCTGACACAAACCCACTAATGGCCCCGAGGAGACGTTTAAATTGCAAGTTTCCATTTGCATACGCAACCTTTTTCCTGCGCTGACGTAAATTTCCCCACGTCTTTTGTTGCCTCACATTTTCGCCACGTTTACGTCAGTGTCAGACTGTTTTTAAAAATTATTCAAACTGCATAAAATAATTCAATCCATGCCCATTAATGTCGTGGTTGAGCAGCATCAATGCCACTTTGAAGCGAATGTTGGGCAGACGAGGAAAAAATCTCCACATTCTGTGCATCCCGGATTCAAACCAACCGCTAAAATAAAAGAGTTAAACAAAAGAAGAAGACTCCAAGTAAGCATGGTCATTTGTTGCTGTGGAAACAAATACATACCTGGTAAAAGTATCATGGATGGCGTAATTATTCACACCAATTGAACCTTCTTACATTTTACCACTTTCGGACGTTTATGTTTAGTTTTAATCACAAACAAATTTGACAGACCAGGAGATAATAGAAATGAAAAATATGCACGTTTTCGTCCTGTTTTAAATAAAATTCTGAAAAGTGTGGCATGCCTTTGCAATTACAGCCCTAAGTAGCTCCTTTGTACAACCACCATTCACAACTTTTGGGAATATATCTGCACCAGGTTTGCACATCTAATAAAATATCTCAAATTCAGTACATTAGCTACGAACATTTATTTTTATGTGTTTTAATGAGCATACTTTGACAGAACCCATTCTACTACACAAAAATAAAAAATCATGAAGACATCACACAGTCACCAAGTGACACACATTACATTTTGTTGAGTGCCATCATCAAAATCATAAAATTTTTTGGTCAATGTTTCATTTGTTATGTTTCAAAATCAACTCTGAACAAGTGTGTTTTAGTCAAGATTTAAAGGAAGTCAGTGTTTCAGCTGTTTTACAGTTTTCTGGAAGTTTGTTCCAGATTTGTTGTGCATAGAAGCTGAATGCTGCTTCTCAGTGTTTGGTTCTGGTTCTGGGGATGCAGAGCAGAACTAGAAGACCTGAGAGGTCTGAAAGGTTGACAGAACAACAGCAGATATTTAATGTACTTTGGTGCTAATTTATAAACTAGCAACAGTATTTTAAAGTCTATTCACTGAGCTGAGAGTTAAACTGGGGTGATGTGCTCTATCTTCCTGGTTTTAGTCAGAACATGAGCAGCAGTGTTCTGGATCAGCTTCAGCTATTTTTTGACAAGTATTTAGCTCCTCCTACCTCCCTATTAACTCCATTTATGTCCTAACTTTAGTAAACAAATCCCTTTAGCATGTTTTTCAACATAGAACTGGTGTGTTTTGAGTGCTGTGCATATTTGCTTTCTGCCACACCTACTGATTGTTGTAGCCAAAACAGAGCACTGTTTTCCATGTTCTCTTTTTCAGGACTTCTTATGACTTTCTTTCAACAATGGCTTTCTTCTTGCCATGACTAATAAAAGGCCCTTTGAGAGATTCTCCCATCTTATCTGAGCCGTGGATCTCTAAAGCTCCTGTATATCTTCTGGGTAATACTCTGGTTTTCCATTCTGGTAGTTGGGCTTGTTGTGTGTTATTCTGCTTTCATTATTTGAAGATAAATTGAGATATTCAAAAGGTTATGAGCTAATCCTGCTTTAAAGTTCCTCTCAGCTTATCTGTCTTCTTTAGTTTTCATTGTGCTTTTTTGTCTACAGAAGAACTGTATTTACACCGAGATTAAATTACACAACCTATTGTAATGGATTTATTTAGAGATATCCGTTAAAAGCAGGTTGAACATCACACTTTCCAGTTTTTATTTGGAAACCATTTGGAAACCATGTATTATTTTTTGGCCAGATTTTTTGTGGTCAAAAAATCACACACTTCTTTCTCTTAGTCTATCAGAGAAAATCCTGGTAAAATACCATAAAGTCTGCAGTTGCAATGTGACAGAATGTGGAAAGGTTTATTCGGTCTGAATGCATCTCTAATCTCTTGCAGAAAACCTCTCATAGCAGTGTAGCTGCACACTCGTAGACCTATTTTAGGAAAAACGTGATGATTCAACATCTGAGTGGCTGTAATAAGAAGTAGATGACCTCCGGTGGGGGGGGGGGATGGGCTGCAACCAGCTCACAGAGTAGATCCACACTGAACTGGGAGCCAGACAGAGCAGCGTCCTGAGCTCTTGTTTACCAGAGAAACTAATCACTTGGGACTGCAACCCCAGCAGAGGAGGAGGAAGCCATCACCCTCATTAATAAGAAAACATCAACAGACAGATAGAGAAGCGCTGCTGGAGCATTTTTATTTCTGCGCTGGAGAAGAGCACCTTTCCGCTCCCGTGCAGCTGACAAACCCTCCTTTCATCAAACATCTTTCACGTCTTGCTTTTCCCAAAATACCACCCAGCTGAAGGTGGGACGAACCGCAATTAATGAACGCAGGCGGTACTTAGGGGACTCCTAACAGTATCTTTTTTTTCTTCTTTTGGTGCAGTTTAGAGGGCGGGAAAGCTGTCAGGAGGGAGAACGGGCCCTGCAGCTGTAACCCCCGGAGTGAACCTCCTCCGTGTGACAAATTTCACACTCTGCTGAGATAAATCTGCTGAGACTTTAGGTATCTCAGCTTGTCACATGCTTTCGCTGAATACTAAAAGATAAATCCGTTTTGCAGATAATGCATGTAAGCAACTCTAGTGCAATTCCCCTTAAAAAAAAAAAAAAAAAAGTGCTGCACACACCTGTCCAATTCCACAGCAGCATGGGAAGTTCAGGCTGCGGGGAAAGATAACAGACAGCATGCCACATTCGACCTATCAAAGGAAATACCCAGTGTGGAGACTAGAACAGATGTTGCACCATGTTAAGATAATCCATGAGCCACTGGCTGCTTTCTTATTTATAGAAAACCTTTAAATATGTCACCTGTGTGGCTTTGAAACACTTGCAATGAACGCCATTGTCTCTGTGTTTATATTTTTTGTTTTTAACATACAGTTTTGCTTCATGACTCTAGTTTATAGTAAGAGAAAACAGCTTTCCTAATGGCCGTGGTCACATGTGAAAAGGTAATTTTGCCACAAGCTCTTGCAGTACCATGTGATTTGTCTCTCACGTCACTGCAGAGCCATTTTGGCCCAAACATTGCTTAAATTCAGGCATCAATTAAAGCATTGACAGCTGCTTTTCTGAAAGCAACATATTAGTTGATATTAGTTTTACTCCAGATGTAACAGGATGAACATTTTCCAAATGTTTCAAAACTTTGTCTCCTCGTTCCACAGAATATTTTCCAAAATGTTCTGTTCTGTGTTTTTGCAGAGATGGAGCTTTCTAGTCAGTAGTGATTTTCATCTGCTTCGGTAAATCTCTGAGAACCGGCATCATGTAGGTTTAGCTGTGCTCTAAACCCACTGGTTTAGAGATAAACCAATGGGTTTAGAGCTGCGCTGTTGGATGAGTCAATGATTGAGCATTCACTCCTGTCCATGTTTCATCATTTGTGGAAAACGGTTTTCACTGAGTTTCACCAAAGTCACAAAACCGTAGAGATGGCTTTATAATGGTAGAAACTTTCTTTCTCAATTGCATTTGAAATTTTTGGATGAAAGCTTGATCTTTTAGTCTACTTCATGTTGCCAGGCAGGTTCTTGACTCTAAATGTTTGCTAATCAGGCCTGTGAATATCTAGGAAAAATTATAGGTATATGTTTGAGTAAAATGAACATTCTTCTTTTATTCTGTGAACTACTGAGAACATGTCTCTGAAATTCAAAGAAAAATTCTTTTATTTATTTGCAGAAAATGAGAAACGGTCAAAATAACAAAAAAGATGCAGTGCTTTCAGGCCTCAAATGATGCAAAGAAAACAAGGTTATATTCATTTAGAAACAACAATACTAATGTTTTAACTCAGGAAGAGTTCAGAAATCAATATTTGGTGGAATAACCACGAGGGTTTAATGCAATGGTCTCTTAATTTCTTCCAGAGTTGTATAATCACAGTTAATTTAATAGAAGATCACGGATACAAGATGCTGAAATGAATTATTTTCTCCAAATTTAATCTGTTATATTCTACTGGTGAAACTTTGAATTATCACAAGGCTTGAAATACTTTAAGAGTTTTGTTTCTAAAATGTTCCTACCACCTGAATAGCTTTAACTGTTCATAAAAAGAGAAAAAGAAAATATTTCACTGTGAGACTTTATGGAAAAGGAGCTAATATTGTTTTTTTTGTTGTTGTGCACAGTGTTTTAAAGAATCGATTCCTTTTTGTTCGCCTCCCTTTATGCACGTTTTTCTGTGTGCTTAAGACAGCGGGAGGAAAGGAGCAGCAGTGTTTACTGTGGCGCCAGACTCGGCTTCCCTGCTGCGCGCTGTCAGAGTCAAAAGGACAACAGGCGACCACAGAAACATCACACAGAACATCGGCAGCTCACACGCTTCTGGAATCACATGGAAATCAGATTTCTGTTTCCCCTTTCACTGAGAATTTTTTTTTTTTTATGAATTATTATATATTTGTTGTCAAATGAAGGAAAAATGTTGGAGGAATATTAGAAATATAAGTTCCTCTTGAGCTAAAAGATGTTTTTGATGCTTTTAGTCTAGAAGATCTGCAACAGAATATTCTATGCTGACTCACATGAAGAGAAGATAAATTAATATTTATGTTCTATAAATGTATTTAATTAAATAAATCATAAAATTTGTTTTTGTCTGTAAGGTGAGGATGAGATTGTCATATTATAGAAATCTATAATAATTTCCTTGTTTATCCGAAGATTGTTCGCTGAACTGCCAGTTGCCAGTTTTTGGATTTTAGGTTACATTTCGATTTATGTTTTCAAGCATTTATTTCTGTTGATTATATATTCAGCTTACAAAAATGAAAATATGACATTTAAAGTTACAATATTGCATTTTATTAGTCAAAAGAAAAACATGTTTGATGCAGATATATTGGTTTAATGAAAACTGTATTTAATACCAACCAAAAAGTCATTTTCAAAGGTAATTTTAATCTAAGAAATGAGCCGCATCAGAACATATATTCTATTAAATTGAATTTAAAAAATGCTCATAACTGCTTATTTCATTAGCTCACACAACAAATATTTCTTAGTATGAATTCATATACAGAGTGGAAACCATGTTGGCACAACAGCTAACTTCTACAGTCTTCCTTATTTCTGCTTTTGGGGTTAATGCCAATCACCGCAAAGCAAAATGAAAATTGCTCCTGGATTACTTTCCAAGCTGCTTATTCTTCTGAATATTTTAAAGTTGCAAATTTTCTGAGCATAATTTGGATTATGAGGTTAGGTTTTGTTGTAAGATGGGTAAAGTTTCTGTCACACACTCAAATTTGATGTTAGCTTCAGATAAACTAACAACTATTTGTGGAGTCACAGATATTTTATGGAATGTAATCTTTTTTATTTATGGAACATTTACATCTCTAAACTACCTGTAAGAAAAGTAGTTTGGGAAGCTGAAACACAAATGCACAACGTTCATTGACTTGCCATTGGCTGGTGTTTAAAGGACAACCAATCAAGGAGTGCTATTCATTTTCCCTGCTGCTGATTGGCTGTCTCCCAAAAGTGGAGATACAGCATATTGTAGATTACATTTCATTCAGTAGTGATGAAATCCTTTCCATTTTAACTCATAATATTAAGCTATATTTAGTGTTTAAGCTACTAAAAGATGCAGTTGTAAATGTTTCTAGAAAAATGATTTTAGCTAGCCGCTGTATATCATATAGAGAAAAGTTTAAAGATATTAAAGCTGCATTTTTCTTGTACATCAAAACCAGAAGTCTACATTGTAAGTAAGAAAAAATAAATATATCACACTCAAATTATTTGCTGTCTTGATGTCATTAAAGCAGTTTCACAGTAGAATCTTTCTCTGCTAATAAGTTTCTTTAGGGTTTCAATGCATTGAGTTGTAAGAAATGTGATTTTATTTTTACTAATGAAATTGATCTCCACCACAATTAGCAAATCCCACCAGTTTCTCTGACTAGAACTCAGTCGATGTTGATGTGTGTCTTTATTAGACTTTTAAGGTTTTAACAGAATCTCCAGGCCAAAATCCCAAATTATTCCTAAAAGGTATAAAGTCCTCCACTATTGCTCACCTTTGCTTGCAGCTGTTTCTATGTGGCAGTGATAGGAAAATGAGCAGACTCAGTGTTTACCTACTGGAACTGACAAATTGAATTACCACACAAACAGCAGGGTAATGAGCAAGAAATAAAATTTTGATGCGGCCTTGAGGCAGGAAGTGTTTGTTGAGATGTTTTTATAGCAGCTCTGTTTAGGACTAAGGTCAACTACTGAACAAAAGCTGCACACACAAGATTGGTGAGCAAATAAAAATGGTACATTTAATCTCGGAAGAGCTGGGAGTTCTGCACAAACGCGTTTCAACATGCAATATTTAATATCTTTATTCTCGTAAAGTGCATCAATTTGTGTGTGTTTTATAATCTCTCTGTGTGGAAGAAGCATTTTTATTCGACAGTAGATCACAAAAATGAGGCACTTGGCAACAGTGGGAATTTCCAGGAATGTGATTCAGTAAAGCTATCAGGAAAATCTGCAAATAAAACTTGTAGATAACTTTTCTCCGTTACTGGGTTTTCCTCTCAGTCAACACATAATTCACAAGGATTTTCTCTTCTAAAGTTCTTCATTTGAGACCTGTTATCTTAATCGATTCAGAATAAAAACTTATCAAATATGGTGTAGGGAGATCTTCTGTTTGTTTTATTAACTGGGATGTGTTTTTTTGGAGGAGTCTTACTGTGTTGAATGTTTTTTATTTTCCTGCTGCCATTAGCTCATCTTCATTATCTGTGCTTGTTCTGAATTGAGCCTAACTTTGTGTCCACTGAATAATAAAAATAAAGATTTTTTATTATTCTTCATGGCTAAAGTGATGCCAGAATTTGTGAATTGTTGCTAAAAAATATATATAACAGAAATGTTTTCCGCTGAATTTCTTGCATCATGATATCTTTTCCTCTGACTTGTCGGCTATGCATTCATTTTCTTCATTATTTGTTGCATCATTACCGTCACATCATAGCTGTCAAAGGAAATGATGAAATAAATAAGTTGTATAACTGAAGTATTTGCTAATCTTTGGCCTAAATAATGAATAAACTGCATTTTGTTTCACTCTGTGTAATAAATGGGTATAGCTGCTTAGATTTATAAAAGAAATGAGTGAAGCATGCGTGTGCCAATGCGAACCACCATTTATTAAAATGAATTTGTGAAAATCTCGACTGCAATTCGTTTGATTTTTGCTCAGCCAAATTGTGACCTTTATAAATCTGCTGCTTTTGTTTGAACTACAGTATCATAATAAAGATGAAAAGCTGTTTTATTCTTAACATTTTTATAACAGGCTCAAAGCTGCAGGGAAGGAACAGCACTTCTTTCCTTCTGAAAACGGGGTACATCGATGGGATAGCGTTGAAATTCCTCTCTTGCTGGCGAACCGGGGAGAAGTCTGGGTCAGAACGACCTTCTGTTCTGCCTTTGAAGCAGTGTTGACACGAAACCGCAAGCAAAGATTTGAAACACAGTAAGAAAGCAGTTTCCAACTGCACAGTCAAAATAAACTGACACAAAATAAACTAAACCTTTCCACATTTGTTACGTTGAAAGGAGTTTTGGGGGGATCTTAAATAAAGAAATGTATGACTGAGCTAGATTTCAAACTTTTTCTTAAAGAAATTAAAGTGTGTAAAGGTTCACCTTCTAGCATGAAAACCCAAAACATACAGCCAGAGCTACAACTGAGTGGCTTAAATCAAAAACATACTTGATGTGTTAGAGCGGTCCAGTCAAAGGTCAGATCTAAATCCATTAAAAAAAGTTTTAAAGGGGCAGTATTGTGTAAAATTAACTTTTGTGAGCTTTACATCCATGTTATAATGTTATCCTCTCATCAAAAACATGCATGTAGTGTTGTTTTGATTCTTTCATTAATATTTGAGAAATCCTTTAATCTTCATGGCAACTATTCAGCGGTGAAAAATGCCTGAGTGGACCTAGCTCCGCCTTCAAGACGCAGCTCCTCATCAGAGCTGCAGTTTCCAACTTACTGAGCTTCTGTATAACAGAGCAGCTCTCAAACGTGACTCCCCAACTCAGTTCCTTCAGACTAGCCAGCAACAATTAGCAAACACCTGGTGGACCTGCGCATCGGGTGATATGAGCCACTTCAACGATGGTAAAAACATTGTTAAAGGACTAATAGAGTAGCAATGTTGTTATGGCTTCCTGAACGTGAAGGTTTTAAAGAGACAGAGACCCAATTTCAAAGCATTAAATCACAAAGTAACATTTATTTTACGTCATATTTGGTACATGCAGCTTTTTTTAACAACTGAAGTTAACATAATTACTTGATTGTACTACAAAATGGCACTAAATGGCTGGAAAACACAAGACTGTCCCTTTAAAATACAAACAAAAAGTAATTTTTCACAAAACAGAACGAGACATAAGGCCATCTGTGTTTTGATTTCACACCTGCAGTTTTGTAAGTATTGACATCAGTGCCGTCATGCATGTTCAGTGAGAATCACACCTCTTACAGTCAGGGTAATAACGGCTTGAGCGAAACTTAGATCAGGTTTCATGTGAAAGCTACACTAAAGAGGCCATTAGGCATAAAAAAGCAGAGACGGTGGACGAGGTTGTGGAGGCTGGGTGTAAAGCTGAGCTGGATGAACCCACATGGGAAACGTTCACAAATAACCAGAAAGTCTTGAAAATTAGAACAATATTTCAAATTATATTGAACAGAAACAGGAAGTGAAGTGATAGAGAAAAGCAATCTGTGACAGACTGATAAGAAAAACATGCTCTTACACAGCCAGCCATTTCCAAAAACACACAAACTATAATTATTATATGGATTTAACTTGTTTTCTTATCAGTAAGATGTTCAGAAAAGCTTCTGTTTGCTAGTTTCTTTTCCAGTTTTTGTTTGGTTTTGATTAATTTTAGTAATCCCACTGAGATTTATAATGCGATTATTTTCAGTGGAGGCTAAGGGTCAGTGCTGTTCCTCATCGTGACAGAAAAGAAAACACGACAGCTTGTTCAGGCAGAAGCTTGCCATCATCTAAACACATATATGGGTTCTTCACAGTGGGCATGTAACAACACAGCTGTGGATGTAATCTTCTGTGAACAGAGCTGCTAAAATCACGAAAAAGACGAGGAAAACAAGCACTGCAGCCATCTATGTAGTCTGGAGTAACAGGTCTGAGGAGCGGCTGAGAAGCATCACTCAAAGCAACCACATCGTTTTTTCCTTTTCAAATCAAAATAAATAATGCAATCAAATGACAACTTGATGAGTGTCTCGCTGCGGCACAAATCAAAGAGAAACCCGGTCCCAGAAATGCGCGGCACACTTTTCAGAGCAACATTACACCAACTTCTCTCAGCCACGGACGAGGAGATCCAGACAGCCGATGCCTTCAGCATGCGTTGGAAACACATGGCTCTAATAGTGGGAGCGGTGTGACAGAACGAGCTGGGTGACTTGTTTTGAGAGGAGAAAAAGGGTAAAAGAAAAAGAAAAGTGGAGCACTTGTCCATTTTATAGCGTTGGCTGTCTGTTCTCTATTCCCTTCAGTAAAACCTCAGCTGACTCTCAGTCACTCTTGTATGCTGAAATGGTTTCACAGATACTCTCACTGCGTTCAGGAGCGGCATGCAAAGAATCCCAACATTTCTGTATCTGAACTCCCTGCGTTTCTGAATAATATATGAAAAGTTCGCCGATTGTTTTCCCCTTTTCCCGCCCCCCAAAACGACTTCCAGCCTGTTCTTTGAAGCTACATGTCTAATGATCAGATGCCTCGATGGTTACTCAAAGCAAAGAAAGACCTGAGGGCATCCAAGAGCATGCTGGGATTTAGGTCCTCTCCCCCTGTGCCCCTAAAAATTGCCAAGCTGCTACAGAAAGTGGACAGATGGAGGTGGAGGATGTACATTTGGTACTAACCTTTGAGGTAATCATCTGGGGTTTTCACTCATTCACATGCTGCATGCAGGACTCTCACCTGCAAGACGTTGCCTGCTGTACTCAGATAAAGCTCTCAAGATAATCCACATGATTGATAATAGACAATCTAATCATCACTAACGAGGTGCTTCTCTGCATTTTACTTTTAAAGCAATAAGTTGTTATACAAATACACAATTCAAACCCCTTTTCACATTTTGCCACGTTATGAGCACAGATTATTGAGATTTTATGCAACAGACAAATCACATCTTTGCACATCTACACATTTAATTTTAAGTACATTTCTATTCGTAAAATATCTTAAGCTCAGTTAAACTGGACCGAGAGCATCTGTCCAGTATCAAAGTTTTTCCGGCCTCTAACAGATTTTCTTCCAGGATTAACTTTTGATTAGCTTCATCAAACTTAGCATCAGCACGGCATCACCACAGCATTATGCTGCCTCCACTATGGTTTTAACCCTCTAAGTTTGTGGGTTTGCACACACTCACAAACTCACCCCAACACACTTATCGTCCAAAATACTCCTAGCAAAAATCCAAAACGTCTCTGTGCTTCGTTCTCTTCTCGTCTCTATATTTCTATCCAGAGCCTTTTGCACCACGTCTCTCATTCTTCCTCTCCCAGGATGCCGACAAAAACCTTTTCATTGGTTGTTTCAGAAATGCGGCGCATTTGAGGAAATTGGAAAAACACAATGCGATTGGGTTTCATATAGCCTTCAAGCACTTTCTGGTCACAAAATGATCACTGAATGAGCAGCAAATGCGAAAAATGCACACAAAATAATGGTGAAAATTATTGGTCATAAATCTCCAGAGCGGGCATCGACCTTAGAAGGTTAAGTGACTTCTGAATCATTTGGTTGCAAAGAATTTTATTTAAGGGTATCAGAGTAAAGGCAGTGAAAAAAATTGCTCTCACACTTTACCCATTTTTATTTGTAAAAGTATAAAATCCCAGATATATCCCTTTCCTTCTTCTTTACAGTTATGCATATCTGTGTTTTGATTTATTGCATAAAAATCCCATTAAAATACAGAGAAGTCTTGTTGTTTAAAAACTTTTTTTTGGTATTAGCTGGCTTTTCTCAAAACTGATTTTCAATAAGATATTATTGATTTCTGATTAAAGTGGAAGGTGTTAGAAGACCAGACCAAAATGATTGGCTCTAGATGCATGTGAAGGTCAAGCAACACAAACAAGGAGGAATGAAAAATATTAAGACTTCAGGTTCAGTTTGGGACTTTCAGCACCACAAAGCAGCCTCACCATGGTTCTACTGATGAGTAACAAATGCTGGAAACCTTTTTAAATACTGCTTAAAATAAAAAAACAATCGTGTTTATGTAGCATTAAACAATTTGAATAACAGAAACTTTATGATTAGCATGGATATAATCTTTAATTTTATGTTTTTTAGGCCACAACTCTTAAAAAAACTTGGTAAAGTTAAAGCTGCTCAATAATATGGGGGCATAGGCTTTAAAAATATGGCAAAAAATATATATTTAATCGATAGACATGACAGTACAGACAGTAACACATCTTTTTAGTGAAAGAATTATTTTCCCAGTAAATATTTTCTGAAAGAAACATGAAATAACCCCATTTTTTTCTCATGCCAGTGTGACAGTGAGCTGAGAAATTGAAAAAGTAGCAGCTATCATTCACTTCTTTAATTACAAATATTCTTTTTTTCCATCCACACATCCAAACATGCAGCCTCACCACCAGGTTACTCTCTTTTTACTCACTTTATTCGACCAAAGTGACAGTTTTAATTGTATGAATATTATCTTCATCTCTGGTTTCCAGCAGCTTTCTGCCCCTCCTAACGTTTCATTATGCATCCCTCCTTTCTTTCACCGTATCTGAGTGTGTGCAGCCCACTTCCACAAAGTGGAACTCATTTGTCTGTCTTCAAAAGCTAATGGTGCCCATAATGGCTGCCACTCACTCAGAGTTATCTCCACTCACTGATATCAGGGTGTAATTAAAACAACTCTGTCCTTAATAAGGTGTCAGAGGTGACAATGCAGTGTGCTGATAACAATTTTTAAAAAAGGACATATGTATATATAGACACATTCATTGACACTCCCTGAATGTGAGCAACATTAGAGTAATTTCCCAATATAAAAACAAAAACTCTCCTTACTGCCAGTCCTTTAATAACGTACTTATTGTGTTTAGTTACAATAGTTTAAGTTATGCTGCAGCATTATGCTAAAGCTAATTTTCATTCTTCAGTTCATCTCTGAACTGATAAGTGCTTCATCACTGCTGACTAGTGAAAAAAAAATCATTAATTTACCAAGCCTATTGATTTTTACTGTACATTAATTGCCTTAAAACTGAAAACCAACACTTTTTTAATTTTGCAAAGACATAAACAAAAGCATCAAAATCAGAAAATGGTTAGAAAGTGACACTTTCATGAATAAAAGAGAATAATTTTGCAATCCTATCATTTTTTTTATTGCATTTACAGTCATATTCAGTCAACGAGAATATTTGTTCTGATAAAACTAGATGGTCAGAGTAAAAGTACCTCTTAAAAATAATAACCTTAAATAGAACAGAACAGAATATTTTCTGCCTTTGTGGAGAGATTCGGGTGCGCCAGCAGCAAAGTGGCAAAATGGGAGCAAATTTACAACATAAGAAAAAATACTGCAGATATTAAAAATATCATATTCAGCTCTCTGTTCTGTATTAAATATACTTTTTATTAGACCCTCCTTTTGCTACTAATGTTTTTTATTCTAAGAATAATAATTTTATTAGCTGAAAGCAAAAAACAATGATAATTAAGAAAAATAAAACATTATTAGACATGGTGTGTGTCACTTAGTTAATTGACTTGCTGAAATAAATCGACTTTAACCCATTTTTTAAACTTTATGTTTAATGTTTATAATATTACTGAATTAAAATAAACTACCTATTTTGTTGTAGATGTTGTAATCCTAGAAAATTGGCCAAAATCTAAATCAGCGAGTCAGACCTCAAAGAAAAATAGAAATCCATGAAATTTGCAAATAAAAACTTATAACATTTTTAATACTTTAATCTACTTAGAATATGTCTGAACTAGTTTCTATCAAATTCAGTTAAAAGAAACTAATACAAATTTTTTTAACTAGGGAAAAAGTGTACAAATGTCTTTTTCCAACTACTTATGAATGCATAAATCATAGCAGGACATGTATCTAATAAGGGCAAAACAAGGACATTTTGATGCGTTTTATCAGTAAAAATTCAGACTTTTAGGAAGTAAAATAAGCCCCCTGGCTTGTTTAAAGGAAACCAAAGGTCAGCACCTGTTTACTTTTCTTTTCTAAAGCCAGGATGTGAGGTTCATTTCCAGAAACGCGGCCGGTCTGGTCTGTTGAGACCCAAACTGCTGCAGGAACACGCCGTCTTTTCATAAAAAAATAATGAATGAGTCTCTGGGTGATGAAATTGAAATGAGTCACAGAATTTAGCAGACAGCTGGCCCTGATGTAACATCATGTTTTGATCTCTTTACAAGCAAAAGGTAATTTTGACGGCAGCTTTAGGTCATCAAATGTCATCAACTCGGCTGCATTGAGGTGAAAATCTCATACTCTGTTGAACAATAAACTGTGAATCCTTTAAGAACCTGGATTTAAAAATGAAAACTCAGAAAGTGGTGACGCCTCGTCTACCATCAGGATCGGTTGACTGAAGACTTGTAATGGATCTGGAAACTGTACACACTCATGTTAAAATGCTTTCCCACAACTAACGACCCATTTGAAAACTTTTTCACATTTTCACATTTGTTAGACAACAAAAACAAAAGAACATTGTGGTTAATTTCATCTTTCACTTCACTAAATCTGAGGAAGACATGTTGAACATATTTTGTCCACAACCCTCCTCAGGTGATCCCATTGGTTTTCTGCTGAATTTAGTTCAAGGCTTGGACCTAAAGACACATTTTCCTTTCATATTGTCATTGCTATTTGTAATTTGACATATTCTCTGATCCTGAGAAAATAAAATCCCTCTTTACCTTCAGCTGAAGGTTTTGGGCCAAAACTGTCCATGATTTCATTTACTTTAATAAAAGCATCTGAAGAATTGTTGCTTCAACAAAGTTCAAATGTGACCAATAATGTTTTCTTGGGCTTTACAAAACATTTTAACATTTTTTTTTTCTTTGCATAAAATCAATCTTAGATACTGATATTTCACCTGGTCAGTTCTGCCTAGCTGTTTTAGAGTCTCTGGCCACTTTTATTCCAAATAAGCTGCTGCTGGCCACGCCCCCAGCTCAACTCGCATCTGACAATGGCTGCAAACAGATGCACAGTTATACAACCATACACCTTTGAAAAGCAGAAGTAGAGCCTCCAGCACAACCAACAAGAATGTATCAAGTGGTTTCTGAATGTTAGCTCAACAACAAAACACTTGTCTTTTCCAGCAGCCATTGCACAGCAAATACAGCAGTAAAACCAGCTGACCAAATGTGCTGGAGGTCAGTTTGGGTTCCTATTTGACAGGGCTGTTCCTGCTGATTTTGAAATGGCTCATTTTGCAGACACCAAGATGGGTGTTTTTATTTTTTTAGAAGCGGTAGAAACCCAAATGGAAGAATAAAAATGTGCAAAATGTAAAGCTGTGTGCACTTCTGCTATCAGGTTATTGCACATTTTTATACGTTTTCATTTTCCCCTACTAGACGATTTTTTTCTCAAGTGAGTTTTTCCAGAGGAAATGTCGTATTATATGTGAAAGATGTTTTGAAATGAAGTGTCAGGGTCTAGTTTTGAACACGGTTGTTGCCGAGGCGAAGGTGCAATCGGACCAGCAGGGTCCTGCGGCGCAGACAGCAGCATCTGCAGGGGCCAGACAGTGACAACTGGAGGAGCATAATAAGCTTCTGCTGCTGCCTTAAACAGGTGCGTCCCAGTCGTCCCGGGGACAAAGACAGAGACAGAGACAAGACGGCACACCTGACAACTCCGTCTCAGCTGCAGCTTTGCGTATTGGACCAACAGGGAGTAAACGTGCAACAATGAATCAATTTACCTTCTCAGATATATCTGTCACTGCAAACCGCAGCCACACTCCGCAAAGACTGATGCGCTCCACTCCAACTGGCTGTCTGAACATCACTCAATAATAGTAATCCCTGTTTTACCTGATGCCACTGCAAGCCACCATGACTAATGCCTTTCATTCAGTTTTATTATAAAGCAGAATCATATTTGCTGTGACTCTGAGGGACGGAAAAAAATATTAACTTATCCTCTAACGTATTTGATATCCAGTAAAACAAAACCAAAAAAACTAGACCTCCTGTCACCACTTGATTTGTCTGCAACTTATCTTAATAAAAACAAAGCATTTCACTCTTTGATTGGGCTTTGATTTTGCAGTAATCAAATATTTGTCCACTCCACTGATATTAAAGCTCTTCACATCTGACACTCAAAATAAAGGAAGTTGATGAATAATGGCGCCTGTGAGCTGATTGAACATAGCGGCACAGATTGAGCTTCAATCAAGCGAGCGTTTAAACTCTGGCTTAGCCAGCTGGCAGCTGAGAAAAACATTTAGTTTTAATTTTGAATGACTGAGAACAGAATGTTTAATGCATTAGGTAACAAAACCACCAGTTTATATTTATCATTAGTCTCTCATGTCGTGTCAGGATAAAATAGCTTTAACTCATGGGAGATGAGATTTGCTGGGAATAATAGCTTGAAGCTTTAATTTCCAGATTCTCTTTATTTTGGAAGTGATTTTTAAAAGTCTATAAGTTTATTGAGCATTAAATTAGTTTGGTTTTTAAATCTCTTTGTTCTTAAACTCATGAAACAAGACAATTCAACTGTGTGGTAAAGAAACCCTTTGCTAATCTTTTATCAATCTGATAAATTTATATCAGCAGGATTAACTTGTGTTTTCAATATATGTTATATGTTATATAATATATGTTTTAAAAGATTTCAAAACAAACCAAAAACTTTAGAGTGTATTTCTCTGTCAATAAGTCAAAATGATCAGTGCAATTAGTGGTGGTAACTCTAAGTATGCTATTTAAATACAAATCAACATAAAAACACACTTTATGTTACAGAAACTCAGAGTTTTTCTTTTAGATTATGGAATAAAGTCTGGAAACTTTTCCCACATGTTTGGTGTTCACTTTTCTTTACTCATCTCAACCTGGAAAATGATCAAAGCAAAAATAAATACTTTTCCAGACTTTTAAAGAGTGCTGAGGATCCCTGCTTTAAGGAGGACCTTTGATATCGGATTTGCTCTTCAACCAGTCCCCAAAACAAACATTTGTCACCTTAACTACTAAGCTCAGCACAGCTCAATCCATCTTCAAGTAGTTTTTTTTACCCACTGCAGACTTTTCCAAGACCCAGGGAAAGCACTAAGAGTGAGCCAGAACAGCATGAATGTGGGTTGTAAATGATAGCTGTTTCCTGAACGTTAAATTGCTCAGCAGAGCTGTGGGGGACTGCAGATATAAGAGCTTCGTCAGTGGTGGGTTTGTCACCTTAAGCAATCAATTTCACTCGATGCATAAGCAAGAGTCTGATGCAATGTTAACACTGATTACAATAGTTTTAAGGAGAGGGGGATTTCTGGAATAGCAGCACGCAAAAGTGGAAATTCATCGTAAAAATGCCCCCTAAATGTTATTACAGCGATCTCTGTAGGGAGAGAATTAAATATCTGCACCTAACAAATGATTATCAGATGTTTTCTAATAAAGTTAATCAAAGTTTCAGTTTTTACTGCCAAAAAGCTTGGTGGTTTCTCTTTTTCTTTTTCTCCTGTCACCGTCTACATGTCTTTTTCTTTATCGCCTTCCCTCTTGTCAGTCTGCAGTGCCGTAAACACAAAATGTCATAATCGTAAAATCTTTCAGGAAACTTCAGCATCCAGTGATGACAAGGTCCCAACAAATCAAACACAAACCCACCGGCTTCCCTGGCAGCGAGCAGAGGGAACGTCAGCCAGGAAACCTCTGATTTCCCGTAAACCAATTTTTAAAAAAAGAGAGAAACAACAAACGGAAATGGAGCCATTGCTGGTTTACTGATTAGCTCGGTAATTGCAGTGGAAATGCCACTCTGAGGTTGATAAGAAAAGAAAGTGCATTGGCATATTCAGGAAATACTAATCAGTCTCCGAGGCTTTCTCGCAGGCGGTTGCAGTTTCTCTCGTTGTGAATGCGACTGCATCCTGCCACTGTTTCTTTTTCTTTTTTCTTTTTTAATCTGCGGTTTGCTACATGTTTATGTGTCCATGTGTGCAACTCCGTTTAGGCTCACTAGCTAAAAATAAAAGCCTCCCACCTCCTGCTCTTTTACATTGCTTGCCAAAAGCAGCATAGCGGAATAAATAAACCGCTATAGAATATTTTTCTATAGCTCATAGTTTAATTATATAAGTAAATAAATGTCTGACTAACAAAAACGTAACGTTCCATTTAAAATAAACAACAAAGAAAATTGGAATATGGCTTGATACTGTGGTTGCATAAGTTTATCTGTCTACTTATTAGAAATCCCCATTAATTTCCACCAAAGGTGCTAATCTTTGTAGGTTCCAAGTGATAAAATACAAAAATATTAATAAATGAGAGTTCAGAGCAGTCTTAGAAAAAACTGTACTGTTTAAATCTCCGTTTTTAATTAACTTACGTCATTCCTGAATTGGTCTGTGGACTACAGATTTTTATAACAAGTTTGTCTCAGCATCGCTCACATGTTTAAATTTAATCAAAAAGTGGTTCAACAAACTATTACTTTAAGGACGTGCACACATACATCGTCAGGAGTGAGTACTCTTGTTGTATTTTTATATTTTTTTATTATTTTCTGTGCTGCACTGCAGTACTTGTCAAAGAGGCATTTGATTGGTTAACCTTTCCAACATGTCAGCTTCTGACAAGAGCAGCGGTAGCATTATTCACAGACTCGGATGTCCATGGCAGACAGATAAATACATTCAGGATTTGGTTTTCAATAAATAGTGAATAGCCCAGGATTTTTCTACATACAGTTTAAATGTCCTTCCCATGCAAGTAAGGTTTCTCTCTGGGTACTCCAGCTTCCTCCCACAGTCCTAAAACATGACTGTCTGGTACCTAAAAATTTTACTCAAGCTCTGCTTCAACTTATTTTTACTGAAGAAAAAGTAAAAAGAAGCTACCTAAGAAAGTATTAAGGTAATAAGAAGCAATTTTTGAATACTGAGTAACTGTTTAACCATAGCCAATGATGTAATATTTAATAACGATGAGATCAGACTGATGAAAATATAAAATTATGTGCAAATATTTACATTTTAAAGACTAAATTAATGCAAATGAATAACAGAATAACTAATTCAGCCAGGAGAAACACTTTCTAAACAATTATTATCAATAAATAAATACATGAATGTAATACTTACAATAGGTAATAAGTACTTTATGTTAGAAAAGGGTAAAGTACTTCCATCAATGATGTAAGCTGTCGACTGTATATTCACTATCTACAAGTTGTGGGCTCAGCAGATAGAAAATAGCATGAGAACAACAAAGATTGTGAACAAATACAGGTCTATATTTAAAATAAGTATCCATTTGTGTGTCTGTGCCTCTTACATTTTTGATTAAAATATGTTTTTTTTTTCCTTTCACTGAAGTCGTTTTGTAAAATATCCATAAATTTGACTAAAAGTAGGAGTAGCAATGGTTCATAGAAATATTACCCAAATAAAAGAGTAATAAAAACTAATTAGGAATGTACATTAGTCCAAAAAGTTACTCATGTAAATGTAACACAGTATATTAGTAAAATAATTAAGCATGTTGGAATTCTGCTTGGGTTGCTAGGTGACGGGCTTATATTCACTAAGGTTGCTAGGTAAAGGCCTGGGCTTCGCTAAGGTTGCTAGGTGACGGGCAGTGCCTGCTGATTTGTGACGTTAAATTCGGAAGGTTTTTGAATTCGGAAGGCACCAACAAAAAACGAGACTCAAATAGAAGTACATCAGGTCTCCTTTAATTTATTATATGTTTTAAAAAAAATATCCTTGTTTTAAACTAGATAATTAGTCAAGCAGACCACCAGTAACAGCACTAATAAATGTGTTTAATATGAGGAGAGAGAATATTCCTGCATAATAAATACTCATTAGAGCTGTGTTAGCGTTAGACACCCAGAGTATTTCTTCTTCCAACTCTTCATATTATAATTCTAGTTTGTTTGTTTTTTTGCTGGCCAAAATGCCTCCCGCTCTTTTTGCTTCACTTCCCTCTCCTTCATCCTTTCGCCCTTGCCTCATGCCGAGCCCTTGGCTGCGGCGCTTCGTACCGGCTACATCCTCACCTGTCACTACAGCTGCTCCCATCTGTCCTTTCTCACTTTGCCTTGCCCTGCGTCCATCTCAGCGACCTTGTTACACACAGAGGCCCCCTCGTCTGTCTGCCCACAGCTCCTGTGTGCTTTTTACACAAATGGGGGAAAAAAAACACATGAAAGCAGGATTTGTTTGAAAATGCTGCTTCTCTCAGCTCTCGTGTCTCTGCCAGCTGCTGTTTGTACTGTGGCAGGATTATTGGATTGTTTACCGGTTTACTTGTTGTCTGCTATCAATCAGCAGTGTTTACAGTACGTGTTCCTTTATAATACAGGATTACTGAGGGGAGATGGTGGGTGTGTGTGTGTGTGTGTGTGTGTGTGCGTGCGTGTGGGCATCTTGCTCAATAACCTGCTTTAACTATACAACTGCTCGGACGATTCTAGTTTAATTTCATTTGCATTTGGGAAATCTTTCATTTCATGCCCATCTATCTGCTTGTAAAGGAAAGGAAAGTAAATCTGATTTGTCTGTTTTTTAGTTTTGCACTGCTGCTACAAATTAAAACATTAGGATTTTGAATCAGCTGGGTGCTGTAACCTTTTTTGTAATCTTTTTTTTTATTGTTGGTTGTAGCACTTTCATAAAGGCTCTCAAGTCGGATGTGTTTCAGTAATGAGGTGGCTTGATTGGCACAATTTACTTAAACTGTTGATATCTGCCAGATTTTTGAAACACAAGTAATTAAATTTTATGACGTTTAAAACAGTATCAAGTTTATGATGCAGGAGGAAACTTGTGAAAGTTCTGTCTGCAGATGATTGCCTGGAATTACCTAGAAAGATTTTACAAGTTAAATTGTCATCCGTCCATATTCATTGCAGAGTAAACATGCTAGCATTAGTCTAGCATCTCACGAAGATGTTCTGTTTCAAATAGCCAGAAAGTGGAAGATGGGAGTCTGTTGAAGGCTGTAGCTGTATTGAGGAAGATACAATGTCATTAAATTTTATTTGTCCCATTATATATTTCTCTTTGTGCTTTTTTCCCACACTTACAAGCTTCCAATGAACCAAGTAGTTTGACAAATACAGCCTACAAAAAGCTACATTTATTATGAAAAAAAGAACAATACCCAAATAACCTGGCAACCTGACATCTGATATTACTGTGATGGTTTGGTGCTTCTTTGGTGCTGCAGGAACTAGATGACTATTCCTGATGGAAACATTGGTCTCTACTAGAAAATCCTGAAAGAAAATGTCTGACCAGCCAGCTTATGTTGGCTACCAAGAGGAAAATAACCTGGAACACACTAAGAAGTTCACACGATACAAGAAAATCAAAACGCAAAACTTGAACTGACATTATTTGTGATACATACTATGACTTTAAGTAGCCGGTATATGCACAAATCTGCCACTGTTAATAGCAGTATGGGCCAAAATTCCTCTGGTGGGATGAAAAATACTTACTGCAATTTCTTCTGCTAAGGATGGCGGCTTTATTACTCCTATTAAAAGTTAGTTTATTTCCCCCCACCTAAATTGCTCAGAGCTGATTGTTTGGTAATGACACACCATCATAATTTAGATCTCTGCTGTGTAAGTGTAACCGGATCCTTTCTGCGTTGTGCTGGTTTTATTGATTGATCAGACCGTGACACGGTTTGTCTTTAAAAAGGATGGTTTCTGGATTTTTTCTGACAACAACAAACAGAAAACAACAGTGTTATAGGCTGTCCGCTCCACGTCCTACACAAAACAAAAGTACATAACAAAAATTAACTTAATAAATCTATAAATAAACTGGATGTAGTAAGATGAAAAATAAACAGCAGGACAACATGACAAAAGGGGAGGGCCTAAGGGGCGCAAACAATTTAAAGACAGTACCACAGAAGAAGAAATAAAAAGGCAGGTCTTCCGATCTTAAACAGTTAAAACAATGACAGATTTTTTAGAGGTGTTTCAGTCAGGTAAGGAACAATACAAACAACAAAAAAAAGGCATTTTGTGTAATTATAACAAAAGAGAAATACAACCTGGTTACATAAGCAGTGTTTGCAGGAGATATGGTATTACTCTTTTTACAAACTGGTCTCGTTCGAGTGTCAAAGCTGACTAAAAGACTTCTGTAAAGGTCACATCTGTTCACACAACTCCATGAACAATCCTCTTTTATCCTCCCAATTCTTCTCCACATGCTGCTTAAGATGTGATGAGATCAAGTTTAAGTAAGATCTTGTTCCTCTGGGCCTTTTTGTCCTGGACTTTCAGACGTATTTAGGACACCTTTTTTCTGCACGTCTCTACATGTTAGCTCACCGCTGCCTTACATCTCAACCGTTCCTAGTAAAGACGGGACAGAAAGAGGTGAGGAAAATGCCACAATAATGAATTTTATCATGCTGCTGTCAGTCTGAAACATTACATAAAGCTATCAGATTGAAAACATATATTAGAAAAGACATATTTTTTGTGTTAGTTTTATCTGGTCCAGATCTTGTGATGCCTTTAAGGGATTGGGGTAACCTTTTTTGGGTCATAGACAGAAGATGAAGTGATGCATAAGTTATGCCTCTATAAAAATCTCAGTGTTTTTCTTGTTAAGGTCTTCACTTTATTCCTGTTTCTAGCCGGCGTTTGTGTACTTTGGTTTTGATTTCAGATTTTGATTATTGATTCAGTGTTTTCTTCTTTGGGATGAAGGATAAAAATCCTTTAACAAGTTTTCATTTGGCATTTTCAACCTCCATGATTCATGCATCCTGCATCCGAATTCACTTCTAAATCTGCTCACGAGAAAACAACAATTTCAGCACATGACTAAATATTCTCATTATTGAAGATGACTAGCCAGCATCCAACAGAAACTTCTAAAAATATGCATCTGGGCTGATCCGTGGTCGCTTGAGTGCAGCAATGCTTCACAGTCTAAACTGCAGCATCATTCCTCCCCAGCCTCCTCAGTCCAACCAGTCCGTCTCAGTACCAGACAGCCCTTTGCAAGCCTGCCACCAGTTCACACAGAACCGGGCCCTTAAGTCACCTGCACTAATCCTCAGAATGAATAAACCATGTGCACAGCGGTGCAGCCAGCCCAATACTATTTTCAGCCCCACTGTCCTCCTTCCTCGGTCTGAGATGTCTATGGAAAAAGTGTTTCCCCCATCTTGGCATCAGAGACACTGAGCGCAGCAACACTGATCCATCCTAAAATCAGACATTGAGATGCTGTAGCAAAAAACCCCCAAAAAAAACAAAACTAAGAGGAACCAAAATGTCTTTCGGATGAGCAGATTTGTTTGGGATTATTGAAGCGGATGTTGGAGTTTAATTGGAAGAATGATTGGGATCAATATTTGTAGTTAACTGATCTGAAATAATTTTACATGAAGATTTTTTTTATTAGCTTTGCTGATTAGAGACGCACCATGAAGCCGTTGGTGACAGGAGTTTACTCTTGGCACACTTTGGGATATTTTCCTACAGTAAACATCAGCACCACAAGGGTGCACAAACAACACTCTTCTGTGTGGATGTTTGAACTGAGGGGAGACCACTCAAAATCAACTAATTAGCGCATAACTAATGTGTTTCAAATGTTAAAATGGTAAATGAAGCCAAATAACTGATCTGAGACAAAACAAATAGGTAAATTGTCAGATTTAATACTGAGTAGAGGGATTTTATCATATTAGAGGTGGGTGAGTGTTTAATAAGTTGAGTGTTTAAAAAGATATAAACACTCAACGAGCTCTATAAGTTTTAATAACGCTCATTCATCCGAGCTGCATGACAAAGCAGCGTCAGCTTATCATCCAAAAACCAGCAAATGTAAGAGAACCATAATTTTCTGTTTATTCAGTCAGTATTTATTACAGTTCGCACAAAATAATGTTAAAATTTTATGATTTCTTTTGTAAATTCAGCATATTATAAAAGGTTTATGTTTTGGAAAGATGGTGAAACCTCTTGATAGAAGAGAAAACTCAGGTTTTTAAGAAAATGGCTGCTTATCAATTAATCGTTAACTTAAAATAATTGTAATAAAGTAGTGCTTTGGGGTTCCTGCTTTGTTATAAAGCCTGACTTTAATATAAAACATCTATTATTTGTGCTGGGGGTTTACGGCGACCTGGGTAATGTGGCAGCAATCACCATTTGGGGTTGGTCAGCAGTAAATACCTCTTCTTCAGCACTGTGGGGGAAATATTCATCTCTCAAAGGTGTTCATAAGTTAATCACTGTGCTGCTGATGGTGGAAGGAAATTTAATTTCCTGTTTATTGTCCAATTCTGCTCATCCCAATGTTTAGCATTTCTATTTTTTTACTTAAACAAAAGCTTGCGACTTGGGAAGTCAAAGGAGTGTATAATAGGAGCAGAGAGAACAAAGAGGAGGGCAAAGAAGCGATGTAGAGGAGGAGAGAGAGAAAGAACGAAGACGAGAGATGAAAGCATAATGAGCATCGTCATGCCCATGGGAGAGGATGTGAGGAGTTTGCTGTGCAGGAAAAGTGATGAAGGGTAAATGCAGAAAACTGTCAAAGACCTTTGGCAGAGAGAGGAAAGAAAAGCCAGAGCTGGCACGCATTCTCTCGCTCGGCACACGACGACAGTTTCAGAAGCCAGACTGCAAAGAGCAGCTGTGCTGACCCAAAGCCGCTGGGCGATGTGGGTGGTGGCTGCGCTTCACATCTGTCGCCTCAGGCCCTAAAAACCCAGAGGAGATGCAAGCCTTAAGAATATTTTTGCCAAATGAAATATGCGACACCATCCTGCTTGAGCTTGGCTCTATTCCAGCCCCCCAGATTGCCGAAGCTGTCAGAGAAATCTGAGCTCAGTGTCCCCTGCAGGGTTACTCCTTAAGAATTCAAGATCATCAGTACATGAACTCTCCAGCAGTCAAATAATTAATTAGACACTCTGAGTGTGTCTACTGTACAACAGCAATCCTACGGCACAATAAAACTTTCAGTGCCACTGAAATCCACTTCTGCAGTCAGTGCAGAGTCCTGCTGAATATTTTCCCAACACTTCATATGTTCCACATTGAAACTGGGTCAGTTCATACCAAGGCATTGTAAGAATCAACTCCCTGAAGGTAGCAAGAGAAAATACATCATTACCAAAAGGCCTTCAGTTGGTTAAATGCATACAGCACCAGGCACATTTATTGGCACCGCTAGTAAAGATGTGTAAAAACCCGTAAAACTTAAGCCTAATTAGGAACCTACAATTAGTAATATACAACTTTTCCCCCCTGGGGAATAAATATGAAGTATTGCAGAGGCCCATTTCTTTTGGTCGTTGGCCTGTAGGCTGCAGGAGAAACCACATTTATCTTGTCAGCACTAATAGTCAGCAGGACAGCAACGGAGGCGAAATGAAATCTCCAAAGTCCATTTTTAGGGACCTGCAGTAAACATTGGTCTCTTGTTACCAAGTCTTCATAGCAACAAATTAAACACCACCTACAAGCTAACTGATTGTTTTTGTCCTGTTTTATGTCCTGTTTTATATTATCACAAATGTAAACATTTTCTTTTTTTAACTTGAACGTAACTAGAGCTGCTACGGGTAGATTAAGATTTTCTTTAACAAACAGTTGAGGAGTTTGACGTAAAACGACCAAATAAAGGGAAAAGCAGCTCATTCTGCTACGATCTGTCAAAATTCAAGCTCAGTTTCTCCTGAGTTCTAGTTCTTATATTTTGAGTTGTTTTATGTTTTGTTATTCAATATGCTTCTTTCATGTTAGTTATAGATTTAATAATTCTTTATGTCTATTTCAGTCAATTATTTTCCCTTCTCTGTCCCAGTAAACATCCTCAGCTGTATTTATACTCCTGACTCACATTCAGCTATTGTCAGATCCATCTGTTTTAATCCCCATGTCTCACTTTTTATTCTCTTTTTCCGTCTTTAGGACATCTTTCTGTCATTTGGCTCTTTCTTTCATGTCAACATTTGAACTATTCCCATTTTTAAGTCTGATGGCGGCTCTGTGATGCTGTGGGCCTGTTTCTCCTCCACAGGGACCATAAACTAATCTATAACCTGTAAATGTGAGCCGGATAATCCAGAACTTATGGTCACATCAAGACAGAAAGTGTTCACCTCTAGATTTCTCTAAGGAGTGTAGACATATAACCAAAATATAAAGAATTTAAAGTGGGCAGAATTATCCTTAAAGTTTTGCATGTCTAATTTTAAAGCAGAACACATCTCCAGCCATGAAATATAAAAATCCAGAGCTTCCCAAGGCTGCCTCCTCTCTTTTTTTGACATATCTTTCATTTTGTCTGCAGCATCTCCAAATGCATGTTTCTTACTTGAGACATGACAGCTGCAATCAGAGTACAGAAATTAGAAGGCAACTGTCACTTCTGCAGCACGGCGCGGCTCACAAACGCACATCTATTCCCGGGGTACAGCTGTCAGATTCCTTGACAAACAAAAAAGGGCCAGGCATTAGACCAAGAGAAGCTCTTGTCAGAGTGGGACTCTCTCTTGGTTCCCCTTTGCTAGAGTTCACTGGTGAGTGGGTTGTAAAATGAGTACAGTTTGCTGTCAACACCAGAAATGCCTCAGAGTCCAATTAGCCATGATGATTCCCCTCAAACGCTGAGGAGCTCAGGAGGGGCGCTGGGGGCTTCTGATAACTCTGCTGCAACTGGTAAAGCATTTATCCAGTCCTCAGAGAGAAGCTCGGAGCAAAAGGACTTCACAAGTGACTCCGATTGCTCTTAGCGTTCAAAATATTTTCACTTTATGTACCTATTTCTATTTCTCTAACAAGTTAGTTTAGTGTGTAAAATCCCCCTTCCCTTTCAGAAAAAGAAACTTGATCAGGTGGGAGCGTTTCTGCAGGTGTCTCACAATCACAGCAGTGACGGGTTGCCCTGTCACAATAACAAATTTAGCTGGTGGATAAATTGTCCCAATTGTTGTTTTGAGACCATTTTCAAGAAATGTATTGAGAATGGCAGAATAATGCAAGTTTCCCCTCTTAAAGACCAATAAACATTAAAGAAACATTTGCATCTTTTAATGCATGTCTAATATTGTGTAAAGAAAATGCTTCAGCGGTTAATGAAAAATCTTTTTAAAATCTGATTAATCGTCAGAATAATCAACTGATAAAATCGATTAGTAAAATAATCCTAAGGTACAGTCCTTCTTTAAAACCGCTAACCCCTGCTGAAACATGGTAGTGGAAGCATTATCCTGTGGGGATACATGTTTAGTCTGAATTTAATGGGAAGATAAAACTGAACTGAATGCAGGAAACGCTGGTAGAAAACCTGCCAGAGGCTGCAAAAGATTTGAAAATGCTCACAACAGAAGAACAACCCTAAACCTACAACCAGAGCTAATTTACTAGAATGGCTCAGTCAAAGTCCAGACCAAACTTGAAAACTCACATTCAGTGAACTTGAGATATTCTGCAAAGAACAATGGACCAAAGTTTTATTCTCTAATAAATCTGAAAAACTTTTCACAATGTAAGCGTTTCATATCTGCCGATATTGATAATCATTGATTAGTTTTTTGGGTTTTAAATATCTTAAATATTCCCAAACTGGTGGCGAGACTTTTCCTCTTTTATCCACAGTTTTCACTAAAAGTTGTCTTTGTTATTTTTAAGCAGTTATGAGGCACAGTGGCAAACCTTAAACTGCTGCTGCGCAAGTTACGCAACAGGTTGTTGCTAGGTAACCAAAGAGTGAGTTGAATCCAAAAACCTCTCTTAGCTGGCTAAAGTCTTTCCTCTGCCTACATTCCCCGGAATGTTGTGTGGTTCTGGATCAGAGTTCAGTGAAATTATTGAATATTCTGTCAGATGTATTATCTATTTATATTGATCATGTCTATATAGATATTATTATTGATTTATTGTCCAGTCATAATCTCTAAATGTCTAAAGCTGGAAGGTAAAACCCACAAAAAGAGCATTTCCAGTCTCTTGTTGACGTTTCCGATCTTACCTGGTTCCAGCTTGTTTCTTGTCTTGCTGGTTTCATCAACAATCTCTCAATCTTTTCAACAAGAACCTCAGAAGCAGAGACATGCTCTATGGTCGCCCACTGCTGCTCTATTATCTCCGGCTGGAAACTCTCCAGTTTTCTCTGTTCAGAGTCATCCGGACATCCGTTTCCCCCCCAATGATTCCCAGAACTTTTCTAGAACACAAATCTTTGCTTCAAACCCAGAACCACAAACCTGCTTTAACATTCATCTTCCTAAACTCCCTTGTCATTCTAAAATCTCCTCTCATCCTCAGATTTCGCTGAAATTCGAACATAGAGCTTCTCTGATTTGCACGTTTGTGATTTTAACTCATTTAATTATTCATTTGTGATTCTCCATGTGGGTCAGGAAACTGTGGTTGCAACAAAAGATGATTCTACAAACTATTCGCACTGAAAGGTCAAATACAAATGCACAAATATAAACTAAAAATATTAAAATAACTTCGCAAAATATAGAAAGATTACATCTGCTGTGAGGCACGCTCTCTTTTCCAGACAATTTATAAATTGTCACTTTAACTGATGACTTTAACTATTATGTTGCACATCTTGTTTGGGTCTTGTAAAATTAACAAAAGACAACATCTTGACAAACTACTTGCTGAACTCTTACCAAACAGAACATGACATTAAAAAGGTACCAGATTTTAAATGTCTTATCAGATTCTGTCCCAAAACAAACAACGTGTCCAACATGGCCGCCAACATGCCCTGTTTACTATGTCATTATCGTGCCTCGCTCACACTTCTGAATCCGACAGCTCAGCACTCTTTTCTGTCAAAGTCAGTGAGACGTTTTAGCATATTAATGACAGATTCATAGGTTGGTAAATTTGGCAGCAGCTCAGTTTTTCAGAGCATTCATTAAAAAGAAAACATCCACTCCAATTTTAATTAAACTCAAGCTATATTTCCCAAAAAATATTCTTAAACCTGTCAAGTCCAAACAATGACGGTGTAATTCTCCTCTGCAGGGACTCCACTTATCAACCACAGCTAAATTATAATAAATAAACCCCTTTTATAATATATTAAAAAGGGCTTATACTCTTTATTTCAGTATTTGTTTAAAAAAATTGTCTTGGAGACATTTAGACACTTTTTGTTTTTTATCGTATTTTTTAAAAATAGAATAGATCCTGTTAAATCATTTGAGAGCTGATTTTGCGCTCTTTTAACAAACAGTATGAGGCGGAGTCTTATCGGCCTCGTTTCTCGGTTTGATCTTTTCACAAAGATCAGCCAGTTGGGATATAGTTCTTTCTTTATTCATCAGGCACGTTGCCGTGGAACGCCGTAAAGATTAACAATGCCTCGCATCAAAGGCGGCCTTCAAAGGAAGTGTGTTTTACAGTTTGGTGGATGTGATGTGATGTAGATTAGAAAAGGATGACGAGAGGAAAGAAATCAAGACCTTAAACCTCTCCGGGGGCTGAGCACCTTTCCGCTGTCACTCTGTTCTTGCCAAATTTAATTTTCTCAGCCCTTCCTTACAGCCTCAATTACATTTTGACAAAATAAAAAAAAGAAAAGGAATAGGAAAATGATTCTTGGACTGATCCAACTGCAAGAAGATGTCATTATTTTCGATTTATTTGAAACACGGAGAGATCAGCGAGATGCTTCAGCAGGAATCAGAGGCGCGCCTCATGTTCCAGGCGTTCACGTCTCCACATTTCATATTTCAGCATCTGAAAGAGCCGAGGCAGAACTAATCAAATGTTGGACAAGACGTGCCCATCGGTGCAGAGAAGTGATGCAACGTTCGGGTTAAGGAGACATGCTCTCTGCTCTGGCATCATTAAAGCGCCACACAACCACAAGCTTCCTCCCACGACTCAAAGGGACCGCTTGGTGGTGGAAATTATGCTTCCTGTTCTCACTTCAGGGGAAAACAAACTCATTAGAGGCCTTGTTATGACGCAACTTGAAGACAAGTTAAACGGTGGTCACAGTTGATGAAACTTTATTGCTTTGTCTGCAAAAGCAGCAACACTAAGTCGCATTAGACAGAAGTACAGAAAATCAGTGGACTTGCTCCAACATGCTAACTTCAGTTAGAGTTCTCAACATTTCTTTATCACAAAGGTTTTATGTCAAAGCATGTACAGCACAGGTGTCAAACTCAGGGCCCGTGGGCCAAATCCGGCACGCGACAGCTTTTTATGTGGCCCTATAGAGTCGAGACTAGACATTAAGTGTGCTTTAATATTATGTTTTCAATCAAATCAATGCCGTTTTTATCTGTTTACTGCTAAATTATATCAATCAGTTGGGAGTTTATTGCAGATTTCTCAAAAATTGTCAAAAACTTTCTTACTTGTACTAAACAGCTGCCTCAGCTTTAATTGATGTCAGATTGTAGTCCATGAGCCATACAGTGAGTAGTAAAAAGTGGCATTTACCGTCATAAATAATATCGCAAATATTTCCACTTTTATAGCAAGAAGAATCACAAAATTCTGGAGGGACTGAAAAGATGTTCAATAATATTATTTAATTTTAATAATTCATTGATATTTTAGCAGTTTGTGAACACATTCTGGCACAACCGGCCGTTAAAGAGTATTCAGGATCTTGATTTGGCCCAAAATGAAAATGAGTTTCATTAACCTCATCATAAATCTTTGATGTACAAATATTTATAAAAAATGAAGAATGTTTCTGCAAAAGAAAACATTTCTCCCAGAATCAGGGTTATAATTGTTTATTTTGTTGTGACTTTTTATTTGTGTAATTCAGGTAGTTTTAATTGTGTTTGGTAGTTTTTATTAGTTTTTATTAATTAGACCTAATTTAGTTTTAATTTAGTTTTTATTAGCTAAAGTAGTAGTTTTAATTTTTTCATACTTTGGTTATTTTTTATGTGCTGAAATCAAAGAGGTTAAAAGAATTGTATTTGTGATCATATTTACACCAATCAGGTAATGATTATTCAACAAAAGACAACATTTTAACAAAACATTTATTAAATTATTATTGGACAACCAAATGACGCTGAACTTTTCTCTCAGCTTTTAGTGTCACCATTTTGCCGACTAGTATAAGTACCGAGTATGGACTACCGTAATTTACCAGCAGAGTAATAAATAGAGTCATAAACACGAAATCGGAGGATATTATATCTATAATTTGAATATGCTTTAGTTAGTTTTATAAAAGCACAATATATTTCCAGATAGTAATCGTTTTTCACTTTAATTACCGTTTTTCTTTATTTAAGTTTTCATTATTTTGTTAGTTAAATGTAACGAGCTTTCTCCTCATAAACGAGTACATTTTGTCACATTACAACCCAACACTTTAATTTTATTGTTAATTAATAGAAGTAGCAGAGAGCTGGTAAGTATATGGAAAAGGATACTGTCCTGGTTGAGATTAGAAAGAACCCAAATGTAGAGAAAACTGTGGCTAAACAGAGTGCTTTAATAAAATAAGAGGAACTTACAGGGAAAACCGCAGGGAGAGAAGGTCATCGAACGTGGATAGTAAACAGAAGAACCGAGCGATGAATAATGAAAAACCAGGAACCTAAATACTGAGGCAGGGTGGAGAATCACAAAGGAACCAGATGAACTAATCAGAGGACAAAGCAGGGAAATAAAGGAGGAGACTGATTAACGCAGAATGAGCTGAGATAAGACTTAAAGATCTACAAACAAAAAGATAAAGGTCTGAAAATAATCTAAGATAAATCTAGATCCCTGTCTTTAACATTATTGCTCTGCACCCTTCATAACTTTTGACAAATGTTGATTTGTATCTTCTTACTTTTCCATGAATATGTGCTTTGTGGAGTTTATAATCAAACGGACTCTAAATTTTGGAAATTTCTTCTTCTTGGTAGGTTTACAGATGTGTAATAGTGAGAAAATTAATTGAACTCTTCGAGACCTACTAATTTGTTGAATTTTGAAGGCCATTGGTTACACAAAATTTTATTTAGATGCGTCAGACTACCGGAGGATGAAAACAAATGTAAAGCTAAGATATTTTTAGTGGTAAAATAATTTTTATACTCTACTTTTTGTTGGTTTATGACATACAAACACAATAAAATAGAATAAGTTTAGTGTGGATGTAATGTGTTGAAATCTAAGCAAAGTCAGTGGATAAAATCCAGGCAGAAAAAATAAGAAAATAGTAAAGACTGCAATTTATATTTGATGTAATTAAGTTCATAATGTAATTTTAGAGTGTTTTGTCTGTTTTCAAAGACTGGAAATTAAGAACATTCTTTAATATCTACACAGCACAAGGTGAAAATGAGTGCTTTTGATTTTGGGTCATTTTGACTGTTAAAATGGTTTTCAGCCTTTCTGCTGGTTTTAAACTGGCAGAAAGGCTGAAAGCACCAGCAGTGTTGTTACTGAACAAACAGCAGCGCTCAAGCAGGAGGGAAAACTCAGCAGCATCATAAGAGATAAAAATTTTATTTCTTTCCCTTTTGCAAGTACAAAAAGTGAAAACAGAAATTATATTGTAAAAATGTAAGAGGAAAAAAAAGGAAAATACTAGAAATGATCTAAAGAACTTGATATTTAATGATAACCCTATTAAAAATTAAACCAAGTCCGTGTTGACCGAACTTTTAAAAAGGAAGAGACAGCCATACCTGGTTTGGATTTCTTTGAGAAACTTTACACCCCAGGTTATTTATCATCGGACCTTTAGGGATTTTCTTTGTTATGGAGGTGAAGAAAATCATCTGCATTTCCAAACACGCTCACAATCTGCAGCACGTAAAATATAACCTTAATTCTGCTTTGTACAACTCCACACTATGCTGAAAAGTATCTGCACTTCAGTTCTGGCTCCTGGTGAAACATCTGTGTGGGCAGATGTTAATAATATGTCTAATTAACACCGCTTCAGTTTTAGGGGAGGCACATAAATTAAGCTGCAGAGGTGATGACTTTAGCAGTTGCTTCATTCTAGTCTATGATCCGAGTTTAACCACCGTAATTTTTCTCAGTGACATTTCAGTGACTGCCTGGAGAGTTTTAACAGTCAGAACCTCGTCATTCATCACAGACCTCCATTTTAAAGTAAACAACGCCGTGGTCGGACTTCGCTGAAACATTTCCACGAGAAAAAACAACGGAGAGGTAAATCCACAAAGTCTGCAGCAAGAATAGGCGGGGTCCGCTATACATGTTCGCAACAAAGTCCAATAAAATAATTCTGAGATGACAGAAATTTGGTTGGGATGTTCAGGAAAAACCCTATGATCCAAAAGCAGCTGGAACAAGAGTGTGTTTTATATCACCAAGCACTGAGAGTGTAAACAGAAATAAGATGGTAAAAACAGAAATGGTAGCTCCATTAAAGCAAACTGTCTTCTGGAGAAAAGTTTAATGATTAAAAGAGAAAAAATGATCAGAGGTGATGATGAGGCTGTCAAAAGCAAAAACATTGTACCAAGTAGCAAGGCGGTGTTAGCATGATGCTGAGGGATGACTTAGTATGTTGCACAGTGGGTGCAATAATTAATTAATAACTTCCTCCAGATTCTCCAGCTTCACTTCAAACCAACAGCAAAACCAAACAACATTTAACTTCTTCATCATCATCCATTATTTAAAGGCCTGGTTCCGTCCAACCAGTTTAAACGATCGGTTCCGATTCTGACAAGCTGATCAAACATTCAGGCATGTCAAATGTTTGATTAATACAAAAAGAAAATATTTAAAGGACATAAATCCAAATTTCATTCATTTTATATTCCAACTTATTTGGTCACCTGATATGCCAAAATTCACTAAATTTGTTAGCTGCATAATGACTTCACCCTTTAAAAATAATGGCTTGAAAAGGTTATAACCCTTAAATTAAAATGGCATTCATGACCGCGACGAGGGGTTGAAAACTTCTCACCATCTACTCCTACTTTGCTTTCAGAGTTAAATAATTCCTTGCAACCTGTTTAGTATTTTATGCTTTCTAATGGTCCAGGACCTGAACAGCATCTATGCACAGAAAAAACATGAAAGTTTAAACCTGTTGATGCTTCATCTTTTCTGTTTTCTAGCCTCTACTGACCAGTCTCATTTGCATGGGCTTTGGTTGGATGTGAACATTGTGTGAAATGCTAAAGAGGGTGAACAAAGAGCCCAAAATGTAATGTGTGTGGAAAAAGAAAAGCATTGGCTCTAATATTTGCAATCCAGCTTCCAAATATTTACTGGCAGCTCCTGACGCCGAGGGCTTGCAGCCTTACAATGAACCCAGTTGAGGAGAGAAACTCACCACTTTGAAGTGCTCCGGTCTGCACTCTGTGCCGTGGAAGTGGCAGGACAGCAGCATGTCGTTGAGGTTGTGGCCGGTGCGGTCGTAGAATTCCCGCATGTTGAAAGGTCTCGGCTTGAAGTTCTGGAAGTCGGTTTTGAGCTTCAGGCTCTCCAGAACGCTCTCCTCCACCAGGTGTATGTCCCTGATCTCATACCTGGAGAAAAAGAGAGAGAAATTTGAGGAATTTTTCTGCCATAATCCAAGAGCACACATTTTCAGTCTGAAAGCAGGATTTCATGTCTTCTGTTCTCAAAACTTTTTATACTTTTGCTTTCAATTTTATTTTGAAAGCAGGACTTTATGTTTTTCTTCTCAAAACTTGTACTAAAAACTTCTCTTTGTGCTCACACTGCAGCCTGAAGTGACCCAATTCCAATTTTTTGTCAAACCAAATTTTTTTTGGCGGCGGCCATTCACACTTCCAAATAAATGCGACTTGAATGTGTTCTGCAGTGTGAACGGCAACGACCTGCGCAGTAGAGGGCGCAACAGCGTCATCGTTCTCAGTGTTTTGCCAACCAACCTAAAAAGAAGCAGTGCTCTGTTTGCGGAAGTAAACATGGATGCTAACGGTGGAGCATAGTTTACACATTTGAAGTTGTTGTCCGACTGGATCCAGCATATTAACAATTTAATCCTCATATAGTCCATCATGGTTGTTGTTTTCCTTCCCAAATGGGCGAATCAGGACGCAGAATTGACAACAGCCTCAGCTTTCTGCCCCGTGTTACACTAAACATCCGCTAGCAGTGTGCTACTGATCGCTAACAGCTACTGATCTTAGGCAGGAGTTTGTTCCAACCCACTCCCTACATCCAGTGGGTGGCGCAGGTTGCTACAATTGATAGTAACCACACAGGCACACCCTCTAGAAGGAAACAAACGCACCCAGTACAACACTTTCATTCTATTGGCTGAGAGGTTGCCAGGCAACAGTGCATTTTAGTTCCAGAAGCAAGCAGAAGTTTTTAGTAAAGGCATCACAAGTTTTGTGAAGAAAGACATGAAGTCCTGCTTTCAAAATAAAAATGTAAGCAATAGTATTAAAAGTTTTGAGAACAAAAGACATGAAATCCTGCTTTCAGACTGAAAATGTGTGCAGAACTGAAAGTGCTATTATGGCAGAAAAATTCCCCCACAGATATTCACTTTTATTTTACATGCAAATTTAATGCCTTTTAATTTAGCATGGAGTTATGAGTCTGCAGAATCCTGAATAGAACAGTCACCTGCTTCCGAACAAAAAGTGAACCTCAGTTTCATTTTTCACACCGTTCAGAAAGGTCTCTTAAGTTTTTATCAGTGAACTTTCTCTCTGCTCAGCTGGAGCTTAAAATAATATTCCTGAATAAATCAAAAAGGACAGAAAACTGACTATAAAGCTCAACATGATGGTTTTTCTGTGGCATTTTGCTGCCTCTCAAATGGACGGGCATTGCCAGAGTGGAACAGTTTATTGAACGTTTCATAATAAAGTTCAGACACAGACCCATAAACCCAGCCATCCAATCACTGACAATGCAGCAGCTCTGGGCTATACACAGTTACTCAGCTGAAGCCTCACCTATCTGGACCCTAAAGAAAGATGTGCTTGGGTTTGACTGGTGGCTCCTAAATTTTGTCTGACTAGTTTGCTTTAGCCAGGAGACATTTAGTTAAACTTTAATGGTTCACCAGAATAACATACAATAACATGAGTCTGGGTGAGTAATTAAAATCTGGAGTATGGTAAAGGGATTTTTATTTTTTCTTGGAAGTGATGAAATCAGCAGTTAATATCAGTGCAGCTGGAGGCTCAGACCACCAGACAAACAAACACCCTGGAGTCCATTTCGCTGAGAGTCTGGCTGCGCTCCGAACGCTAATTAAAGGCTAACAAATCGAGACGAACAGATTTAAAGCATCTTGTTAATCTAATCCGATGGTTTTTAGCACGCAGGAAGAGCAATGTGAAGGAATCAAGTGTGTCGAGAGAACTTGGAAACAGCAGACTCAAAACGAAAACCAAAAAAAAGAAATCTTAACGTCTCCCTGATATATAGGCTCCTTTTATTGACAACTAACTAAATCACATCTTCAGAAGCAGAGCTTTGAGCCACTCTTGAGTTTTATTGAGCATGAACCCAAAACAAGCAGTTGCCAAGCACGATTTAGCAGCCAAGTGTCTAATTACTAATGAACTCTTTGAATTTGGGCCTCATCAAATTAAAGCTGAGTCTTGGCACTGTAACACAGAGACCACTGTGTTAATCCCAACTGAAAGCGCTGCCGCTCAGAGCCGGGGGAAGAAATGATGCGCAGTTGTGTGTGTACTTTATTCTGGACTAAAACCGGCTCTTCGGCCTAATTGGTCCACTGTGCTCAGCAGCTAGAAGCTGGATTTTTAGAGCAATAATGTTTGGATGATTTCAGATTATTCCAAAGAAAAAAATATCGTTGTTGGAAACATCTACAGTGCAAGTGTAGCACTACTTAATGTAGTTAAGGGACTAGATGGCATAACACCAGAAGACTAGATTCATCTACTGGAGCTGTTGTCAGTAATCAATAAAACAATACAAAAGAATAACTGCTTTCAATATTATGTATTTAAAGTAAAAAATTAAGTGAACACCACAAAACACAAACATACATGGAAACCAAAATAAATAAATAAATACAATATATATACACAGTACTGCAGTAGATCTTCTATTTAGATGTGCACAAAGAGTCCTAACTTTCCCCGCTGGTCAGCACATTGTCTGACCGACACACATTTAAAAGTCCATGTTTTAATTGTCCAGTTATTTGAGATGAAAAAATGTCCAAGCGCAATTTGTTTCCACCAGAAAAGGGATGAATAATTGATTGTGTGTCTAGGTAGTGAGATGGAGGGGGAAATGTTATGGACCATCAGACTCCTACCAGACCAGTATGGAGTAAATTTCAGGTTCTCCTGGCTCCAGCCAGTTGTCAGAAGTTCACCATCCTTTAATCCTACAAAGGGATCACCTGGCCTGTATTGAAATAAACAGGACCAGTAAATTACCAGCCTGCTAGTTAACTAGACTTGTTTCAGTTATTATATACAGAAATAAATGCAATTATATCCACAATCTAATCTTTCAGACAAATTAAAGATATCAGCATTCATCTCATTATCTTAAACACATATTGAATTTAAGAAGCTACAATTGATGATCAAACAATTAGCATTGGCTACCACCACCAACATGCCAACCAAACAAACATTTGTGTTCACTACTCACCAATTCCATAAATAGTTCAGTGCATGACAACTTCATGGCTCCAAGCTCACTGGATGTTCAGATCTACATGATTTGTTATATTGCGAGTTTTAAAAGTGCATAATAAACAAAAAGTGGAGCTATGTATATATTGTTTTTATTGCTGTTGCTTAATCTCACAGCAAGCATTTTAGAGGACATTTATTCAATGTCTCATATTTATAAATAAATGTTTGTAACAAATGATTGATACTTCTGCTAATGATTTAAGCAACCTCGTTTGGCAATAGCACAGCACTTAGACTTCAGTGATTTATAAACTAGCATTACTATTTTAAAGTCTGTTCTCTGAGCGACACTGAACCAGTAAGGACTTTAAAACTGAGGTGATTTGATCTATTTTCCTAGTTTTAGTGAGAACATGAGCAGCAACATTCTGGATCAGCTGCAGCTGCCTGATTGACTTTTTAGTCAGGCCTGTGAGGACACTGCTGCAGTAATCAAAGCGACCAAAGAAAGCTGCATTTCTCCAGATCATTAGTACTTTTAATCCTGAAAGTGTTCTTCGGGCGACAGAAGCCCGGCTTTGTAACTGTCTTTATGTGTCTCTGAAGGTTCAGATCAGTAGAGTCCAGTTGTTGTAGAAAAAGCTGCATGCTGACTCTAGATGGTTCAACTTTAGGTCCAAAAATAATTAATTCAGTTTTGTTTCTATTGACCTGAAGAAAGTTATGGTACATCAAACTTATCGACTGCTATTGTTATTTATTCTTGTATGTTTATTATTATTATTATTATTATTATTATTATTATTATTATTTTATTTATTTAATATTTATAATTTATTTACTAATTTTAATTTTGATTGTGTGCTACGCTAGGACAAACCAAATTCCCCCATTTGGGATCAATAAAGTCTTATCTTATCTTATCTTATCTTATCTTATCTTATCTTATCTTATCTTATCTTATCTTATCTTATCTTATCTTATCTTATCTTATCTTATCTTATCTTATCTTATGTCAACGCACTGATATGTTTTACGCATCTGCTCAACCCTTGAATGGGTTCATATGGGCTTCATGGTAATAGAAAGTGCTGGTTCTGATAAGTTTCTGTCCTTCATATTCATCACAATGTTTGGAGATTTAGAGCAGGACCTGTTATTAAGCCACTAAAGAACAATTCTCAGCTCACAATTTTTTAAACTTAAACTCAAACCTGAATGATGGATTTTACTAAATGCTCTTATTATTTCTTTCTGAAATTGAGCTTTTTGTGTCGCTACAAAGAACAACAAAAATTGCAAAGCGATATTCTTAGTGTGCGCCACTTTGGGTTGATTAGCAGCTCAAAAAATTCTGCTAAGCAGCACATAGTCAGCAAACTCACTTGACATGTTCACACCTGGCATTAATGTGTCTCCCAACTAACACAAGGCGACAGCTCTGAGAACAGAACGCACCCAAGGCTCCATGAGGCTCCATCTAGCTCAAATGCTTCCCTTCATAGATGGTCTGCTCACAAGGGACAAATGAAAAAATAAATTTGAAATAGTTTCTGGACTGGGAGTTGAATCAAAATATAGAAAACCCAGTTAAAGAATAAAGAGATCAGTTCGATAAAAAAAAGGGGGGGAAGCTCTTTCCTTTTATGGCATGATCAGGTTTGCAGAAACAAACAAAAGAGCCGTTCTGCTGGTGTGTTACAGCAAAACACAGGGTTAGATATCTGTGTCGACTCATTCAATTTTCATGTAGTTGTTGGCCAGATGATAATTGCTATAACTGGCTGGTTTCCTGTAATGAGCCATGCTGGTGCGCATTGATGAAGGCTTGCAACGCTAGACGTGCACGATTTCAATCATAACTCTTTGCAAGCAAATATCATCTACAGACAGGCTAATAATAATTGAGCAGTGACAATAGACAGTGTGTTTATTTTCCTACTCCAATGTGAATGCACTGTTCTGTTGACTGAGGTAGAATAGAAATTTACGACGTCTTGTTCACGCTTTCAGACAACAGCTGGTATAAATGTTATGTATTGCAAATTTTTTGCTCAGGTCCCTCTTGAAAATGAGATCTAGATCTCAACAGGGTTTACCTGATTAAATAAAGGAATATAAAACTAGCTCTGGGGGGAAAAAAAATGAAGAGACCACTTAAAATGATCAGTTTCTCTGATTTAACATTTTATAGCTGTGTGTTTGAATCTAATGAACATTGTTCTTTTATTCTATGAACTACCGACAACATGTCTCTGAAATTCCAAGCAAAAATTTTTGTATTTATTTGTAGAAAATGAGAAATGGTCAAAATAACTAAAAAGATGCAGTGCTTTCAGACCTCAAATAATGAAAAGAAATCAAGTTTATATTAATTTAGAAACAACAATACTAATGTTTTAACTCAGGAAGAGTTCAGGAATGTTTGGTGGAATAAGCACGAGGATTTCAATGGGGGCAGTGGGGTTTGTATACATATATATAAATATATATAAAGGTAGATTGATAAATAGATAGAAAATGAGACAGATGTCTCTCAAAACATAATGAAGCAATATAATAAAAGTAGAAAATTGACATTGTATTAAATAAAAAGTTGTTGTTTACAAAGTTTTGACATTTTCCAACATCTCTGCATTTCACATAGTGTAGTTTTCAGCTACATTTTTGTATCAAATCATTGTTTGCACCGCCTGCCAGTCTTTTTAGAAGCTAAACGGCGCTGGAGACCCCTCACCACACACAGCATTATTCTGAGGCGCGGGGAGATTTACTTTCACTGAATTGAACTGTTGGAGAAATCTGCACACGCTGCCTTGCTCTAAAAGAAAGCAGCATAACTATAAATGTTCCTGCACTTTACCCTGGCTGCGATCTCCCACCAGGCTTTTATTCAAATGTCACCACTTTAATGTACTCACCAAAGAGTTTCACAGTTAAATTTGAACCTAAACACTGGCACCATTGGAAATCCTTTTAGAAACTGCTGTATCATCAAGTGAATGCAGCCCTCTGCTGATTTGTTATGACAGCCACCGTTTATGCACTACACACATTTTTATTTAATAGAAATTAGATCCAGCAGCTTGCTTTAATGAATTCATATCTGGCAACATGCTACATAGGTCTTATTGAAGTTCTTACAAAACTTAAAAGTCATGACTTCTAACAGTAAAACCAAGCAATTCATCAGTAAAAATGTTAATTTGGTTTATATCATAGATTGATGTTTTGTGACAGTGAGATTGGGCAAATCTGGAGGCTGTTTTTGTTGTTTGACTAAAACTAAAAAACTTAATTGGACACAGGCACCGAGTCTGCACGGGTTATAAATCGGACAAATCTGCCAGGAAGGCACTTATGAGATAAAATCCCAGAAGAACAAGCTGATGAAAACAGCCAAGACTGACCCTTCAGCGGGTGAGCAACTCAAATATCATGCCACAAGACATTTCCCAGACCAGTGGCTTTGATTGCCAGAGGTGGGCAGAAAGCAGTCATAAATGCATTTCAAGCCACAAGCACTTGTATTTCTGGCAGCTTAAACTGTCATTGCAGGGATTTTCTTCCTTGGCAACAAAAGCAAAAATAATCTTAACAGATTACGGGGTAATATTTAAGATAAGTACATGGATATGGATGCAGGGAAAAAAACAGGAGGGTTCATGTTTATGCACCATAACTTTGGAATAAACATTTAAATGTTCACTTTTGGAATATAAAATATCCAAAGTGCTCTGAGCGTTAAACTGATTTTGCTTTTAAAAACTTGTTTGCTGCATCTGACACTCTGTTCTCCTGAAGTACTGAAGGCACTAAGTAAAGGAAACCATTTCACTAATTGCTTCATTGTTGCTGCCTCTGTTGACATTTGGAAAAATATTACAGCACCAAAGGGCATGCAATCAAAAAGCTTCTACAGCTAAGACAAGTCTCTTGCCTCCCACTGTGAGATCTTTATTTCCTCTTGTGCTTCTTGGACATGATTTCAAAACAGCAACAGAAAAAAATGTTTTTCGTGCTATCCATGCAAAACAAGAACAAAGAAACACCTTCCTTGTTGAAATCTTTAGCAGCTCAAGTGCAAGTGAATCTAATTGTGGATGAGAAGAGTTTCTCTGCAGCTTTGCACAAAATTTCAGACACTCTGAGATCAGAATGTGTGAATGGAAAAAACGCCCCGAGCATTCGCGGTTTCGCTCGAAATCAAAGAGGTCTTCCAGCTTGTTTTCCTGCTGTGGGTGCGTACAGTACGCGGTGCCACTGCCAGCTCCTGTATCCAGAGCCTCCAGCTGCATCAACAAAACAGCTGGAGCCTCTGATTATAATGGTTCACCTAATTCAAGAGAGACAAACACGCTCTGCAGCCACTGGGTGACTGAGCAAGGTAGAAAAAGGCTGCAATAAGGTCAAATTACAAGCAGAGGATTAATTACTTAAATCTTGTCTGAAGTAACTGATTCAATAGGTTGAAAATGAGCTATTCATTCATTTGCAAAGTAAAAAGGAATAATATATTAATATATATTTTTTTAATTAAAGCCAAAGTTTCAAGATAAGACAGATAATACTCATTAGTCGATTATTACAAAGAAAGATTAAACACGACTAAGGCAACTAAACCGTTTGTGAAAAATAGATGTTGGTCTTTATAAAGAAAGCTCTGAGATACTTTTCAAATAAAAGCTTCAATTTTTCTAAGAGGAAGTTTTAAGAAGATTTCACATTACTAATGAAACAAAACAGACCATTAAGAAATTATTATAATGACCTTTGGAAATAAAATACTTTTAATATTCTTAAAAATAAAAACCTCTGTTAATCTAGATTATTACACTTAGATAACAAATACAACTGAATCCATCATTAAAAAAGTGGATTATGATGACATTTCAAAAATAAAACGTAACAATGCTCTTCAGTATAAAAGCCAATGTATTTCATAAAAAGTATCTTTTAGTTGAACTAGACCTGATGTGAAGAAGAGTTTGTTTGAGGGGTTTCAAAGTTAAGATTTCAGAGTCACCAAAATAAAAGTTTTACTTTTTCATTGTTCAAACATTACAGCAGAATGTGTTGTTTTTTCTTTTTTGCTAAAGTATTCCGTACTAAAAGGGAACTGAGCCAGTAAAGGGACTGTCTTTGCCTTTAAATGGATTCTCTTATTGCAAAACTGTAGGTTCCACCTTAATAATGGGCCAAAACTAAGCAGGAAAAAGTGAAGAAAAGTAGCTTTACAAGTCAAAAGTCTCACCTTTACAGGTTTTACTGTGCAGCAGTTTCCTAATGAGCTTTAAGTCCCTTAAACGCTATAACGGAGCAAAATGTGCGAAATATTAAATTCCAATGTTATCTTAGAAGTTGACAAGAACCATAGCAACAAAATGAAAGGCTCTAAGAGTTTTGGATGTGAAAGTGAAGCCTCTAACTGAGGTTAAATGTTGCTACCTGTTGTTGAGCAGGGCCAGCAGCTCCCCAACGTAGAAGAGGTCGTTGCGGGTCAACTGGCTGAAGCGGAACGCGTTCAGGTTGCAGAAGGTCACCGCCGGGAACGTCATGACCGGGGTCGAGACCTCGTCCAACTTGGTGACGTGCGGGTACTCGAGGTAGAAGTGGATCCGATCCACGCACACGTAGAGCAGGAAAGTCAGCGAGGCCAGGAAGAAGACGAGCCACAGGAACCGCTTGATCCAGAAGCGCTCGTAGGTGAAGATGTGGGAGATTCCGTGCAGGGTCGAGCTGTGCGCAAAAACTTCTATGGGTGGAGGCTGGTTCGAGTCCAGTTCTTCCGGCTCCACTTTCAGATCCATCGTTAACATGCGAGGGTTTGAATGCATCAAGTCTGGGAAAGTATTCCTTCAGCAGAGAGCAGCTCTGCTATCACCCCTCGGAGCGTGCAGAGGACCAGTCTTTGACCTGATGCAGTTTTGTCGCCATCACTCAGTCAGCTCTGCGTTGAAGCAAAACATTTGAGCCTTCTGCAAAGAGCACCGCCGAGCTGCCGGAGCCCGGGTCCATCAGCACAGCGCCACAGTCCCGATCTGCAGCTTTCTCAGCCGGAGAGGAGAAGTCGTGAATCGCTGGTCGATCATAAGTCCGGCGGAGCGCGGATAATTCCTGCACGGCTGCAAGAAGGAAACCTCGGAGCTTCGAGACGGAAAGGAATATCTTTGGACACTTCGGCAGGAGTTGCTTCAACCCGTTAAATAAAGGCTGAATTTGTCCACTCTGGACGCCGTAGAGAGGAGTCGGTGGTCGGTGCTGACTGAGTCGTGAGGGCAGGTTGTGTTCCTCCGTTCCTGTGCGTGTGTCAGTCTGAGAGCGGACTGACGCTCCTCTGCTGTTTACCTGTCACTTTAGGTTTTTGTGGCTCCCACACACACGGCTGCACCAGCGGCTTCACAAACAAGCAATTTAAACTACAGTTACTTTTATGTATTTGTCTTATTTGTCAGAGAGCTGGCTGCGCGCACACGAATGATTGATTGGCTCAAAAGAAGAAAACGCAAACCTGATTTCCATGTGTGCAGAATATTTCTAATGCATCTGATCACGTGTGTGTGCTGCCATGGCTCCCTGCTTAGCTTTTGTTTTGCTTGGCTAAACATCGGGTCAAAACGACCAAATGGTGGAAAAAGAGAGAAACGAGGAGGACAAAGAAAAGAGAGGGAGGGAAAAAACTGAATGTACCCGAGAGAAAGTGACTCGTGAGCATTTTGATTAAGTAATATTATCCACTGTCATCACTGAGAATTACCTAGGATACATGATGCTCTGGTGTTGATATTCTTCTCCAATTAGCTCCAGCATAATATGTGAATCATTAAAGGGGCAATGTTATGTAAAATCGACCACTTTGAATGTTGCACGAGGTCATAATGGTGTTTTCTCTTGAAAAACATACATGTGGTGTTGCCTTGATTACTTCATGCATGTTTGAGAAATCCTTTCATTTCCAGTAGCAACCATTCAGCTGTGCAAAAGGCCTGGGCGGACATAGCCCCGCCTTCAAGGACGAAGCTCCTCCTTCCAGCAAAGCAGCAGGACAGCTTCCTGCTGTTTGTGAAGAGAGCATCTTCCATCAATGGTTTGCTTTAAAAACATTTATTCTTATAAGGTGTATTCTGTACAGTTAAGCGATTAGTTATAAGTCTACTGAGCACTTGAATAAATTGTGGACTTGGATTTAAAAGGCACACATTTATCACATATTGATCTTATTATCTTTAAAAAAACGAAACTAGCTAATTATTTTTCACCTGAAATGAAAAAATGTTGTGGCTGTCAAGCAACAGGCAGATACAAATATTGTTCTAATTGTTATTTATAAAACCAATAAGCTACATTTTTTAAAATTTATCTAGAAAAACTGTTACATTTCCCTACTTTCTGAGTGCAACTGAACATAAAAAGAAAAACTGTACGATAATTGTTGTTTTTTTGCAGATAATTCCATAAAATGTACAAGATTTGGTAAGGATTTTTTCTTTTAAAAGCCAATAGCCTTATTCTTTTTTACTTCCATAATTGTTTTTATTTACTACTAATGTTATTTTACCTTTAGTCCTTTTGGATTGTTGTATGTCTTATCAAACTGACATGTTGTTAATTAATTTAAAAATTATTTTCAGTTGTAGGAAAAACAAACTATCCAAGTAAATTCGATGAAATGTTGATATAAGCCCAGTTACAAATCAGTTTTTCTTTAAAAAAAATTGAGACAGTCGCGTTTATGTGGCTGGCTGCTGTCCATGGTGCTGTTGTAGCGTAATGTTCCTCTCCGAGGCTGCAGAGGGCGCCAGAGCGCAAACATTACTACATCTACCAGCAGAAGGAAGAACGACATGTGAGCAGCAGCAGGAGGGAAAACATGGCGATACCCATCAGGATCTCCCCTCTCTGTCGCTGGGCAGGGCGGACATTGTCCTCTCTGTCTGCGGGACACAGGCGGGAAGTCAGTCTGTCAGCGAAAAGGCGCTTTATATGCACATCAACGGGAAACCGTAAGTTAATGTTTTATGGAAGCTAATTATTAGCAATGCTAACGCAGAGCTTAATGTCCGATATTAGGCTCAGCTCAGTCTGAGAGCTATTCACAAAAGATTGTTATTGTTACCAGATTAACCATCCGATTCATTTGCCCTTCATGTGAAAAAGCGCAGCTTTATCTGGGAGTGCAAATCCAAAAACTTTAAAATAACGAAGGGTGGAGGGAAGCCTTGACCTCAAAAGGGCAACAAAAGATCAAGGGTAGATTAAAAAGTTCATGTGACACAAGAGTGTCTTTAAAAGGGGCCTATTAACAAGCGTTTACTGTATAAAAAAAATATATAAATACTGTTAACCTTAGTTGTAGCCATTCCCGCTGCACACGCAAGGACTCTTGTTGAAATACTGAACAGACACTCTGTCCGATAATGGATGGAGCAGCTTGCTGCTGCATGTTGACACAATACTTGCAGAGACAAGTCCGCCAGTAGTTTTGTAACACACTTCATTCAGAGAGCTGGACCTTGACTTTAAATAACAACTCTTAATATAGACATACTGTTTGGTGGATTTGAGTATTTTGAATGGATGGTAATCTGCTTTGACTATAGCCTTACTAGATTCTGTACAAATATGTAAATAATGACAAATTACACTAACATGATAGCTTCAACTTTACTTTTTACAGTTTTACATGTCATTTGTATTTTTCTAAAGATAATCTAGTAACCCCATGATTGTCATTACCACGATATTAATTGAAAATGGTCTCAAAACAATAATTTTATCGTTTATTGTGATAGCTTTTGGGATAATTTATCATCCAGCAAAATTTGTTATTGTGACAATCATGCACTTGTATTTTTTGGGGAAAATTTACAGGGAACTTGGTTAATTCATAAATAATATGCATATAAATTATGTGAATATTTAGACTTTTTATTATTAGATAACACATTTGTGTTTTTTTTATTTCTAGACCTTCAGTTCAGACTCGATGAGCGTACGGCCCACAGCAGCCTGGACCTCTTCAAGAAAGACACAGGCATCATCTACCGCATGCTGGGCCTCGACCCCTCCCAGGTCCAAGACGACCCCGAGCGTTTCCGAGAGTGGGCCGTCGTGTTGGGCGACAAAACGATTAGCAGCGAACGACACTACTGGGAGGTCACGGTGAAAAAGTCCCAGGAGTTTCGTCTGGGGGTCGCGGAGGCGGTGATGTCCAGAGACGAGTGCGTGGGTACCAGCAGCTCCTCCTGGGTGTTCGGCTATGCTCAGAGGAAGTGGTTCGCCATGACCGGCAGTAAGGTGGTTCCTGTGACTCTGGTGGGGAAACCGGACCGAGTGGGGATCCTGCTAGACTACGACGCCGGGTTCGTGGGGCTGGTGGACATTGAGAAGCCCAGAATCATTCACACACTCAGAGCTCGGTTCACGGCTCCTGTTTGCCCGGCGTTTGGGCTTTGGGACGGGGAAATCCTCACACACTCTGGTCTGGAGGAGCCAGAAGGCTTGAAGTGAAGCTGGATTAACCCAGATGACTGCCATGGATAATCAGGCAGCATTTATCAGCATCCTACATAACTGTGCAGGTCAAACAGCAATAGGACTTATCTTCCAATGATGATTAATTACTGTGTAATTCAGCAAATCATCACTTTGAATAATATAAACTCATTCTGTGTGTGTTTTCTGCGTGTAATGGAACATTACCTCAGAGACTAAATGAGGAAACAAGGAACGTGTGGTTAGATTTGAGAAATATTTGCTGCCAATTTTGTCTTATACAATGCATGCTGTGGTATTGTCCACAAATGTACTCCTTAAAACATCACAGAGCTTCTCTGTGTTCATATTCAAACCATGTATTGTTTAATAAAATAACTTCACTGAAATTTTCCACATTTTTCTTTTTATTTACAGGTAAATATTTAAAGTGAACTGAAGATTTGTACAGAAGTTTTGCTGAGTGTAAAACCTAAACTTAGAAAAAAAAACACTTTTAGATATATTAGTTGAGTATATTACATTTTTATCTTATTTTAAATTTACATGTAGGGTGTGTTTGATATTTTCCTTAAAAGTAAAAACATGTTTAAACCTTATTTTGAGAAACTCCATTGACTTTACTCATGTTTCCAAACTTGTAGATTGTAAGTAATAATGATAAATTTAAACGTAAACAAAAAATACAGTCAGGATACACCAACTACTAGCTTAACATGTTGACATCGCAACAGAATTAACTGATGGTAATGGGAAAAATAAACCAATCAATGTTTAAAGTTTTATGACGAGTGAAATGTAAAGGTTATGAAGCTCGAAATTGAAAACATAAAAAGTCATCTAAGTGTGGGGCTTAAACACTTTAAAACTTTTCTGTTACTTTTAGTAAGACATTTTTATGGAGAAGCACCGATCAGGCTTTTTCTGGTCGATTCCGTTTTTTTGGTTATCTTTGATGCCCTCTTGTCAAATATTTAACAGAATTTAACATATTCTGATCAGTTCTTGTATGACACATAAAACCTGCAAGAAATCATTTTACATTTCATAAAGGTAGCCATTTTGAACACAAACAAACATGGAAGAAATTATGGAACAATTGCTATTTATGCCTGGAGTCGATATGTCGATATTTAACTTTTTATATGACTTATATTCAATTCTAAAATGTATCTAACTGTTTCCTGTTAGATGATGTGTTTGTAGTACAAAAATATTGAACATATTTAGATTTAATGATCAAGGAGATATCGACTGATTCCAGTCTTTTGATTGGTGCATCTCTGCATGCAGTGGATCTCAAATATACACAAACAGGTTTTAAATTAAAAAGAATAAGACCAGTATAAATTATTTAGAAACTATTTTTCAATTTTCATTTCAATTCAGTTGACAAACAAATTTGTAAGCAGAAATATAGCAAAGCTAAAGAGTATTATAACCTGGTTGCATAACTGCATATCTGCTATATTTACTGTAAGTTTAGTTGATAAAATAAGTTTGCTAAACAGAATCCTGATTTGTCCTTCCAAATTTCTGAAAAACTGCGCGGGAAAAAGTGTTTCGAATGTGGAACATGGTGTTGGCAGCATGATGCTCTGGGATTATAATTCTTCTGATGGAGCAAGGCTTTTTTTTCAAGATGGAGGAGATTGTGTGCTGTTCCAAATACTCAGTTTTAGCTCATTAAGGTTTCTGCTAAATGGCTGAAAATGAAACAGGACATTTTTTTGGGATCTCTCTACATAAGAGAGAATGTGGACTCGAATGGTTCAACCAGAAAAAAAAGTAAATTTAAAATTTGCTGACCGATATTCCAGTACTGTTGTTTCAGTAAAGTATTATTTTAAAAGTGTACACTCTTATGCTTCCAGGTTATTGAACTTTTTTAATCTTTTTCTTAAATTTATTGGTTTGTCAGTTGAATTATTCAAAAACTGTTATAATAAAGGTGGACATTTAAAAATATATAAATATGGGGTCTTATTTTTTTTAGGCATTAAAACCTAATAGGAAACTATATATCTTGGCTATCAATGCAACTGGTTGGTTTAATTATCTGTAGCCGCAGTATTGGCCCTGAGTCCCACAATTATTACCGCCTAATAAAAAAAATTAAAAAAATTAACATGAAGGTTTATACAGTCTTTATAAATCCTAAACACCATAGTGAGCATGTGCATATCAATAAAGAACAAAACAAAACCCAGCTGGTAGGGAGCATACTGAAGTGCATATTATTTTCCCAACAAAACAGTCCCAGTAGCTTTCAGGCTCCTTTTAAATAAATCTCTAATGACACATTGAAGTTTAATCCCCAGAGTAGTTTAATTAAGGCCCTGTTCACACTGGATGAATCCCCTCTATTATTTTAATTACCTGTTAGAAGCTGCTTGGATTGCTGCAAATGAGGAAAACCTCCTTCAGTGTGAAAGCAATCATGACACGGCTACATCTAGCAGTCGCCAGACAGATCTTAGTGCTATTTTCTGCTTCTCTGATTGGCTCTCCTGCAGTGTCGGCGTGGTCTGGAGATCAGCAGCACATTCACATGTTGATCATCTCACCATCTACACATCTAGACTTTCAGCAGTGCCCTCTAACTGCGGTGTCCAGTTCTGGTCCTTGGAGGCCTGTTGTCCTGCTGCAACTTATTCGAAATGAACAAATAACCTCTTCAGCCTGCCATCAAGCACTGTGTGGTTCCTGGTAACTGTTCATTTGAGTCAGGTGTGTTGAAATAGGAAAATATCTGAAACATGTAGGAGGCCTGCACTTGAGGACAGACACTGGACACCACAGCCCTGTAAGATCACACCAAAATATTACTCTATCACTATGCTACAGGCACGGCTATTTCTTCTGCTGCATAACCTTTACAGGATGTACACAATTTCTCCCACTCTCTCTCTACTTATATATATATATATATATATATCCTTGAGAGGAGGTGGAATCATGCAGACTCCATAATGTAGTTATGGAGTTACAGTTTGGATCGCAGCAAACAGGAAATCCAGGAGTGTGTTCAAACTGCTGTCGACATGTTTCAGTCTCCCAGCAACCAGCACATCCAAGCTCAGACACAATTTGGAGGCGTGTGCACTTCTTTTTCACAGGGATTCTTTCTCATGCATGCCACTGCTTCTGATGCTTCCTTTGTTAAACTGGCTATAGTATGATGCAAATATGCTGCTGAGATGACAATAAATCACCATTAATGTTCTACGTGGGCTTTGTGTGAACTAACAGTAATGGGAAGCTTTGACTCCAGAACCATTTTCCAGTACCCTGCTGAGTTTCACCACTCTGGCTAAAGTCGTACAGTGATCTCACTCTAGTGTGAAGGGGGCCAAAGAAAAACACACATTTTAAGATATAAAACTTAAATAGCACAATTTTTAAATATTTACATCTCAGTAACATTTCTCAATCAAATTTTTGTACAAAACAAGAATATTACTACCCAAAAAATGAATGTAGGTTAGTAGTAATTGATTATTGATGTAGTTATGTAGTATGTTTTTTTACTACACTTTTATAGCCTTTGGTTGGAAAATGTAAAAATGTCAGACTTTTCAGAAGGCATGTTCCCTTAAAAAGAGAATAAAGACAAACATTCATCAGTTCTCCCAATTACCTTCTGTCCTGTGATTCTTTCCCGCTGTGCAGCAGAAGGTTTCAATCCAAACTTTCATGAATATTTCTTAAACAGAGTTCTTCATCGTGTCCAGAGCGGGGTTCTGCTCCTCTGTGCGGCTGGACGAGTCTTTGTACTCATGTTGGTACTTTTGCAGGACTGAAACAACAACATCATGGCCAAACTGCATGGCGTCATCAAGGGGTGTGTTGCCCCATCTGATAGACGACAGTGTGAAATGGACAAGGATGGGCTGTTATAGTTAGTAAAATGAGTTAGTATCAGATGAATGGTGGCAACCCCCTCCCCCTACCTGTCCTTAATGTACGGATTCAGTTTACATATTCGTGTCAGGAACGTTACAGCGTCCGCGTGGCCTAGGAGGAAAATGAGCATGAACAAAAACCACGCAGCATTTGAAATGCCATATTTCATTGAGTTTTATATAAATGCCAAACCCGACACAATTTAAGGATGATCGAAGTAATCATGCAAAGTGTTACCTCCGGCAGCAGCGATGTGGAGAGCGGTGCGAGAGTCATAATCCCTCTGCTCCATGTCAACAGCTGACAGCGCGAACCTGGGGGAGAGACGGAGACGGAGGAGGTACGAATAAAGAAATATTGCTGTAAATGAAGGGAGAGAGAGATGTTTGCTGTGTGGAGGTAAGCTATAAGGACAAAAGGTGTGTATATACAAACATTATATATTAAAACAATTACAGCAAAGGTATGCTATTCAGAATAACATTAAAATTTAAATCAATTTAAAGTTTCATGATCCCTAGCAGCTGCTTTACAACTTACAGTATGTTATACTGTATATTGAGTATCTTTAATGGGAAAAAAAATACTGACAATGATTTGACTAAAATAATTTCACAGTTTTTTTTCAGCAGTATTTTATTTTGATCCTAGTGCTGGAGAAAGAAAATGTTTATTTCTACTGACCTCCTCAAAGCACAGACGTCACCGCTGTACGCGGCAAACATCAGATTAACGACTGACTTGTTCTGAAGGAAAACATGAAGAAAATTAAAGTTTATAAATTCTTACAAACGCAGTCTCATGGTTAAAAAAAAACAGGCAGATTGTAGGTCTTTTGTGGCACTAAACTCACTGGATCGTCGTCCGTCTGTCTCCTCGGGTCGTGTTTCTTGGTGAAATGCCTCAGGTTGTCATAATTATGGAAGTTGAAGTAAGAAACAAGCTCCTTTTGGATCAAATTATTGTTGTTTAATAATCTATGGTTATATCTGAAATATATTTGTCTGGATAAGAAATAAGCAGCCTACTTGACAGAAGTGAATTCCTCTGACGCTGTTTCCGAGCCGATCCAGCGGCGGGGACCAACACAGCATGCCCATAACGTTGGGAACCACCAGCAGAACAGCCCCTGAAACGCCAGATTTGGCAGGCACCCCCACCTAAGCCAGGAGAACAAAAATCAATACCGGAACCTGAATAATTTATTCTGAAGACAACAATCCATTGAAATATGAAATAGTCATTTCGCTTCTCTGCCTAATTGAAATATTTTCAGCTTTGGTCTTTTTGTTCCAGGATTCTTTTACAGCAAAAAATGTAAGTTCTTTTCTTTAATTATTTTTGTTTGAAATGTGTTGTGACTGAATAAATATCTAAAAGAAGGATGACGCTCATGGTTTTTTAAATTTTTATCAAGAATATACTACAAGCCCCAAAAAAGAATTTGAAAATTATTTGAAATATTGTGTAGAATAAAATAGCCGGAACAAAAATATCTAATTTCACTAAATTTTTTATGATTATTTACCTCCATAATTAATTAAACAATTGAGAAAATAAACTGATTTGTTGACTGGGAAAGCAAAGGTATGTTTATGAGTACAAAATGGAAAAAAAGAGACCAAACATTCTGGTTCTAACCTACAGTCATCGAAATTCTTTGCTAAATACAAACTAAGACACTTACATGGAAAGCAAATTGCCCAGAAAAGTCGTACATCCCGCAGGAATGCATCAGACTCAACGTGTTGCGAACGGCTTCAGCACTTAGCACACGATCGCCCGTGATTGGACAAATGCCTCCATTGGCCAGTGTGGCAGCCATGACACTTCCAGACTCACAGGTCACCTCAATGGAGCACAACTGGAATGGAGAGACAGACACAGATTTCCTGAGAAATATTCTCAGATTTTTACTAAATGCCTCCCATGCAGGCAGGTGGTTGTTATGAAAGAGTAACAGAAACCAACAAATGACCAACATTTCTCCTTAAAAAAGAGCCTCTAAGTTTGTAACAAACAATAAAAATGGACACAGAGATAAATAGCATTATTTTCTACAGGTACCTACAAACTTGAACCAATGATTTTACTGACTGAAAATATTTTGAGAACTTGACAGCAAAACAAACAAAAGAAAATATGTAGGATCGTATTTATGTGTAGGTTCTGAGTCAAGATCTCAAAAAAACAAAACAATGATGGGTAAAATCTTTTAGATGTGCAACGTTGAAAATAGAAATTAAAAGCAAATCACATTTTACTGTAAATTAAGAAGTAGTTTATTGTTTAAAAAATGTGTTTCTTTATATTTTAATAATTGAATAATGATTAATTAATTCTTTGTAGAGTAATTTTTAAAAATAAAAACTTTAAAACTGATTCCCACATATTGGAAAAATGTCAGATTTCTTAAGCCACGTCAATAACATTTAGTAATTTTGTATAAATTTAATATACACATCATGAATCCTAAAAGAAATACCTTTTTTTAAATCAGGTTCAGTGAATCAGAGAACAAAGGTTATTTTTCTATACATATTTTTCTGGAAGCAAAACTTCTCCATCAATACTTTGCCCTCTGAAAAAACCGGTGAAATACTATAAATAGTTACCTGGAAGTAGAAGTCAAGGGCTCCGATCATATCTGCCCTGTCAGGGAAGCACTGCAAGAATAACAATCAGAGTTAGCACACCCTCAACTATAAGCAGCGCCTTATATATGTATTAACACCCAGGGAAAAGACGTATACAAAAGCCTATAAATTAATAGTTGTAATTTGGATTTGGTAAGTTCAACTCTCCACTTTGTAGCAATTCTTTAACAATCAGCTTTTGGGACTCTAATGCTCTGACTGCAGATATGAGCAAATTTAGGTTAGTAGCTGTTTTTTTAAAAAAAAATTTCTCACTTGTAAAGAAAGAAAAACTGTGTTTTTATTTTTTGCTTTTTTAAGTTTGACGACTGGCTGGAGGAATAATTAGCCTGTTCTTCGTGGCATATTTATAGTTCAAGAAAACAGAAACTAATGGACTACAACTATTAAATTATATTTAAAATTACATAGATCATAGAACCTTCAGTTAAATATGTCTTTTCAAACCTTATATGATACCAATAGTGTGGCATAACTTGTTTATAAAAACTGTCATTTTTTTCTAAAATTGGATCAATTAATATGCAAATTAAAACACTGATTTAAGTTTTTTTCTTCACCAGAAGAAAGAAGAAAAGACTATCAGATACAAAAATAAACACACAAACCTTTTTTTCTTTCAGGTAATAACCAATTGCATAGTTTCTATCTCCAGTCTCTCTCTCTGACTGGAAACTGTAAGAATACAACAGGTATGAAAAACTGCATTTGATTAAAAACATCAGAAAACAACCAGTTTGTTTTTTTTTCTTACGTCGCATTGCTGAATCCCACATACTCTGTACCAGCCATACTTTTCAAGAACTCCATCACCTGTGGAAACATATTTAGAGCGCGCTCAGTCGGAAACCCAATTCAGAAAGATGAGTTTGAAAGAACTGAAGCTGAAAAGCATTTACTCACATAGTCAAACCTCTCCGCTTTATTTGAATGCGGCTAAAAAAAAACAGAAGAAAGAAAATATTTAACTAGGAGGAGCTTTACAGGGCTTCACCAGGATCCTACAGATGGCAGTGTTTCAGTGCTGCAGCTCATATTTGACAGCATGCTTGGTTGGATGGGTGTTGTGCAACGGATAAATGTCGCTGATGAGTGTGTCACTCCATGTGGCGATGTGCTCAGTTTGGCCCGGCGGCTGTTTTATGGCTGTGCTTGAATTTCACACACCACTAGTAGGATCAGTAGCAGGTCATGGATTTGTCAAGAAGGAGCAGGATTCATATTTAGAGACTCAAATAATCATGGAGGAGTTTAAAAAAAAGGAGCATTTATCAGTTTTGTCCTTTGACCTTTTTATTTTTGTTGTTGTAGGTGTAGAGGCATTTGACCCAGTAAAGACTAAAAAAACACAGATAAAACCATGTTTGCTTAAACACTTTTACGCACATGGTAATGTACCCTCCGCCTCAGCAGCTGTGATTGGTTAGACGCAAACCGGGTTTCTCCCTCAAAATGACCTTTGCATTAGTCAGCTGGGAAACTTTGAAAAGTCTCCACAGAGGAAACGTGACCATATATGGCTAAAATACTGCAACGCATGTTCACATCAGGTGCTATGACCATAATGCAGCTGCCACAGGGAAGGCTTAGGATTTAGCCTCTGAACTGACACAAAGTAATTTTGATTCTCAAGCCACACTGAAATTTAATTTCAGTAAATAACAAAAGAAAAAAAAAACTACTAACAAGGAAATTATTATTCAATTTCTTAAAACAAATTGATAACAGTGACACCTTTCAGAACAATGTGATTATGTAGACCTATAAGCACAAAGCTCTTGAAAGCTCATAAATATCATCAGGAGTATAACTGTATGAGAGAATAAGATGTGCTGCTGCTAAGAGCCTGAGGCCTGAGTTTAATCTCATGATGTTAGACATGACCAGCTGCTTACTGGAAGTTCTCGCTTTGCTTCCCTCTGACACCCGCATTGCTACTAGTCAATTGTTTCATATTATATTGTAAAGTGTCAGCATCTGCATATTCACAATACCAATTAGATCAGAGCTGATTCTAATATATACGGCACGCTAATGGCTCTTGACTCTTGTTTATGTTTAAAATGAGAACAGCCTGATATTTTGAGCATCAAGCAGGTGTTATAAGGCATTTTTCAAGGCTTCTAGAGTCCAAATCTCTAAAGATTTACTAAATCAACTATTTCTGTGTTGAATAGTCACATCTCTTAAGCTAGCCTGAGACAGCTGAGGTTTTGTTGAAGCTTTTAGGAATGTTTACAAATTTGCATCCCTTCGTGGATGCATTTGGGGATCAGATATTTTATGTGCATCACATAACACCGACTTCTTTGTCAGATATTTTAAATCTTCAGTAACTTAGTGTTATTAGTCTGAATGCAGTTTATTACTTTTAGCCTAATCCTTTCCCTTCTCTCGATTCATATTTTATACACAGTACTAATATTTAGCTTTATGTATTTCATTAATTTACTCATTCAAAAAAAGTTATTTTTCCTAAGAATCCTATTTAGCTCTTGTGACAAATAAAAGAAAAAAAGTAGACAATTTAATGCAGTTTTGATATGTATTAATACTGTATATCTTTGATCATTCTTTGAAAAATATAGAAATAGTAAGGCTTTACCTTGATCAAAGAACTAATGACGATAGCTCCAGCATTCACCATGGGGTTGTGTGGTTTATCTGCCCAGAAGCAAAACAAAAACACTCAGTGACAATGATTAGGAGGTCAATTTTATGTGGGGAACTTGTAGGAGCCATTAGGCTATAAACCAAATTAAAAAACCAATGGCAAAAAAAAATGTGATAAAATGGTAATCAATTACAGTAGAATACCATTCTAACTCTTTTCTGTTAATATTTTTTTTTTATTTTTATTCCCAATTTGTGGCAGAAAACAAACATATAGCTTCTGGCAGGTCAGTTCTGGACTTACTTAAACAAACAGTTTAAGGATCTACTTAGTTTATCTCTTCTGTCAATCTTACCAATCAATATCTGCGGTCAGAACTAGTTACTTAGTGGTCGTTTGGTCTGTCTTTGGGTTCATAACTCAATTTTGTTTGATTTGTGTGACATTTCACAAGGAGAAATTGTATTGAAAAATGACTACATGACCACCGCACCAATCCAAAAACAACAGAGCAGCTACTTCAGACACAAGGACAAATACAAACAACTGGGAGGACTTTTGTCTGTGGAGACAGACGTTCTGCTGAGTTAATAACAAAGTGGATTTGAGCACATCCAAAGGCGATACAACAGTCAATAAAGGCGGATATTTGTATTGTTTTGCATTGAGAAGGCGACTGGAGTTGATAACATAAATTGCTTGCCTTCTTCATTTAGTGACAGTTTGTTGAACTTGAAGCCACTGGGCTCCTTGCCCACAAAGCGGTGAACATGTTCAGTGCCATGCTCATGCACAGAGATGGCGTACTCGAGTGGCTTCACACATGACTGCAGGCAGAAGGGAATCTTGGTGTCGCCCACTGAGTATCTGCAAGCAGAAAGGTCACAATGGAGAAGCGCAAACAAGAGAAGTCTTATTAAGGCTGCACACACAAAGAGCAGAGCACGTCCAAGACCGGTGCTGTGTTACCTCTGACCGTCGGTGCTGCAAACAGATACGCCCCAAAGATCCGGACTGAACTTAGCCAGCTGAGGAATGTAATCGGCTACCTGAGGAAATGAAACCCATGAAATCACACGACAATGACTAAGCAAATGCTGAGCCTGAGCAACTCTTACTTACATGCCCTCCTCTTTGCTGTTGTGCATTCTCAAACATCCTGTTGATCTGGTGGGTGAAATCCTCAAAGTCAGGGATGATGAAGTTTTTTCTGAAAGCCTTTGTCAGCAACATGATGTTGTTGCCGACACACCTGCAGACAGAAGGTGGAGAATTTAAAAAATGTAAAAACATTTTTTAAGTCGGATTCTCTTTTCTCCATACATAGAAAATGAGACAGGCACTTGGTGGTTTCTTAGAAACCTGTGAAAAAGTAATGAGATTTTGCAAACGTTTTTAATCAACTCATGTAATTTTTTATTTAATAAGAAAACATAAAAAACAAGACAAATTGTCAAATAAGCTTTGTTTTCTAGTATATATTATCAGATTTTAATTGCTATCATTTCATTACTCCATTTTTTTAGATTGAACAACATTCCAGTGGCAAAGGGTGGAGAACGTCATTGGTTCAAGTATAAAAACATACCTATTTGTCTATTGCAGGTTGCAACACAATATGATGCCTGAACTGAAATACCTCTCAAATATGTTCAAAAAGCTTAAATATGATTTTTTTATTGAACCAACAGTATTCAACATCATTGAAAAATATTGCCTTTAATTTGACAATTTCAGTTCATTGGGGAAAGATTATGGAAATACAAATGTTTTTTTGTTTTTTTTTAACTAAAATCGACCACTTTTAGGGAACAGGACAAATGAAAGTCTTCTCTTAAGAAGAGAAAGCAACCCACAGCAACACAGATTCTAGAATGGATGGTAGGACATGAGGGCATTAGGTCAAAAGGAAAAACAGTGTGTCATGCCATATTATCCCAGGAAAACAGGAAGAACCTAACAAGTCTAAATTATATTACTGTCAGTGTTATGTCAGACAATACGTTTGGCAGTTGGATGTTCCCCCACCAAGTTTCCAAAATTGTTCAGTGTGAGTTTGTGGTTCTCCAACAAAAGATGAATTTATCTTAGGCTTTTACAAGGAGTAAATCCCTTACCGTTCCAGTTGTTTATTACAACCATCTTCATTCATAGGAAACACTTTTACATGAAGTCATACTTAGACATTACCTTAAGTCCCCCTAGTTGGTATTGTACAGAAGATGGTGGAGTCTCGAGTCAGAACCATTGTTATAATTGGTGAACAACGCGGTACGCTTTCAAGGAATGATAAGGGTATATTCTCCCTCAACTGGTGTAAACTAAAATATGCAGCCTTTGAGACCAGGTGATGTTAGTGAGGCTTTCAAAGTGAAAAGAGAGTGGGTTGCAGCTTGCATTATTTATGCTGGCCATTTCCAAAAACCAACAGATGATTTCTCTCTTTATTCCAGCAGAATATTTGTGCTAAAGCTCCCACAGTCTCTTTATTTTAGAAAACAAGCAGAAACATTACGACTGATTCATTTAGCCAGACATAGCAATGTGCCGCTGCAGAACAGAAGATGAGTCTGAGAATTACACCTCAGTTAGGAAATTATAGAATTAGGAAAGCAGGGAGTGTGGTGCCTTTGAGCCTACTAATGTAGCTGGCAGTCTGGAGCTCGACCAGAATGATGCCCTTTCATTAGCAGACTCAGAGACCTCACTACTTCCCTCCGAGCTCCTCTGCTTTGGCTGCCAGGCATGCATGCATGCACATGAATTTGCTTCATAGCAGCTGTCAGCTATAAAACACCGGTGTCTGTCAGTCTCCAGGACTCAAATAGAGCTGACCACAAATCACCTTTCTTACGTAACAAAAACACATTAGAGTCCCTCAGTTTAATCTGACCCAACACCTTGTACTCATTTCTTATTTTTTCCATGCTAGTTTTAACTATTAATTGCACAGCATTGACACATCCAGAATGTTTGTTGGACTAAATGCATTCTGTCTCCTCTCTGCTTACAGTCTTATGAAAGTATTCCCACTCCTTGTTTTTTTTGTTGTTGTCATGTTCCAACTATACTTTTTAAGATTATACATGATACACCATTTGTGAATTGGGAGAAAATGATTCATGTTTTTCTTTTTCTTTTTTTCACACATGAAACCCAGAAAAATGAGACATGCATCAGTATTCACGCCCCCACTGAGTCAATATTTTGTAAAACCATCATTTGGGATCACACCTAGATGCTGCATCTAAAGACTAAATTTCTTCCCAGTCTGTAAAACAAATAGTGCAAACCCAGTCAGACTGGCAGCTGTGAACCGCAGTTTTCAAGTGTTGCCAGAGATTCTTAATTTTAATTAAGTGTGGACTTTGCCTGGGTCATTCTAACACATAAATGTGCTTTGACATAAAACATAAATTCTGGGTCCAGCTGTGTGATTAGGATAGTTGTTTGTAGACTTTAAATATGTTTTTTTCTTTCATGTGTTTAGCTACTTCTTTGCATCAACTCTGACTAGCTTCCATGTCCATGTTGAAGAGAAACCACATAATTTTACTGTAGGGATTGGATTTTCAAAGCAATATGCAGTGTTAATTTCTGCCACACATATGCATTTTGTTAATAGACCAACAAGTTCATTTTTCTGCCTCATCTTACCAGAGCACCACTTTCCATATGTTTGATGTAACCCCTCTATAGCTTGTGGCAAACTGCAAATGGGTTTTCTTCTTACATCTTTTCCATAAAGGGCAGATTTATTGAGCACACAGCTAATAGCTTTTACTGTTGACAGAAATTCCCACCTGATCTCCACTGGGTCTTTTGGCTTATTCTTTAATTAATCCTCTCCTCACTCAGCCAGTCAGAACAGATGGATGGGCTATGGTTTAAAACATGGTAAAACTTTTAAATATTGTTTTATAACCTTCAACTTCTCCACAAATTTCTCCCCGACTTTCTTCTAGCTGTGTTTGTTGATGCTTACTAACAAACATCCAAGACTTTCACAGAACAGCTGGGTTCATACTGAGATCAAATTACTCTAAGCTAATTATTTAGCTTAGAGTATTTAGCTTTAGGAGGTGGTGATTTTACTTAGAGGCATCAGAATAAAGCGGCAAAAACTTCCAATTTAAATTTTATGTACCCATGGAAGTTTTTGACCATGAATGACGCTTTTGAAAAACACTGCAACTGTCCAGAAGTATTCTCACCTTCTGAAAAGTTTTTTGTCCATCATGACTGGTCCCATGGAGTCAAGCGTAGACTGTCTCATCTGATGGATACAGTCCCGCAGCCGAGGGTCAGACGTTAACAAACCTGTTCTTCTCAAAGCCTGGAGACAGTGGAGAGAGGAATTTTAACAAATTTTTTTTTCAGAAGGGATAGTAGAAACGGTGATTAATGGTGGCTATTACTGTACGGACTCCGGAGTATTAAGTCGAAACTATGGGATTCTCCTGTCAGCTGCAGGAATCTTTGACATACACAGTTAGGGGATTTCAAAGGCACAGGTGTGCCTGCAAGGAAATGAGGAGGGCAGCAGAGCAGATAGTGGCTATCTCACTCCTGCTGCTGGTGTCACTGACAGACACTGCACAAAGCACATGGGTCTATTTTGGGGATACCATGTGTTCGACCCTCCTGACCAGAGAAGCTTGGCTCTTTTTTTTTTTTACTCATCATAGTTGACAAGCTCTTCAAAGTGTAAACAAACCTGACAAATGGCTGTTGCATTTGTTTGATTTCTGTGAAATTCTTAGCCTCAAGGCAGAAATAGTGAAGTTAGAACTCTGTGCAGGCTGTTCCTATGTTGTAGTTAGATTAGTGTGAGCTATCAACTTAAAACAAGATTGAATCGTTCCTATTAGGAGTGAGCAACTTAGTGGACCAATACTGATAAGTTAAAAATGACTATTATTATTTGATCCTGATGTCAACATTGATATATTGTGTGTCACTAGTTCTTATGCCTCTCTAATATTTAATTAAGCAATAGTGCATAATCTGCAAAACAGTATTATTTGCTTGAAAAAACTAACTTACAAATGTCCCAGTGTTGTTATTGTCAAACTACATACGTCCAAAGTAACATCGTATAGAAGTCACGAGGTTGGCTTTGTGTTCTCTTTTTTTCCATTGTTATTGTTAATCCAAAGAGTCTGAGCAGCTCTCTCACCATCCATCTTCTGCCTGAGTCGCCTCTACAAACACCTCCAGTGGTCTGTGGCATAACAAGCTGCCACCTGTGTTGACACATGGCTCCTAAACGCATGGCTGTTTTTAAAATGACTTAGTTGTTATAGACATCGTTTCACCAGATGTCTATTTTTCTATAACATAATTATCATAGGTTCTTATAGAAAACTGTCTATTTCCATCAGTGTAGTTGTTCATTATTTAAATATTTGCTTGGTATTTTGCCTTATGTGCCTTGATTAAGGCCTAGCAGGCTATTTAGCTATGGATACAGCATTTTAATTTGTTTGTTATATAGAAACTTAAGAATGACTTGAAAAATGTAACAGATAATATAATTAAAGCCCAGAGACTAAACATTCAGACGTGAAAAGCAGCTAGTTGCTTATGTTAATTCCCTGAATCTGCAGCATCACACCAAGTATATTTAGACTGAGTCCATAAGGTGGTTATAAACACCCTTTAAACCGTTCCTTCCAGCGAGCAGGAGACGCTTTGGATTCTTCTGGTGGGGTGTAATGTTTCTCACCAAGGTTAATCTAATAAAAGGTGTTCTCAGGAAACATAACAAGTCTGTGGCAGATTGCCTTTATGGACATGCTCACATGCGCGCTTCGGAAACTCAAATCAGCACTTGTTGATGCACTAACTCACAGAGATGAACTGAGAGATGGGGATCATCTCTTTCCCGTCGGTGATGGTGTAAAAAAGCAGGTCCTCTATGCTGGACATGAGCCGGCTTCTGTCAAAATAAAACAAAACACAACACAGTGTGTTGTGATTTTAAGGCTGGATGGATTCCAATGTATTAAGTCAAAACTGTGAGCAGAAGCTCAAAGTTTATGTCAACAACTACACTGGCAGTGAAGGTAATGGCACCTGGCCAGATATTGACCTCAGTCAAGGGCTGTGAAAGTGTGTTTATTAAAAAGGCATAAATATAATATAGGAATGAATATAAATGCTATGTTAATGAACTACCATTAAATCATCAATTAATCACAAAATATGAATGAAATTAAATAACATCAGACTTACGTAGCACCTTTCAACCCTCAAAGTGTTCTCAAAAACAATGAAATATTACAAATGAGAAGCTTAATGTGTAAACTGCTTTTTTTTTACCATTTAATATTCGAGCACAAATGTATTTGTTACATTATATCCACTCGTTACCCACTGTACTTAACATGCTGTTTTTTTTATTTATGAAATTAAAAAACTATTAAGACTTTTCTAGGCAGACTTAGATTTAAAATTATTATGAACAATAACCATTACCAAACAACAATAAAAGAGAACTTATTGTTTTAAATCAGAGAAAGCCGTAAGTGGTTAATCAATCGTTGTTATGACTTGTTATTAAAGCAATGGGCAAATACGTTATGTGTTGTTTTACTTCCCTTGAAATTTGTTAGCAGATTTTAATTAAGAACTGCTACACATTAAGACTTTCTTATTTTTCTTATTACTTGGTCCAACAATTAATAGTCAATTATCCATCCATCCATCCATCCATCCATCCATCCATCCATCCATCCATCCATCCATCCTTCCATTTTCTAACACCTTTGTCCCTAGTGGGGTGGGGAGGGGTGCTGGTACCTATCTCCAGCTAACGTTCCAGGCGAGAGGCAATAGCCAATTAATTATCTTTTAATATTATTTACATTTTCAGTGACTCCCTTTTTAATAGTGAAAGTTTATCGTCATAACTTGCTGTTTTTAACAGTTTGACTAACTTCTTTTCATAATGTGCTACTTGTCTTTTGTGGTTCACAAGTCAGTCTCTGTTCTCTGACTGAACATCCTAACGTGTGCACATCTAGTTGCTCGTCACAATGGTGTACACCGCTCAACGTACGCCGTGGTGACGTGTATCTTGCACCAATTATCTGTGCTGCCCTTAAATCATTTTTTCACCAAGACATCCTATCGTTTAGTAAAGATGGTGTTCATTTAATATTCACAAAGTTCTATTTGACAACCTCTTACTGAAATATGCAAGACATTATTTGAAAAAGTCAAACATTGATAGCAACATTGGCCGTTTTAATATCTGTTTATATCATTTGACTTGCATGATGAGTTAAATTATTCACAACATGTTCACGGCAGCAGACCCTTATTCAAATGGATTCTGGCATTTGAGCCCAGTGCTGATAAGCAGAATGAGCCCTCTTCTATTTAGGCTGGAGGACTTAGAGTTAGTGATTAAAATGGATTTTTAAATTTTCACTTGTCAGGCCAAAGGATAATTTTCCACTTTGGCTTGAATATCTTAAGTGGACTTGGATTAAGTTGAAGTGGCTGTTTTTCAAGAAGTTCTCCTTGTTGTCATTTCCGTTCCCTTTAAGAGTTTTTGGGTATATTACGTCTTTTTTGCTGGATGTTCAGTCTCTTTACCTGAATTTATTCTTTTCAATTTTAATCAATAATTTTTTTCTTAAACTATAAAAATAATTATTTGGCTCAATGTTTCACGGAGAGCCAAAACTGCTCTGGTCTATTACTTGGGAAGCTTTAATCATCCAAGGATGCTTTTTTTTGTTGCTTAAATTCATGTTATTGACTTGCTCCTCGCACCACTAAATCTAGGGAAAAAAGAGAACATTACTCCAGTCCTAAAGTCCTTACTGGCTCATTGTAGCTCAGAGAATACAATTTAACATACTTTTGTCTGGAAATAAATTATAGAATGGCTTAGCACCAAAATAATTTTTTTAGTAACTTTAAGCCTACTTTGCGTCCCCCATGTCAGAACCCCACATGGGGAAGTTCCACTAAAATGGAATAACTTCCATAAAACTGTAAAACACTGAGTTCCTTAAATTCAGTGCTAAAAACGCATTTGTTTAGACTTACTTTTTATTAATAATAACTGAAGCACTGACTTACATCAACTTTTCATTACAACTCTTTATTTTGCCACTGTAACCTGTCGTCAAGGAGACGACTAGCAAACATGGCGGACGAAGTCTTTCCTTAAATATAACTATATGCTGCTAGCCAAAATAAGCCAAAACCCGGTTGATAAAACATTTTTTCATCTAATTATGTTTTTATATAAATTTGTGTATCAATTGTTCCTACTGTGTCAGAACAGCCTACTTTTTATACGTTTTAAACAAGCTAGCGCAAGCACACCAAAATGGCAGCTGCTCATCTTGCAGCTGCAGTGTGTAATCTTTATATTATGTAAAATATGAATATATGTTTAAATGTTTGTCTCTTGTACAATATGAGATAGATAATCAATAAAAGAAGGAAACTCCTGGTCAGAAACAACTTTTCAGAGCCAGAAGGTCTTAGAGCTGTTCAATGGCGGAGAAACAATTTTCCGTTAAGTATCTTGGTGAGTTGCTTAGCAACCTCAAATCGACAACCGTTGGGGTTCTGTCATGCAAAAAAGTTGCATATTGGTATTTGGCACTTTATTAAATATAATGACTGGCAAGTATCAATACTGTTAAAATAAATAACGAATAAAGTTACAGCTATCACTACTGCTAGCAATAATATTAATAATTGAGAGATCCAGTTGAGCTCCAACAGCCAAATGGTACTTCAAGGAAGCAGAACATCACATTTTGAAACTAATAAATGTAAAGTTTATTGAACGACTGCTGATGAATACAATAGTTTCAAACGTTTGTGACCTACTTGCAGTGTCCTTGGTCCTCATCAGGGCCTTTCTGATGAGGATGAAAGGCTCTGTGGGATTGAATTGTTGCCGTCCAGAGAGGAACAGGTTGCTGACTCCTGGAGATGTCAGCTCCAAGTCTGGTGGAGATAACTGCATTTTTAAACAGCTGCAAGATTCCCGGGTTGGTCGTCCGCAGACTTTTCAGGCAATGCATTGTGATAGGTAGGGCTTTAGTTTCTCAACCCGCCTGCTGGTCTTGGTCGATAAATGTGAACGGTGGCCTTTTGGTTCTCGGAGCTTTAATAGCAGCTGCTGTCTCCCCGCGTGGCTCATGTACTGTTCAGGCTGTTACTAGGGGCGGAGCTGTAACTGGGGCAGGACTGAGCGGCTCATTAAACCGCACTGAAGTGAAGTTTGATAGGCTTCCAGGTACTGCTGCCACCGTCTTAGTTCAAGTTCGTGATTAGAAAACGGCAAAATAGGCCAACCACATCCTTTATTATGCTCTCGTAAGTGTCCGTCTTAAAGCTGTAGAATTTAACTTTTACAAAATAATATGTTTTCTACATATTTGTTATGTCGTACAATAAAAGACAGATACTCCATCTATTCCAGGGCTGTCAAACTCAGTTTAATTTTTGATCATATCAAAAATTTTAATGTTCTTAAAGGGCCAGTTGTGCCAGAAAACCAATGAAACTGCTAAAATATCAATAAATAGTTGTTCCTACACGATTTTGTGATCATTTTTGTGGGGGAGGGGTTTTGCAATCAAAATTACAGATTTTGTGGTGATAACTGGGAAATATTTGTAAGGATTTTTTATGATATTTGTGCTAATCTATTATGGTAAATTATTACTTCGATTACGGACTATATTTTGACATCAAGTAAGGCTGAGGCAGCAGTCACTTAAACTCAATGTCTTTGACCAATTTTGAAAAAGAATTGTAGTAAAATCAGAAACAAATATGAAGTTTTGTTGATTTTGTGTGAATTTAGCAGATTTGTGGAAAACTGGAAGGACTTATTGATGTAATTTGGAGTCTAGAGGGCCACATAAAAAGCTACGGTGGGTCAGATTTGGCCCCCGGGCCTTGAGTTTGACACGTGATTTATTCTATTGAAAACAATGAAACTCCTCTGCCTATGCCTCCTCCCAATTCTCCCAGTACTAGTAACTTCAGGAATACGACCAATCAGAGTAAGGAGGAGTGTTTTAACGCTGTCAATCACTTATCCTCATAAATATGGAAAAAAAAGGGTTATGTACTGTGGTTTTAACAATCTTCAGGAGGATAAGCCACAAAAGGTCATTAAAGCAGCTAGCCATTTGCAACTAATGGAAACTGAGTGGAAGGAAGAATATAATATAAAAAAGGGTGTGCAAGCAATAGGAAAAACCTTCACCTTAAGAACTGGAATACATTGAACAATACCCATTCAAGAATTAAGAGGACATTCACAAGACATTGAGATAGGGCTTTGAGAGCCATGAATTGCAAAAGTATACAGAAAATGAGCTACAGATGTTGTATGAGCATCAAGGTCAGATGTGTCTTAACTTTACTGATGGAAAACAAAGGAGTGGGCTGTTTTTAGATTAAAGTAAAATTTAAATTTCATGTCAATATAGCAGAGCCTAGAGGAAGCGTGGGGAAGCACAGAATCCAGGTTGTGTGGCTCCAGTGGGAATTTAACACGGTGATGGTGTTGAGTGAGTCATGTCATCTGCTGATGCTGTTTCACTGTGGTTTGTCAACTCCAAACTGAGGACAGGGCACAAGCCCACACTGTCAAAGCCATCACTACCTGCTTTAATTACCACGACCAAGAAACCCACGGCACTCAAACCCTATTTAGAATCGAAGAGAGGCATAATGAAGAAGAACTTGAAAAATACCAAACCCAATAATGAAGACCAGCTAAATGTCATTATTTAAACAACTTTGGCTTCCTTAACTTTTTAGCAGTGCCAAAGACTGATTACTAGCACTGTTGTAATGTAGCAATTTATGTAAAAGAAGGACTGATCATGTATTGATGAGTAGATATGCTAGATAGGACATGGACATACTTTAAAGTAAACTGATATTTCTGAGTTTTTAAAAAAAAATCATGTTTTACCGATCTTCTCCATTATTTTTATTTTCATAGAAATTGAATGTTGTCTTTTTTTATTAGCTACAAGCCATAATCATCTAAATTAACAGAAATAAACTTTATTAACTAAGATATACTATATGTAGGAGTTTTGCTTTTATAATTAAACTATTTGCTTCTCAAAGATACTCTACTTTACTTAGATGTACATGTACATTAATGTGGCCTTATTGGCTTACTCAGTTGTTATTACATATCCTTTATAAAAATGTTTGTTAGTTTTCTGAAACGATTCAATTACTCACATCTTTTTTACAACTGTTTTGTGGATTACATAATATATGCCATTCACATGTGTATTACAACAACCTTAGCCTGCTTATTTTAATAATAATATTCATGTTGATCATATTTAGAACTAAAACATATCTTTATTTTTGTTTTACATAGAAGTAACATTAAGAAGAATGATCACTTTAATATGATTTATTTGGATATATTTAATCAGTTATCTGTGAATATAATGATAAAACATATAAAATAACGCCAGGTATGTTTAATCAAGCTTGTGTTTGCATGAGCAGTCAAGTGTAACCTGTGAAATATTCCTATTGCTTTAAAATGGCGACACCCCATGGCGGCTTTCTGTCAATGATTTACTGACGTCTTTCTGTTTTGTCCTCTAGGTGGCGCACACTCTCTTCCCTAACTTTTCTAAGAACACAAGGATGTATTTAAGAGTCTTCCACTCTGCTACATATACAGTGGCTTAACAAATACGTTTTGTTTTTTTTCCTAAGGAGCCTATAGGAAATACATCTTAAATAAAACAAAAGTTATGCTAGTAGTTCATGCATATCAATGAAGGATCAAGAAACTAAGTTGTATTTGAAATGTTATATTATTGTGTCCTTTTCACACCGAGATATTTGTTTTCTTTTAATTTTCTGTTTTGTCTTTGTGTTCACCGTAATGATGTATTTTTCCAATTTGCTGTATTTTCTAAAATGTGCGCCACCTAGAGGACAAAACATAAAGACGTCAGTAATGTTGATTTTTTTGAAAATTATGTGTTTTTTTTTTTTGTTCTTTTTGTGTTTGCGTTGCATCTTTGTTCTTTGAGACGTTATTTTTCTCCTTTTTGTTTTCTTTCCAGCAACTTTAGGTTCTTACAAGAGTGCCCTACAACAACTTCCAATCTGCCATGCCCATGCTCAATTTCAGAGCATAAACATGCGTGGTTTCATGTCTGGTAGACTTTCCAGTGTCGCATTCCAGGCGGACCTTTGAAGGTGACACGATTTTATCTCCCAAATAAACAAGGGTTCTGACCGCCTTGTCTGCTTTGCCAGGCATGTGACTTCTCCTACGGGGTGCATGCTAACCCATGGCCTCTGCTCTACCGCTGCCGGTTGTAGCTTCTCTGTTTTCAGGAGAAAATGTTTTCCATTCCTTCGCCAATGAATGCCACCTTTGTCCCTTCAGCCTCCATCTTATGTGAGAAAGCCCCCCACCCCCCACCTTGCTGGACTCACCAAGCCTCCACAAACTTAACCTCTTCCCCCTCCACCTAACACAGGAAAGGAAGCATGCTGGTGCTGGTGCTTTCATTCAGACTCTGTAATCTGGAGGTCTGGATAAAGCCTTGGCTAAGAAGGCCTGTGTTGAGGTTGTTTATGATTGACAATTTAAGGCAATCATTTCTGAAATTATTAAAAAAAAACCTTTGGATCATATACAATACATACGTTTTATTACTGTAGTGAGTCAGACAGGTAGACAATGTGATGCAATGAACATGGTAGGAAATATCTTTTAGTTCTGGGGCATTTAAAGCAATAGCAAACACTTTCATTGTTCTGTTCACAACACTAATTATATTTAAATTTCAAAACTACTTAAGCGTGCTCACTTATTCATATCTCCCATCGCCAAGGGAGCATTCTGTTTGGTGTGTGGCACCTAGCTGCTTAAAACGTCCTAATTTAATCCAATTCTAGCTTCATTTAAACCTCAAACCGTCAACACGCTTGAGTGTCAAAGTCTTACATAATAATAAGAATCCAAAAGTGTTCCGTGTTTCCTAACAGAGTGACAGAGTTTGAATAGGAACAGATTAAATTGAATAACAGACTTATCACAAAGAGCAGAGATAGACAAATTGGAGTCAAGCTAAGTAAGAACTCTGCCAAATCTCTTGGAACAAAAATGTAAACGATCAGTAAGTTCTGCTTTTAAACAGTCTTGAACCAATCAGAAGTCATCCCTCAAATGTTCAGCTCCGAAGGCAAACATCCCACCTCTACTTGTATCTGTTTTTGTAGTAATTTATGGTTCATGGGAAAATGAGTCCTTATTTTAAAAGGGCTTCCTTCCTCCAGTTGCCTCAACGACCTCTGACCCCTAAACAAATAATGAACTCTGGACAAAAGCTGCACTGGTGACACCTGTCAGTGTTACATGTCTTGCAAGTTGCACTATTTACTGAGTATGCAACACCAAGCAGCCTCATTAAGTGCAACCACCTTTCTTGTCAGTTGTGAAAAATATATATTTTGTGTGTTTCTTATTTAGCTGAAACAACAACAACAACAAAGCCTCAAGTCTTACGCGTTAACCGCTGCACTTCTGCAGGTGAGTGCTCTTGTCACCTGAACACGGTGACTGTGTCCAAACCTGGACACCCTGTAGACCCCTGGAGCCTCTCTGAACCCGTACAGTACAGACATCACACACACACACACACACACACACCTCCTTCCAATCGTAGCCATCCCTTCATTTCCCCTTTCCTCCCCGCCTCCTCTATTTCATCCTCCTAGCTTCCACACCCTTCCTCACCCACCATCCCCCATCCTCACCGTTCAGCTATCCCACTGCCCTGCCATCTCGCAGCATTCCGAGGGCCGTGCACACAGAGGCCTATTGTGAGCACAGCGAGACGGCAGAAGGCAGTATACAGTCAGAGCAACAGAGAAAGCCGATGTGCGGAGATGAAATGGACTCGATATACTGACATGGATCTGCAGTGATGTTGTGCTGAAAGTTACTGGATGCTGTTGATGTGGCACAACTGAGCATTGGCAGAGAAAGTACTCAAAAGTACAAATAAACAGACAAAAATGCACTATAGTACCTTTTTACTTGAGTAAAAGTACCTAAATTACTGAAAGTAACAGTACTTGTTGGATGTATTTCCTAATGTAATCAACTAGAATATCATTACTGCCTGTGACACAGTTTAAACTGTGCATCAAAATTCAGGGATAACATGCAGAGTTAAATGCCGTTAAGCAAAGATAAGAAACAGGAATGATTATATATTTAAACGTTTTTATTTAACACAAAGCAAAACTAATGTGTTATTTGTATTTTAACTGCTGCAAATGCATTCAAATAAAAGTTACTTGCCTGAAAAAAGGGACAGTAGACCTTTTAGCTCTAGTTTTTCCATCACCTCAACTGTTTTTTTTTTTGTTTTTCTTACCCCTCCAGGGGGTCTTTTGTGGGCTCTAGTGTCCCTTATATGATAGTAGGCTGACAGGAAACGGGGAAGGAGAGGGGGGAAGACATGCGGCAAATGTCGTCGGGTCCGGGAGTCGAACCCGCGACGGCCGCGTCGAGGACTGAAGGCCTCCAAATACGGGTCGCGTTAACCGCTACGCCACCACGGCACGCCCCACCTCAACTGTTTAAAAATACTTCAAAGTTTTAAAGTGTTGAGCCACATGGAGTCGTTTATAGAACCAGATAATGTGAATTCGTCATTGGGTACCTTCAAACTAATAAATAAAAATAACACAATGTGGCATGAATGTAACATAACACAACACACTATAGAAAAGCATTGTAGTTGAAAGTATAGATACTTGATGTAAAATGTAGTGGAGTAAAAAGTCAGTAGTGCACGATTGAGTACAGATGCACAAAAAGATGTACTTAAGTACATCTTTTTACATCTTTGTACAGTAACAAAGTACTTGTACTTTGCCACCATTGCACCTGAGTGTGTTGTTCAGGTGGTTGCAACCCGTTTCTCATGTAATAACAAGTGTCAGCAAGTCTTTTAACACATTTATTACATCATGTTTGCCACCTGTATTCTAGCTCAACCAGATTATGTTATCGTTCTAATTTTTTATGCAAACCTACAGCAGGTTTTACTGAAGTCTGATTCCAATTATTCTAAACCTGAATTATTCTTGGTTATCTCCTAAATTAAAAGAGATTCTCACTAACCACATTTTTTAATCATATGACATTTTAGCTGTGACCTAAACTTGCAGCTCTGTATACAAAGTTTGAGCAATGTGTAACAGTGTGTGTCTGTGCCTGCTTAGTAACTATTAATTTAGCTGCTTTATTTATTACAGTAGTACAATCCTCATATTTGTTGTTCCCTAAATCCATCAGCAAGATAAGGATTTATTCAAATCAAATTCAAATAAATTTGCAATGTTTTCCTCAAGCAGTTGCTTTACCTGCTGTATGACAAATTGACTTCTTCATTGTTTAATAAGCTGGGGGTAAATTAAAACACATCCTAAATAAAATCAAAACCATTTGCTTTTTGTTGTTGACAGGGGTGGATATCAAATCACTAATCTCCTAAGTTTTGTTCCAAATGTAATTCCAATCTGTCAGTCTTATCGACTCGCTAGAGGTGAATTCTTAAACTATTCTGTCCCATGTAAGGAATGAAGATGGCTTACTGGAAGGTCATAACCCAAGAATCGTAGTGCCTCTTATTGGAACAAAGAAGCTCATTCATCTGGGCTTATCTCCTGTAGACGTACTTAATAAAGATCACTCATGTGTTTCATCACACCTCTGGCTCAGCTGCACAATAGAGATTCTTGGCCTGTGAGTGCAATTTTATAAAAATGTCTGTCGTTAAAGTAAGAAAGTGTTTCAGAGCCACCAAAATGTAACATGTGAAGGTTTTTTGGCAGACCACCTGTCTTAGCTTGGTGGCTAAATTAAATTTTACACCGATCCTCGTAAGGTTGTTCTTCAGGTTGGATCTCACAGCTTGGTGTCACGTGTTTTCATGTCTGACCTTTTGGTAGGTTTAACATTACAAAGAATGCAACAAAACAGCCACTTTAATAAGATATCCCAATTTCAAATGTTATTTTACAGCGCAATAAACCAGAGCTGATTTTGTGTTGCATTTTTATAACAAGATTAAAAGACACAAGCTAACTAAATATAAGAAATTCAAAAATTCTTCACAGAAAATAATGCCATATACCAAAGGTACATTTGATATGCGACTTTATCAGAACTTTATCTGTTTTCATAAGCAACAGTGTTTTGATCATTTGATAGATCATAATAGGAGTTTCATCAAATCTCAGATGTCCAAGCTGCATGCATCCGAATCCGTTTTCTGATGTTGATGGTTCATTGTCTTCTTAATGTGAAAGTGGAGGTGTATCTATTGGCCAGCAGGTCAAGTCATGAAGGAGGGATTTGGTTAAAAAAAATAACCCTGAGAGCTTAGCTGCTCCCAGATTAAGAGGGGAGGGAAAGGAGGTTCAGGTTACAGCCTGACAGGAGGTCTGGGGGAAGGACTGGCATTTTGGAATATACGAAGATCCATACAAGACACGGTGGACATAAAACCGCGGTGCTTGCCCTGACGAGCTGGGTGCAGAGTGCCAGCTGGGGCCCCGCTTTGGATTCCACTTAGTTTCTGGAAGGTTTGACTGCATGGTGCCATAAGTCTCTGGGAACCCCTACCTCACACACCACCTGACTGAAAAGCCCGGTCTCCGCCGTCCCTCTCACTTCTCACCCGAGCTCCTGCATGTCTAATATTTAGACATGTTCAGCTTTGTGGACTCAAGGACTGTTCTGCTACTTGTAGCATCTCAAGTTGTTTTACTAGCCGTGGTCAGATGTCAGGAAGAAGATGACCGTAAGTCACTTTAAAAAAATACTTTTTTTTGCTGAATTTTTACTTTATGAACTGAGAAGAATTTTAATTTTGTATTAGTGTTTTCATATGGATTTGTTAGGTTATTTTGCCAAACGGCCTTAAAAATGTCTTGCTAAGACAGGCTGTTCATCTGTTTAGATAAAGGTGTCAAGATTCATCTGTGTCAGATGGAGAAAGTGATTTGTTCTCACCTCTCACACCTTCCTGCTGTGTGTGATGCTCCGAGACTCTATAAAAGTATTTAAATGCTTTTGTAACATTAAATAGAGCTGCAAACATGAAGAGATGAAGTCAGACACAGCTTGATCTCAGACATCAAGGCTTAAAGTGTTGCAGAAACAGAGCAAACTGAAGAACAGTGTTTACAACAAGGGGTCAAAGGCAATAATACATGTAAGGAATATATATATATATATATATATATATATATATATATATATATATATATATATATATATATATATATATATATATATATTAGCAAATTAGAGGTGTACTGTGTTTCCTTGCTGTATCACTGCATTTATTTAAAAGTGTATCCATTGGTCAGTTATGGGTTTTCTTGGCATGTCGTTAAAACGTTGTAGATTATACACCCAGTCCTGTGGTGCATACATAAAACAAATCACCTATTCTTACTTTACCATGTGTGTTTACACTGGCGCTTTACATGGCAACGATACCCAGACGGAGAAATGTAGAAGGAGCCTCTGTTTATTCACAGCACCAGCCTGTCAATTGGGCCCAGTATCCCCATAAGAGAGGTTCATTCATACAGGCAGTGGAGCAGGTTAAATACACTCAGCCTGCTCTGTGAAATACCTCAGCTCACTCTGCAGACACAACCGTTTGCTGTAGTTTGTGTTGACATTCTGTGTATTGCAGCTATAAATTTTCTCTTGAGGTGATAACGTGTTGCATATTTCTATCCAATCATCCAAATGAACATTTGTGACTCTCAGCTAATTATTTATAGCTGTAAAATCATAGCAATCATCATTTAAAAACTTCCTTAAACTGTATTCGTGCAAATTAAAGAATCATGTTTGGTTATGAATATCTTGTAAAAGAGCTGAGATGTTATGTTTTGATACCAAATGACTTTTTTATGCCCCTCCTTTGTGCTCATTAACCCCTCCCACTTCCTCACTTTCCCCCTTTGACCCTTCATCCTCACTTTCTTCTCCTAATCCAACATAATCTTTCTCTACCAACTCATCCCACTGTGTACATCTCTTCTCTCCGTGTGTAACTTTTCACTGCTGTCCCTCCCCTGACATCCGCCCCCTGCTGGCCACCACAGAGGAGGCAGGTGGCTGCATCCAGGACGCCCGGGTGTATAATGATAAGGATGTGTGGAAGCCAGAGCCGTGCCGCATCTGTGTGTGTGACAGCGGAGCGGTTCTGTGCGATGAGATAATCTGCGAGGAGATCAAAGAGTGTGCCAACCCTATCATCCCATCTGGAGAATGCTGCCCCATCTGCCCCGCTGATGCCACTGCCCCCATTGGTTGTAATTTATTTATTCACACACCTATAAATAAATTACTCTCCTTGCTTGCATTTAAAGCCATCCCAAGCTGAGACTTTTGACTAGGGAGCACACTTTGGAGCCATTTTCTGATTTCTGATGAGGTCAGAGGAAGTCACTGATTACAGCTTTTTGTCACGTTAGCTCCGGTTGCTCCATGTTTTGCTCCCTATTCCAAAGTCAATCTCTGCATGTGATTTATGGAGACAAGATGAGCAACATTATCATGATTTAATCACTTTCTTTAAAAAGTGTGATTTAGATTGGAGGATGTGCTGCCTGTTGTCTCCACCTGAATATTCTCTAGTGCTCAGTTTTCCACAAAGCAAAATCTGCCGTTTATCTGAAGCAATAATTACTCATTTTATTTCATGAAAGTATTTCCAAAGCTCTGTTCAAGACCAAATTATACATGAAGTTGAACTAGAAATCTCATGATAGATGTCTTCTTTATAAATGCATTGGCACCACTGAAAATCAACTGATATGTAGCCAAATATGCTTTAAGTTGTTTAAGTTGAGACTAAATTCAGAACATGCCTCAAAACATATTTAGTGACATGTTCGCAACCAGTTGTGTAAACTTTGTAAAAGCAAGAAATACATTTAGGTTTTGCTCAATTTTCAAATTGTTAGCAATGCCAAATTGGTACACAAAACGTGTATTTGCAGCTGTAAACACTTTATTTAGTACCAATTGAACATTACTTATGCTTACAGTTTGCATTAATAGCTAGAATTAACGCTGTGCTCTTAGCTCACTCCTGCTTCTGCTTCTTCCTTTGCTTCTTTGATATGATCTAGAATGGGTTTGGTGAGCGGTGTCTGATCTCTGCAGCATGCAGGTCTCCATTTCTCAGGAATCATAGACTGGATTCCAAATAAATCCTGTGCTTGAAATGTTTTTGCTTCAAGATGTCACTTTTAATGGTGTTTTTCTTCCTTTTCTGTCATCAATCCACCTGCAGAGGCGTTTGGTGCTAAGGTGAGACAGCGAGCAAAACTAAAATACTGACATTTGAGTAGAAAAAGCTACGACCGGACTCAGGATTGCATTTTGGTTTATTGTGTGTGAGAACTTTGTGCTTTTTGTCCATCAGGGCCAGAAGGGAGAACCAGGAGAGATTGCAGATGTAAGTGAAGCTCCTCATCTCGTGTTTTAAATATCACATGATTATTGCATTGCAGTTATTCTTATTTAACAAATTTATTTAAAGAGTTTTAAAACATTTTCTTGAATTTGCGAACATTTTTTAACATCTATTGCTCCTTTTCTTTAAGGCTTCTTTATTATGCTGATTCCTCCTCATGACCAAACTATCTGTAATGTCTTCTGCCATATAAAATTAGGAGAAACCCAGCATTCCGGCTGCATAATGAACCCTGTAAAATCCTTTTAGTTCTTCCCAGCAGCTTTTCTTCAAGTTCACATCAGGTGACAAAATTCAGCCCAATTAGAGGTCAAAGAAAGTGATGGTGTAGAGGAGGAAAAAAAAAAATCATCTTGTCATATTAAATCAATGTCAGATTATGTTTTGGGTCTGTTTGAGTCCACCTCCTGCTAAGCTGGAATGCTCTGTGGTGCAGAGAAATGTCTCTGAATGTGACAGAAGGAAAACATCTACTGAAACCTGACAAAAGATATTTATGTGTTTGTCCAGGTCGTAGGACCTAGAGGACCACCAGGCCCCATGGTGATTATTTGTCCGTCTTTTCACGTCATTCCTTGCACCAAATAATGACCATTCAGTACAAGAAGATTCATTTTACCTTGAATCGGAGGTTTAGAAGTATTAAACATGTTGTATTGTTTTGCAGGGCCCCCCAGGTGAGCAGGGGACGCGTGGAGAAACTGGCGCAAAGGGTGACAAGGTAAACAAACGAAAACTATATTCCCACAAAACAAAGTTGTTCTGACTGTAGCAGACTGGAAGCTTTAAGATTTATTGGACTTTTAGCCTCGTCATAAACGGGTTGTTGAATACTGACATACGATTGAAATTAAAACATAATCTTAAGCTAATTGAACTGAAGCTATTTGGGTTGTAACCAAAATCACAGTGTAAAGAAAGAAATGAGATATTATAGAAACAATTCCTCATAAACACCTCAAATGAGGGTTTATTAAAGCCCTTGGTTAGTCAACAGAAACTTAATGAAAAACAACTTTTTTTTTCCTCAGGGAAATCCTGGACCAAGAGGAAGAGATGGCGAACCTGGCACACCTGGAAACCCCGGACCCCACGGCCCACCTGGACCACCCGGCCCACCAGGGCTGGGAGGGGTTAGTATGAGGAAACGAACCTGCGCATGTCAGATTTCTGTTCAAATAACACAGCATCACTTCTCTGTAGAACAATTTGGACAACAGACAAACTTTACAGTAGAGCTGCACTGAGAAACGTCACAGAAGAAACAGAGTAAACGAGTAAATAAGGGATTCTTAGCTGTGTTTATCATTCTTCATCTCTTGTTTAAAGTGAGGCCAGGACACAGGAAAAGCAAAGCATGGAGATTTCTTAAAGTGTTTTCAGGAAGGTAGTTGGCCTGACAGAGCAACACAAACTCTTTCTAAAACAGCAAAAAGGAAAAACACAGCAGATAAAACAATAGTTTATGTGACGATTTTATCAAGCACACCTAAGTTCATTATAATAGACTATACCACTGCCTTTGGACCAATGAGTTTAAATAAATTGTTTTCCATCTTTGTGTGTTTTCTGTGTTTTTGCAGAACTTTGCTGCTCAGATGTCTGCAGGCTTTGATGAAAAGGCTGGAGGTGCTCAGATGGGTGTGATGCAAGGACCAATGGTAAGCAGGAACCTTCATGAAATTTTAATTTGATCAATATATAAAAGGAAAAAAAACACGGTAAAACGCAGTCCAATTGAAGCTCTTCACAGATGGAGGCAGCACTGCCACCTTGTGGGCCGTTTATTTATCTCCACCACAGGGAGTTTGTGTTCAATATCTTCACCTTCCTAAAATAATGGACTAAGTCAATTTTTGCCAGTTTCTTTTTCTCGTATTTTTTTTTGTTAAATCACATTTTTGTTGTTATTCTTGTTGCCAAAATCCCTTTTGACTAAAAATAACTGAGGCCATCATTTTAGGAAGGTGATGATATCATAGTTTTAGAAATACATTTGTACATGGATTGTGCATGAATACACATTCATAGCCATATCAAGTATAAAATGAATTATAATGTAAAACTCCACATAACTGGATTTTATAAAAAGGCTTTTCAACCTTGAGAGTATTTATTTAAATCGTCTTTATCATTTAAAATGCTTTATTTTATGCTTTGAATTAGCATAAGTTGAATTAGCATTTAAATTAGATATCATAATCTTTTCATAAAATACAAAGTAGCTTTGATTGTGGCTTCACAGTGGTTGTGTGTCCACACAGGGTCCCATGGGTCCCCGTGGCCCCCCTGGACCTAGCGGAGCTCCTGTAAGTTTATTCATATTTTAATCCACTTTATTCTAAGATTTTTCATATTAAATGTCATATATGTGGTTGGTAAACACATATGCTAATTGTTTGTTTTGTGTTTACACCAACAGGGGCCTCAGGGTTTCCAAGGAGCACCCGGAGAGACTGGAGAGCCCGGTCCAGCTGTAAGATCTCACATTAATCCCAGAATATAATCTGGATGCCGGAAAAACTGATTTCAGTGATTTGAGGATGAAGATAAACAATTTTCATAAACACATTATAGCTTTAATGTGTTTATAAAGTCTAATAAGATCTTTTCTCACTGATTGGGATTTATAAGACAGCGTTATGTCACAAAATGATTATGCATGTCCATCATGTGACACACATACACCATGACAGTAAGTCATGTTAGTCTTCATTTGGTTTCTGACAGGGATCGATTGGACCTCGTGGACCACCTGGGCCATCTGGAAAACCAGGAAGTGACGTAAGTCTCAACATGTCATCTACACCTGAAATATGTTGTTCACTGAACACCTCACACAAAATCAGGTTAGGCCTGTAAGTTATGCAGCCAAATTAAATGCTTAAAAAGTTCAACCTTTTTATTATTAAGATGCAAACAAAAATTATAACTATTTCAGTCCCGTTTCTGACCTAAATCTTAAACTGATGTAGAAATTTTGACAGTTCTTGTGAATAAACCCTCTTTACCAGCAGAGGGCAATGTTTCTCTCTGAACAGTGCCAGTACAGAGATCGTTAATCAAGCAGCAACCTCCCACTTTGGGGAAATACTGTGCACCTGCATATATTTTAGAGAATAATTAACTTATTTCTGCTTTTTTAGGGTGATCCTGGAAAACCTGGGAAATCCGGTGAGCGCGGACCTGCCGGGCCTCAGGTGAGCGAATATATTCCTAAATGAATGTTTCATTTGTCCCAAAACTAACTTCATCACTACCAAAGAAGAAGAAATTCATGGATAAAAATGTCCTGTTTATATTTTCTTAGGGAGCTCGTGGATTCCCTGGGACACCTGGACTTCCTGGAATCAAAGGACACAGAGTGAGAATTATAACCTTCACTGACCGGTAGAAATGGGTCGGTTCGGTCAGGTTTAGCTTCTGATGCTGTCACGTCCTGCTTCCCTGTAGGGTCACCCTGGTCTGGATGGAGCAAAGGGAGAGACTGGTGCTGCTGGAGCCAAGGTATAATCAATCAAAAATAAAATACTTTCTTTTCTTTTTTTGTGTGTTTTCCTCTTTTAAATTTTTTTCATACATCTTTTCAGGGTGAGGGTGGTGCTGCTGGAGAAAGCGGCAGTAATGGACCGATGGTGAGCCTTTTTATAGCACAGATTTAAACTGTAGTCATGTGAGAAGTAAGAGTTTTAAATAAAATGCCCTGGTAACTTATCTCCTCTGCCTTAGGGCCCTCGGGGTCTACCTGGTGAGAGGGGACGTCCTGGTGCTTCTGGAGCTGCAGTGAGTAACTCACTCTTTTTTAAACTGGGCAAATCTGACATTTGTAGTAATTTTTAAGAAAAAACCCTTAATTTTCATATTCGACAATGACTCTCCCAACTTTGCTCTCTTCAGGGAGCCCGGGGAAACGATGGCTTGCCTGGTCCAGCTGGTCCCCCGGTGTGTATCGTTGTTTCGTATCTGAATCACCACTATATTATCTTCATTATAGCAACCAGAAAGTTGAAATATGAGATCTAACGTAAAGATTTTTGTGAATTTTTAGGGCCCAGTTGGTCCTGCAGGAGCTCCCGGTTTCCCAGGATCCCCAGGCGCCAAGGTTTGTCCTGATGACAAATATTTAACATTTATGAACCTAATATTTGATATTTTATCTGTTTATCTGCAAATACATCCCATATTTTCAATGAACTTGTCTGTTTTTGTAATGTCATGTTTTGCAGACTGTAAATCAAAGCGTCTAACTTATTTACCACACAATTTAATTGTTATAAAACACCGTTTTGTGTAAAACACAGCAGGTTCAGTGTTCAATAGTGTCAGTGGGTGGAGCAAATTTTGCATTCAGTTGGTAAAGGAGTGAAAAGTGAGTTAGTTTTTCCAACAAAAGTAAAAAAAATCTGTTGTTTCCTGTCAGGGTGAAGCAGGTCCTACTGGCGCCCGTGGAGCTGAAGGAGCACAGGGACCCCGCGGAGAGGCCGGCACACCAGGATCACCTGGACCAGCTGGGGCGGGGGTTAGTTTGTCAGGACTATATTATGTCATGGTTGCTTTTTTCAACATCCCATCAGTAGGCATCAGTGTTGATATGTTATAATTTATTGCTTCTTGTTGGTGTCTGCAGGGTAACCCCGGCACTGATGGTATTCCTGGGGCTAAAGGTTCTGCTGTAAGTCCATTTTATTACTCAAAGGTTTAGTAATTACTCCCTAATAATCGGTTTCAATAATATTTTTTTACATTTTTTTCCTTCACTGCGTCTTTCTCCATGAAGGGGGCTCCTGGCATTGCTGGCGCACCTGGCTTCCCCGGCCCCCGAGGCCCACCTGGACCACAGGGAGCAACTGGACCTCTTGGGCCCAAAGGACAATCTGTAAGCCGTCTACAGAAGACCAGAAACCAAAGAAATGTTTTCTGTGGTTTAATTTTTACCCAGTTTGTTTTTTCTATTTAGGGAGATCCTGGTCTTCCAGGACTGAAGGGTGAATCTGGACCAAAAGGAGAGCTGGTAAGTTGCTCCACTTTGACCGACAAGAGATTTCAGGTGATGTGAGTAGATGAAGTGTGAACTAAACATCCTGGTACTTTAGGGCCCCGCTGGGCCTCAAGGGGCTCCTGGCCCTGCTGGAGAAGAAGGGAAGCGGGGCGCGAGGGGAGAGCCGGGAACTGCTGGGCCAAACGGACCTCCAGGAGAAAGAGTAAGAAGTCAATAAGAGGATGTTACCATGAATATATTTACTAGAAGATGCACACATGCTAATCTAATTTGTGATTCCTTGCAGGGAGCTCCTGGTAACCGTGGTTTCCCGGGTCAGGATGGTCTTGCTGGTGCAAAGGTTGGTCCTACATAAACGAATCTCAATCAGAATGAATTTTACCTCTTTGACTGTCAAAACTTGGTATTTTTTCTGCATGATGACTGTAGTAAAGTTGATTGGTGTTAAACTTATTGCTCCACCTTAAGGGAGCCCCTGGTGACCGTGGCGTCTCTGGTGCTGCTGGGCCAAAAGGTGCCACTGGAGACCCTGGACGTACAGGCGAGGCCGGCCTGCCAGGAGCCAGAGTGAGTTTTACATCATTAAACATGACCAAACCTAAACACGTCAGGTTTGGTTTGCTTTATAATACTTTCATTTGGTTCATTGTTTAACTAGTTTCTTACAATCTTAAACATTAAACATTAATGTGCTTCTCTTAGGGTCTTACTGGTCGTCCTGGAGATGCTGGGCCGCAGGGCAAAGTTGGAGCTTCTGTGAGTAAAATATTTAAAGCATTAGATACAATCTGTTTCAGAATAGCAAATACTAAAAACCCAACATAAAAAGAACAATTTCACAAAGTACAATAATCACAGCAGGTTTGCTGATAAAGAATCTTAATGCAACTTTAAATCAGAATAATGATTTTAAAATAACCTTCGCCAAACAATAATAATATAATATTCCTGCAACAGTCTGCTTTTTTCAGACAATGGAGTAATATTAGAGCTGGACAATAAATCAATAACAATATATATTGCAATAGACATGTGATCGAAATATCAATACATTCTATTCAACATATAGAATATTCTTGACCTCCTATCCAGAACCGCACGGCATTCTGGGAAATGTAGGCAGAGGAAAGGTTTTAGCCGTTCAACCTCTCATAGCCAGCTTAGTAATGCTGGTGGAAGCGACTTACTCACTCACTCACTTTTGGTTGCCGAGCAACAATCTGTTCGGTAGCATGCAGTTTCAAATTCCACCACCCCCCCTAACTTTGGTTACCTAGCAACAAGCCTTCTGAGTAACTGGTGCAGCAGCAGTTTCAGGTTTTGCCTCATAACTGCTTAAAAATAAAAAAACGGCGAGGAATGAAAACTGTGGATAAAACAGAAAAGTTCACGCCGCCAGTTTGGCAACATTTCAGCTATTTGAAACAAAAAACTAGTCAATAATTATCAATATTTACTGATCAGAAATGAGCACATCGTGGTACTCATTTCAGCCATATTGTAATGTGTAATGTGATGTTATTGCAGGCCTCAGTTGTGGCTGTTCATCTGACCTGTTTCTTGTTGCCGTTAACAGGGCGCTCCAGGTGAGGACGGGCGACCCGGTCCACCTGGTCCCCAGGGCGCACGTGGACAGCCGGGTGTCATGGGATTCCCTGGACCAAAAGGAGCAAATGTTCGTAGCTGAAAGATCTGATTACAGCACACGCAGAAATTTAAATAAGTGCAGATGATGAAACTCTTCCATGTTTGTGTACCATGTAATTAAAGTAATTTTCTCTTTACTAGGGTGAACCTGGAAAACCAGGAGAGAAGGGACTCGTTGGTCGATCTGGTGTGAGAGTGAGTAGTAAACTTCCACCTAAAATACTTTACCCTTTTTACCCAAAATTATAAATAATAAAATTCATCTCTCTGAACAGGGACTACCTGGAAAAGATGGTGAGACTGGTCCTTCTGGACCTTCTGGACCCGCTGTGAGTATTTCAGTATTTCAACATCATTTTAACATAGATTCTGACATTCAGATTGACTGATTATTATGTTTGAATATATCAATTTAGGGGCCTGCTGGAGAGAGAGGAGAGCAAGGACAGCCTGGTCCTCCTGGCTTCCAGGTGGGTTCATGTTTCCATAAGCCTGCTTCATCACTAAGTCTACTGTAAAACATTACCATATAAAAGCTTCTTTTTTTTCAGTGTAATATGATTTCACTCGTTTCTTTTCTCCTGTCGGACAGGGTCTGCCTGGCCCAACTGGTTCCCCAGGAGAGGGCGGAAAACCTGGAGATCAGGTGAGACATAATAATTGGGGCCTGCCATGCAAAGCAATGGCAGGAACCTATTACTATTGTCGGAGAGAAGCGTCTCTTTAATCTTTATTTTTCTTCCGTAACCGTTAATGCGGCTCGTACCGCTGGGTGCACACCTACAAATGAGGTATCAAAACGTGCAGAAAATTCACGCCATTGGAGCTATTACTTCTGGTGGGATTTGGGCTTAACGTGGCGACATAATTCGCAAAAAACTACGAAAAAAACCCCATTATAACTCAATGGGAAAAATCCTAGAAATACCCTATTTTTGAGGATTTGCTGTGTCGTCACAAATTCACCTAGAAATGCCATTCAAATTTCATTTTGTAGATACGTCTGTGATCTCTTCGAAAGTGAAGACGGCTCGTCGATACCAGTTATGGTTTGTCCACAATTTGCCTCTAAGCGACCCAAAGTTTCTCATTTTTGCTCAAATTAGAGTGACAGCCGACCTCGGATCAGATATGGGCACAACATTTCTTTCTCTCATCACTGTAAATGCTCTGAGTGAGTTACAGATATGAATCTCGGGACTATCGCAGAAGACACATTGAACTGTCATACGCTCGAAACGCTTTTCGAATATGTATTACGGTTCCCGAACAAGAAGGATTTGTTTCCAATGCTTTTTTTCAGTAAAGTGTGTTTGCTCAAACACACTTGTGTGTTTGAGAGCTCACAGCTCAGAGCTCACACCTGCTGAGACCATTATTTGCCATAGCAACGGAACTCAAGAGGCTATTGGCTGCTGATTTGGACTACGAATACGCATCGTTGTAGTTCTATCTATCCTCAGTTGAAACAGATCAGGACTGAGAACTGGCCTTTAGAACTACCTGCTGCTATGGGCTGTATATAACTGATTTAACTCAGTAACTGTTACACATGGGATTAGTTTGGAACTTTAAAATGGAGAATAATAATTTCAAAATAAAAGCCTTGAATATTTTTACATCAGGTAATTGCTGTTTTTGGCTTTATTTGACGTTTTCATCCAAAGCACTGTTACACATGGGATTACTTTGGAACTTTAAAATGGAGAATAATAATAATTTCAAAATAAAAGCCTTGAATATTTTTACATCAGGTAATTGCTGTTTTTGGCTTTATATGACTTTTTCATCCAAAGCACTGTTACACATGGGATTAGTTTGGAACTTTAAAATGGAGCATAATAATAATTTCAAAATAAAAGCCTTGAATATTTTTACATCAGGTAATTGCTCTTTTTGGCTTTATTTGACTTTTTCATCCAAAGCACTGTTACACGTGGTATTAGTTTGGCCCTTTGAAATGAAGCATTCTGAAAATTTCAAAATAAAAGCCTTGAATAATTTTACATGACGTAATTGCTCTTTTTGGCTTTATTTGACTTTTTCATCCAAAGCACTGTTACACGTGGTATTAGTTTGGCCCTTTGAAATGAAGCATACTGAAAATTTCAAAATAAAAGCCTTGAATATTTTTACATCAGCTACTTGTGTTTTGAGCATTATATAACTATTTTAACCCAAGGACTATTACGCATGGGATTAGTTTGGCCCTTTGAAATGAAGTTTAACAAAACTTCCAAAATAAAAGCCTTGACAACATTTTAAATCGTACCGAACGGTGCACGTCCGCCTCGCTTAACGTTCTTGCGGTTCTCCGCGTGCCACTGCTTACGTCGCGGCGTTCTTTGGCGTCGACGCCGATTTGTGGCGCGACGACGCCGGGCCCGAACCCCACGGCCGCGCCTTGGCAGGCCCCGGCTAAATTTCTTCCGAAATTTTCTAGTTACAGACTGATTTTTTATTTTTTTTTGCATTTGTTGGTTTATCTTTTTTCAGTATATGTCAGAAACGCTGGCAAAAGAGCTTAAAATGTAGATGACAAACTAAACTTTACCTAATTGTAATTACTTTCTCCTGTTTTTAATTATAAAGACATATATCCTTCATGACATTAAACGTAATCTTTTGTAGAAATTGCAGATATTTTACAGCACGGATCCAAAATGATAATCATAAAACAATTAAATCACATATTTTCAATCAAATCCTATATCTGTAACTACAAAAAACAGAATAGAATAGAATAGTCGTTTATTAATCCCACAGTAACAAAAATAAATATTTTATTTACTCTGTATAGGGCAAGGATGCTGTTATAACGTGAAAACTACCCAGTATTTGTATTTGTTGGTGTTGATAAATCATGAAATATGAAAAGTTTATGCTTGTAATTCCCAGGGTGTTCCTGGAGAGGGTGGAGCTCCTGGTGCTGTTGGACCCAGAGTGAGTGACCGAGTTTCTAATCGTCAGGGTTGTCAGAGCAAAGCAAGCTGCTTTCATACCTGAAGGCGTTTACTTTGTTGTTTAAAGTTCGCAGTTTTTTGTTTAAGTGGTTAGTTGTCTTACTGTCCATCTTTAACAGGGTGAGCGTGGTTTCCCTGGTGAGCGCGGTGGCGCTGGGTCTCAGGGTCTTCAAGGACCGCGCGGACTTCCTGGAACACCAGGAAGTGACGGACCCAAGGTCAGCAGCTGATTTCTACATGAACTTCAATATTTGTTTGGTTAAATCTCTTACAGGCTGATAAACATTCACTAACTGTGGCAATGAAAAGGTGACATCTGAAGTTGTTTCAAATCATATTTCTTCTAAGCTGCTGCTTCAAAGTGTACAAAGATTTCAGAAAAGATTTCTGTTTCTGACCAGAATGTCATCCAGTTAAACCTGTTGAACAGTGAAGCTATAAATCATCAATGCATTTCTGATCTCTTCTTTTATTTAGGCTGAGGACAAACACAATCCTAAGTGTAACTCAAAAACTAACAGCTCTCTAAAGACAAGTGAAAAATTACAAGCCTCCAAACAAATATAGTCTACCATTTCAGACTTATAGTAAATAAAACCTGTTTGTGGTCGTATCTGTTCGGAAATATTCATTTAGCTTTGGCAGAGCTGATTATGCTCTGCCATCATGAGATGATGTAGGCTAAATAATCTTCAAAAGCAACATATCTTGACTGAGTCTTAAAATTTTTTTGAATTTCTATTAGTTGCAAAGGTTGCAAAGCAACTTCTATGGCGTTAGGAGTCCAGAAAACAACATTTGACATTTAATTGAATGAAAATACTGTCAATGGTATTAACTCTGAGACAACAGTTCAAATAAATTCACCTTCAAAAATGAAGGTAAAAAAGCGTAAAAAAAAAAAAATCTAGAGTTAAAAATAATGAAAATTCAGAGTTTTCTATTTTTGTTGTTTTTAGATTAACACAAAAATTAGCTTTGGTCAATCGCTTAGCCCAATTAATTGATGTAAAGGCAGTAAGAAGATACTGCAGGAGCAACACAACATCTGAGGTGTTGGTGAATTTGACTAATTTTAAAGAAAGCTAACTTTTTACCTTAGCTAGTTAGCTTAGCTTTGTTGCAACTTTTTAAGCTAAGCTTAAAGACTCATACTGTTGAAGTCTGGCTGAGGATGACTGAATTATCCTATTTAATCAAAGAATTGAATTAAACATAAACTCTTGTTCATGTTTTTAGTATAAATCTATAAGGAAAAGTTTAGTGCCAACAAATAATGTGCACTTCAATATTTAATGCTTAGGGAAATAATAGTGAAATGCCTGTTCTTGAATGCTTGTAATGGATAAAATATACGCATAATGTTTTCCTCTTAATTGCTGAATTAAAGCAACATCTAAGTTATTGTAAGCTGGAAGGGGAACAGGATCAACTATTTTGAGAATAATTATACCGTATGGTGGATTTCATACTCACCTTGTTTTTATCAGGGAGCAATTGGACCAGCTGGAGCTCTTGGAGGTCAAGGACCCCCAGGCCTGCAGGGTATGCCTGGAGAGAGAGGAGCTGGAGGCATCCCAGGAGCCAAGGGAGACAGAGTAAGAAACAGAAATTGGTGTTTCAAACTTAAACTAAACAGATTATCTAACAGGTAAAGGCATAGTATATGTTTATAATACCGTGTAGTTCTACTGCAGTAAGAAAAACAAACAACCAAAAGAATACTTTCAGTTTCTGTGGCTTTTTTGACAGGGTGATAATGGACAGAAGGGGCCTGAAGGCGCTCCTGGAAAAGACGGTGGTAGAGTAAGTTCAAAATATATGCTTAGATTCGTGATTGTGTTTAAAACTGGCGTTATAAATCGATTTAGCATATCTCTTCTTATATCTTCACCAATGGTCTTCTCTTGTGTAGGGTTTGACTGGTCCCATTGGTCCTCCTGGCCCATCTGGACCCAACGGTGCCAAGGTAAGAATCACAGTAGAATTTAAATTGAAATCTAGATCCTACTTAGGTGTTTATTTTTAACTTTACCCATGTTTCCTTCTTGTTTTAGGGTGAGACTGGACCAACTGGTCCTTCTGGTGCTCCTGGGGTTCGTGGTGCTCCTGTAAGTACTTCCATGACAAACAGAAACATAGCATGTGGTTCTTCTTTTGCCAGTTGTTTGTTGTCTTGTTGGTCAATGTAATCCTGAAATACTCATCCATGACTTATCTTTACTGTTTTATTTAAGGGAAGGTTATTGTCCAAGATGTTATGGTTCTTGGCCCCTCAATGCACTGAAGTCACGTCATGCTCTTAATAAAACAAAATAGTACCAGAGCGCCATGTTTTCAGCTCATTGTTTTATAATGTGGATGATCTTCCAGATCTTCTAAATATTCCCTTCCTCCAAACACTGAAGGTCAAACCGATACCAAAGTCCTCCATTTTGGTCTGATCTGACTACAGCGGGGAAGTAAAACTCATTTTCATCTGGGGCCACATCATCATGACAGCAGAATCAATAAAAGCAACTAATAACTAAAATATTCCAACTTTCTCTGCATTCAATTAGTCTTTCTAAAAAATTAAATAATATCTAACATTGAAGTAATTTGGTACAAAACAAATAAAAACTGATTTTATTTGACTGATTAAATAATACTTAAGCATACTTTTGTCAGGAAAATCAATCTGGACTGTCATAAAGTCTACAGGGCCACAGAAATAGTTACAGTGGGCCAAATTTAGCCCGCGGGCCTTTAGTTTAACTCATGTAGACTATACTGTAGTATCCTCCATAAAAGCTTTCTGTAAACCAGTTTGATGTTCACTGGCAAACCTTACATGAGGCATCGATAGCAGAGAGTTGGAAGATTTCACTCTGTTACAGCCTAATGCTATGCTAGCCGTTAGCATAGCAGTTTATTACAGCTTAATGCTACACTAATAGATATTGCTAATGGCGCTCTTGGTGGCTGTCGTCCCAACTGAACTCTGATTGATTGAATGATTCATCGATTGATTGATTGAGTTATTCATTGATTGGTCTAAAGGCACATTAATAAACGGTGGGAGCTGTATTTCTTGCTTTTTTTGTAGAGCAGGGATGTCAAACTCATTTTCATTTTGGGCCAAATCAAAAATCTGAATGTTCTTAAAGGGCCGGTTGTGCCAGTTAAACTATCATTAAACAGCTGTTTGTTTCAGCATTCATTAAGTGTTTCTGAAAATTAAATAATATTGATCATCTTTTCAGACTGATCAGTCCATCCTGGATTTCTTGATCGTTTTTGTATTTTTTTTGCTATCAAAATCACAGATTTTGTGGCACCAAGTTAGAAATATTTGTAAGGAATTCGTACAATATTCGTGCTAAAGTATGACGTTAAACGTGACTTTTTATTAATCGCCGTATTAATCACAGACTATAACTTGACATCAAGTAAGGCTGAGGCAGATTCATTTAAACCCAAAGTTTCTGGGCAATTTTGAGAGAAATTTGCAGTAAAAATCTGAAACAAATGCTGGAATCTGTTGATATTGTGTGAGTTTTGCACATTTGTGAAAAAGTGGAGAGACTTACTGATGTAATTTGTTGTTTAGAGGGCCACATTAAAAGGTACAGCGGGCCAGATTTGGCCCCCCGGGCCTTGAGTTTGTCACGTGTTGTAGAGGACGAAATATTTCACTCAGACATACATATACATTTTTTCACTTTTATGGATTTTTGTTTGTTATTCTGTCCACACTGCATCCAAACATAACAATAAAAATAGAGGCAGTTTGTTTCTTTTTAAGGGCTGAAACTTATGGCCTCATTAGGGGAACAAATACTTATTTCCTTCACTATTTTAAAATAACAAACAAACTTAAGGTTAAATAATACACAGCATATTGTTTTTTCTGATCTTGTTATGAGTGTTTTCCTCACTGAGAACACCAAGCTTTGTTATTTTATCGCAGGGAAGTCCTGATTGACTTGTGTCAGTCTTCCTCTCTGTTTGAACAGTCGGTATTGACAACCTGTCTGTTCTCCATTTCTGCAGGGTGACCGCGGTGAGCTTGGTCCTCCTGGGCCTGCGGGCTTCGCTGGACCTCCTGTGAGTAAATAAAAGACGATTTTTTTCTGCTAATTAAAATCGTAGCAATAACATTGTGCTAATGGCTGCTCTAAATGACATTCAGGGTGCAGATGGTCAGCCAGGTGCTAAGGGAGAGCTCGGTGAGTCCGGACAGAAAGGAGAGGCTGGTGCTTCTGGACCTCAGGGATCCTCCGGAGCTCCTGGGCCTGTGGTGAGTATATGGGCCAAAAATAAAGTCTGTATATATAACGCTCTGTATCTTGTACCCATTTTAAGTCAGGAATGTAAACACAGCAGAATATAGAAGAGATATTTTTATTTTGCTGTAGAGTTACCAACAACATGAGTGATTGTTGCTGCTGTTTTTTTAGGGACCTACTGGCATATCTGGACCTAAGGGAGCACGCGGTGCCCAGGGAGCTCCTGTGAGTAACTTCTATTCATCTTATAGCTCTGAATCATCTGATTTTGTCACTTTAGTCTTAGTTTCATAACATCTGATCAGATTGGTAATCTCCCTCAGCTCCTATCTTGATCACATTGCAGGAAACCCCTTCAGGTCACCTTGATGCAATCAGACCTAAAGATGTTTATGTCTGTGTCAATGCATATTTAACTTATGCTACAATTCTGAAATTAAAATAAAACATTTAAGGTTAAGGCTGAAAAGTTAGATATATTCAAACTTTTAATTCAATATTTGATGATGGTAATGAACAGCTTTTAAAACCACTTAGGATAATCTGATTATAATTAATACAAATATACATGTCTGCATTTTAGGAACTGTAAAAACATGTCAGAAGATTAAAGTATGTGTATTTGATATTGATTTTGTCCAAGAACATTTTGGGGTGGCAACTAAAGCAACAGGTCATGCTAGCAACTCAGTTAGCTAACAAATTACCAACAATATTGAGGTTTTTATGGATTATTTTACTGGTTCAGATGTACCGACTGAGGGAATTAGCAGAAATATTACATTAAGCAAAAGGCGGCATTACATAACACTAAAAGTCTCACATTGCGTTTGAGAGTCACAGTCATCTAAAGATGGTACATTTGTCTATAAATGGATTCCAGCCTTCATTAATTATAGAAACAGAACTACGATCAGCTCTGGCAGCACGAAAAACCTTTTTCACTGTGGACACTTTAACTATTCAAAGAAGAAGAAAAAGCAGTGAAGTCAGCCTTAATAATGCTGCACCAAAAACAGGACTCTGAATCTGCTAAACTTTGATGTGATCCCACCATTGTTTGGTTTATTTTTCAATTAATTCAGAAAACTGTCAATGTTTTCAGATGTTATCAGTAAGAAAATGTCTATTCGTTTAAACTCTAACATGGTTTGATTGTGTCATACAGGGTAGTTGTCTGAGAATTACATAATCAAAACACCAGAAGAAAAGGATTTATAACTGTAGTGACGATTTTACAAATTTAAGTAGTGTCAGTGTGGAAATGTCCTGCACGGTTTATGTTTGTATCGATGTGTAGTGATTGGCTAATCTTATCGGTTTTGGATTTTTATTTGTCTAATTGAATATACAAAAAAGACCAGGTAATCTAAAGATAATTTACAGGTTTGTCAGTAGGGCAATGCAAACAAAAGAACATTGCTAAGGAGGCTAGCTGATCATAGGGCGCTGTTTACAAGAATATCAAGAAAAGTTGAGCGGAAGGAAAAAGTGTGGCATTAAAACTGTAAAAAACCAACAGCCTACTTAAGAGGATTGTGAAGCAAAGCCAGTTTAAGAGTTTATGGGATATTCAGACAGTGTTTACTGGTGGTGGAGTCAGACACAAACACAAACACATTCAGGATGTCTGCTACAACCACTGCTGAACGAGAGATTATATTATCTGCTCTAAGAAAAAAAACTAACTGGACTGCTGCTCAGTGGCTCAAAGTCTGGAGGAAGAGAGGAGAGGAACAGAATCCAAGTTACTTTGCAATGATTTATAGTCGTGTGTTATCTGTTGTTGTTGGTCCACTGTGTTTTATCCAAAATCAGTTCAAATGTCGAACACAAAATTTTAGGGCATTTCATCCTTCTTTCATGAACATACTTTTCAGTAGGTTGAATATTCTGTGTTCAAATATTTATTTTAATTGAGCTTATGTAATATTCTAGTTTTACAAAGAAACAGAATGTTGCGTTTTCATGACAAGTTTATTAAGTTTATTAGTAAAATGGCTTTTTGATCCAATTTCACACCTTAACCATGTGCTTGTCACTTTTTAAAAATAGTTCCAACTTTGTATCTTTAGGTAAAACGCAAAAAAAAAAATAATAATAAAAGCAGCAAAAGCCTTTTTACAACAAAGTTTTCTTCTCACTGACAGGGAGCAACAGGTTTCCCTGGTGCTGCTGGCAGAGTTGGACCTCCTGGTCCCAATGTGAGTATTTTAACTTTAGCAAAGAAGAATAATTCAAAAGTTTTAAAATATTTTGGATAACTTTACCTACTGAAATTCTCTGCCCGTCCATCACAGGGTAACCCTGGCGGTGCCGGTCCTGCTGGTCCCGCTGGTAAGGACGGTCCGAAAGGTGTTCGCGGTGACGCCGGTCCTCCAGGACGGCCAGGAGAGGCTGGGCTTCGTGGACCACCTGGAGCTTCAGGAGAGAAGGGAGAGCCTGGAGAGGATGGACCTCCTGTGAGTTGGAGATTTTTGCCCCATAAAGACCCAGTATTATCTATGACTGAGCCGATGCTAAGAGAGAACAGTCTGAATCAATCACCAGCTAATTTAGTGGCATATTTACCAACTGATTTATCCAGCTGTGGCTTAACAAGACCATTTGATGACAAAGGGATCTCTGTTTCCTCCGTAGGGAGCTGATGGCCCTTCAGGTCCGCAGGGTTTGGCTGGAAGTCGTGGTATTGTTGGGTTGCCTGGTCAGCGCGGTGAGAGAGGTTTCCCTGGGCTCCCTGGACCTTCTGTAAGAGTCTTGGTCCAGATGATTTTTACCTTCATATCATCAGTGTGAAACCCTCAGTTCATCAGATGAACTCTAAAACACGTTTTATAAAGTTTTCACAAATAAACCTTTGGTAGTTTAAAACAGAGGTTCCCGAGGTTCCCAAAGAGCATCAACCTCTGGCATGAAACCCACAGAAAATGCTACAAAATATGTACAGAAGCATCAACTTTTATTGTTTTTTTATGCACTATTCCATAATTACCACATTCATTTAGCATAAATGCTGCCTCATACCTTCTGATTTTAGATGGCCATGAGTTCTGTGATAAAACTTTTTATTATCAAATGCTATATTATCACTTTATTACCAGATAATACACATTTTCAACACAATCCCCACTTTTGATTATAAGTAAATATGTAATATTTCATATTAATCACATCAGATGTTATTTTATTCCTATAGTCTTTATGCTTTTTCTTTGCAGCAGAATCCTCCACAGCGTTGCTGAACGATTCCTTTGGTCTTTTTCTTGTCAGAAACGTTTCCAATCAGAGACTAATCAGCAGAAATAACACTTAAATAAATTATCTTAGCTTATATCTTATTAAAAAAAAGATTGAAAATCAGAAAACAAAAACTGTAATGAAAAAATTAAGATAAAGAATTCATAGGATTCAATTTTATTTTTTGTATGTTTTTCCCTCATCTTTTCTCTCCCACAGCGCTCTCCAGTGGCCCCCACTTTGAAAAACTGGTCTTAAACGTGCTTCTGAATAATTCACTGGAATTCAAATTCTTTTTTATAAGGAGTTGTGTTGTATTTCTTAATCGGTGTGTCCTCTGTGTTTAGGGAGAGCCTGGTAAACAGGGAGCATCTGGTGGTGCTGGTGACCGAGGACCGCCTGGACCCGTTGGGCCTCCTGGACTCACCGGACCTGCAGGAGAATCAGGCAGAGAGGTCAGACCTAAGCAATAACAACGAAACAATTATACTTACAGCTCTGCAACCTATTATTACGGGATTTTCCGTCACGTGAAAAAGATGTTGTTATTTCCTAGGGTACGCCTGGATCAGATGGACCACCTGGTAGAGATGGATCTGCTGGAGTCAAGGTGAGGACTTTTGGCTGCAGGTACAGTGGGAAAAGAAAGCATTGAATATGTAAACGTGACAGTAAATGCACACCAGGTATTAGTGGAGGCCCATGTAATCCACAAAAATGCTATATGATGTGGTGGACTGGTGACCTGTCCAAGATGGAACCCGTATCTCACCCAATGACCGCTGGAGATAAGCACCAGCGTATCTCACTGGGATTTTGTCCTAGTCTTCCTCACAAGCTCTTCGGACCTTAAACGTTCAGTGGATCTTTTCTATGCAATCTGTTCTTGGGTTCTTTCTAGATTTTGGATTCAATGTAAATAATTGGTCGGAGAATTCTAGACCTTCACTTTCTTTGTCTGAAACCAACAGAGATCCTCATCCTGTGTGTTTGGAACTACTGTCTTGCTGGAAAAAATTCTTATAAAAATGTCTCCATTCATCTTTCCCTCAATGATATGAAGTCTAACCAGTACCATTTGATAAAGGAATCCCCTAAATAATAAAGTTTACTTCTCCAAGCTTCACCATTAAGGTGTTATTGAGATGATGTAATATTTTCAAAGCTCATAACGGTCTGACCAGATTCTAGTCTTCCATTGTTTCTTTGTGCTGTCTAAAGGTTCTCCAGAAATCTTCACCAGGCTTTTTCTTCTTAAGTGGAGTCTTGTGGAGTGAGGAAGCATAGAAACAATGGTGGTTGAGTGAATTACTTAATGTTTTCATGAAAAAAACTGTACCTACTAATCCCAGTCGTCTTTGTTTGACAACTCTTTTGAGGAGCATCTGGTTGTATCTGGTTTATGGTGAAATTCCCATTTTCAAGCGACGGTTCTAATGGCGCTCATACTCAATGAAGCATTCAGAAAATTTTAAAAAATGTGAGTAACCAATAACAAGACAATATTTTGCAACAATAATAGCATTTTCTTGGTGTCCTACCTTGATAATGAGGTTCTAATGAGGCTTTTTTACTTTTTAGCTGCTTATTTTGTTCAAGTTATCAATAATTATTTCCTCTGACATCCTACTTTATTTCACATATAAGCAAATTTGTTTTGGCATTTTTATATTTGGGTTGTTACTGATGTCTGATGAGAATTTCACATCATTATACATCTTTTTGCTGTGAAGATGATTGCTGTGTTCAGTTCTTATTTTCTCTGCTGTACAACCTCAAAACTAGCCTGCTAATTTCTATTTGATTTAAATCAAGCAGATGTGAAATATGTTGCATAACTTTTATTCTGCTGCATCATAACCTCATATCTTCCTCTAGGGAGAGAGAGGTAACACCGGTCCTGCAGGCGCTCCCGGAGCTCCAGGCGCCCCTGGGGCTCCCGGGCCAGTTGGACCCCTAGGCAAACAGGGAGACAGAGGAGAGGCTGTAAGTAACACTGCATTGTTAATGACACAGAAATACTGTATAACCTAGAATCAGATAATATTTAACATGAACATGACAAAGTATCTTGAATCATTATTTCTAGGGCACTCAAGGACCTGCAGGACCTCCAGGACTGGCTGGCGCTAGAGGAATTGCTGTAAGTATTGCTAACACTAACTGAGATATCAGTGTTGGTATGATCTTTTATTCATTTTAAAGAGCTACCCACGTAGATTTAAATTTCATCAGTTGGTAAAACTTTACTCTAGGGACCCCAAGGACCACGTGGAGATAAGGGGGAGGCGGGTGAGTCTGGAGAGAGAGGTCAGAAGGGTCACCGTGGCTTCACCGGTCTGCAGGGTCTTCCTGGACCTCCAGTAAGAAATCTAAAAGACTTTCCCTACTGTGCCAGTTTTCATCTGCAACTTCACTTCCTCCGTTAAACTGTGGCTGTCCTTGTTCTGACAGGGTCCCGCTGGAGATTCCGGGTCTGCTGGACCTGCTGGACCAAGCGGCGCCAAGGTGAGGACGCAGAAAATAAGGGTGGAAAAGTCAATTAAAGCCATTCTGGGCCGCAGATTTGCAATGGTAGTAAAGTGCGCGGCAGGTCAGACGTTTTGTAAGTCTCCAATCAAAAGATGAAGATGAAGAGCGGAAAGGCTGCATTTTTTAATTACCCATCGCTGCGTTTTATAATTACTGTGTGTAAGAAACGTGGCAGACAGGCAGCAAGGATTTTGATTTGTGGAAAAAAACTCATTCCAAGACTGGAACATGGATTTTAGTGACTAACACAGATTAGCTAAGAAGTGCACGATAACCGCATGATAAGAAAACCATCACACAAATTATCTTCACTGATATTAGGGAAAGCATGAGAAGCTAAAAACTATTCTTTTGAAGTTCTTTATCAGAGTCAGGCTGCAAGGTGGAGCTAAGACACCAAATGAAGTCTAACTCTTTGAAATAAGCCAGTTCCAAGCTAACTTTTGCTTTGATTGACACTTGGTTCTGTAGGGTCCCCCTGGTCCACTTGGACCTGCTGGCAAAGACGGATCCAATGGACAGCCTGGTCCCATTGGACCCCCCGGACCTCGAGGACGCTCTGGAGAAACTGGTTCTGCTGTATGTAGAAGCAACATTTACAATCCTCATATCCGTGTGTGCTGTACTCTTTCCATAAGGTCACATTTCCTGTTTCTGCCATCTTTCAGGGTCCTCCTGGGAACCCCGGGCCCCCTGGTCCTCCTGGCCCACCAGGTCCAGGCATTGACATCTCCGCTTTCGCTGGCCTGGGCCAGACTGAGAAGTCTCCCGATCCTCTCAGGTACATGAGGGCTGATGAGGCCTCCAGCTCCCTGAGGCAGCATGACATTGAGGTCGATTCCACAATCAAGTCCCTCAACACCCAGATTGAGAACTTGCGCAACCCTGACGGCACCCAGAAGAACCCGGCTCGCTCTTGCCATGACCTAAAGCTGTGCCACCCTGAGTGGAAGAGCGGTAAGTGGATCAAACATTAATGTTTCTGAATAACAGATATTTTAGGATGATAAACAGTAAAATCAATATATTTTTACAAAACCTGCACAAAAATAAATTATTATATACAATTCTTTCCAAAAGCATTCATAACCCACGATCTTTTAAAACAAAGCTGCCATGTATTTTGTGACTTAGAAAGTAAATGATAACTGGTTTACAAGTATTTTTCTAAATACAGAACAGAAATGTGTAGCATTCATTTGTATTAACCTCCCCTTGGTTTGATGCTACATAAAGGAGTGCCAAAAATGTTGCACATTTTTGTACTGCTTCTAAAATCAGCCCAAACGTTTTTTTTTTTAAATCTACCATAAGTTTTTTTCCCCCAATAAAGTTTATGTTGGACTCAGGAAAATGTGCCATTTCAAAAACCTCTGGAATGTAACACCACAAATCAGCAGGCACTGCCCCTTCCTAAGCAGCCCAAGTGAAGCCCAACTGTTACCTAGCAACCTCAGTGGAGCTTTGGACGTCACCTAGCAATCCAAGCTGAGTCTTTTAGGTGCACACTGCAGCCCAAAGTGACACAATTCCAATCTTTTTGTCAAATCGTCTTTTTCGGGCTAGCCATTACAAATATACTGCTCAAAAAAATAAAGGGAACACTTTAAGTGTTCCCTTTATTTTTTTGAGCAGTGTATATGCAACCTGTATGTGTTCTCCAGTGTGAACTGCAAACAACCTGAAAGTGTCCTGCATGCGCAGTAGAGGGCCCAATAACGTCACACATAGAGCGCATTCTCAGTGCTTTGCCAAACAATATAAGAAGAAGAAGTGTTTGCAGAAGTAAACATGGATGCTAACGGTGGAGCTTAGCTTATGATTATAAGAATATCCTTCATTATAGTTTGCCATGGTTGTTGTTTTTCTTCCTGCTGGGTGTGTCAGGGAGCAGAATAGTGACATTTGTCGAGTATCAATGACATTCAAGTCGGATGAATTCGACCTGGACGTTAGGTCACATTTGAATCGGATACGTATCGGATATCTAAGTGGCCTGGGCCGCATTCGAACAAAATTCAACCAGTGGTGTTCAGACTGTTATGAAAAGATCAGATACAGGTCGCATTACGTCCAAAGAAATCGGAATTGAGTCAGTTCAGGCTGCAGTGTGAACACTACACACTCATTTCAATCAGGTGTGTAGCAGCATGGGAACCTAAAACATGCAGGGCAAGTGGTCCCTGAGGACCAGGGTTAATAAACACTTGTTTAGATCAAAGAACACTCAAGGATTAGCGTGGTCCAGTCACAGTGATATGAATACTTTACCTGTGCCTATACCTAGCCTGGGATACAGGCTAATGCTAAAGGCAGGATTCCCATTGACAACATTTAACCAAATCTTTCATTTAAACACCAGGCTTTTCCTCCTATTGACCGCACTACTTTACTTTCATCTTCTTAGGTGACTATTGGGTGGATCCTAACCTCGGAAGTACAGCCGACGCAATCAAGGTCTTCTGCAACATGGAGACAGGAGAGACCTGCGTCTACCCAAGCATCACAAAAGTACCAAAGAAGAACTGGTGGACCAGCAAGAGCAAGGACCGCAAACACATCTGGTTCGGAGAGACAATGAATGGCGGCTTCCACGTAAGAACACAAAAACTGCAATGTTATTTTCCCCCAGCAGATTCAGAACAGAATGCTAACCTGCTACTTGGTTTTGCCACAGTTCAGCTATGCTCAGGACGGTCTTGCTGCCAGCGCTGCCAACGTCCAACTGACCTTCTTGAGGCTTCTGTCCACTGAAGCGTCCCAGAACTTTACTTATCACTGCAAGAACAGCATTGCCTACATGGATCAGGCCTCAGGAAACCTGAAGAAGGCGTTGCTACTGCAGGGCTCCAACGACGTGGAGATCCGCGCCGAGGGCAACAGTCGCTTCACATACAGCGTGTTGGAGGATGGCTGCAAGGTGGGCGCACAACAAAATTTTATTGAATGGTATTTCTGATGGTATTTTAATTCTAAAGTTGCAAATGTCTCTTTTCTCACTGAACAGAGTCACACAGGCCGGTGGGGCAAGACTGTCTTTGAGTACAAAACACAGAAAACCTCCCGTCTGCCAATTGTAGACATTGCTCCAATGGACATCGGAGGAGCAGATCAAGAATTCGGAGTGGATATAGGCGCCGTCTGCTTCTTGTAAATTGGAGTATCACAATGCCCCCCCAAAAAATAATAATAAAAAAAGCTGACCATGAAAACATTCCACACACTTCCACAATAAAGGAGACTGGAAAATAACAAAAAAAAAAGAGAGAAATGTTATACTTTTTTTCCCTCACAACAAAGTGCTCTCCTAGTTGTACTTCCTGGATGTGAGCACTGAAGGGCACCGGCAATATCTGTACAACACAGCAGCATTTTGTCTCAGCCCCACTTCCTGAGATCCAGTCATGTTTCCCAGGCCCAGCCGTTGACTGAAATGAGTCTGAGCCAGGAAGGAGGAAGAAGTGGGACCAAGAAACCAAACTATGGAGAACAGAAACATGACTCGATCGTCACTTATTTATTGTCTAATCCAAGTGGGCAGAGTTGGGATAGGACGGGACGGGCTCACTTTTGTAAGTAGCAGAAGCCTCCCCGATTCTCCCTAAAGAACAGCTGCACAACCTCTGTCCCAGTCCTACGCCGCCTCCCTCCTCGTTTCCCTCCCGACACATAAATTTTAAAATCAGTGTAGACCAAGCGCAAATTCGCTTTATTAAATTTTATTCTCAGCAAGTTAAATTTACCCTGCTACTCCAGAGTAGTACATCGTGAGCAGAAAACTTTACTGTGTATAATAAATATTTGGTTCTAATGTTGTAAAAGTCTGTGTTTATAAACAACCAGATGGTTTTATAGATATATATATTTCCACGTAACGTGTACATGTGTCTATATGCACACCAATACTTGTTTTGGAAAGTAAGGTGCCATTCTGGTTGTATGTTTTCATGTCCTGCACCCCCCTACCTTCCGGTCAGAAGGTCCCGCTCTCGTCCCACAAAAAAAAAAAAAAAGATTGGCTTTATAGAACTACAAGGGAAAATATTTCTCAAATTTCTCATGTAGTCGCCCAGATTCCTAAAAGCTACCTCACGGTTTTAAAAAGAAAACAAATGAAAATGTCGAGTTGCGATGTGAGCTGACCAAAACGGTTAGCTTTCATATGCGTCTAAGACCCGACGGCCATCTTTGTTTTGGGTTGCTCTTTTCTCTGAAGGTCCTACGAGTTCCCCCCCGCTCCCTTCAACCTTCCCCAGCCCCATCCCGTCCACACACCCTTTTTATTGACTCCCACTAGCCTCACAGCACACACTCACACTCCACCCTGGAAGGAGGCTCGGAGGCCTCCCCGTGGACTCCCACAAACTAACCTGGGACTCTGAGGACAGTCGCTCACAAGCAACCAGGGTGGGTTGTCTCTATGTGTGTGAGGGAATGTACATTTTTTTTTTTCTCTTGAATAAATTTTATTGTTTTTGTTTTGTTACACCGCTAATTAATGTAAATTGGAAAATAAAAGAAAAACCAAATTCAGAATAAATGTGATTTTTTATTTTTTACTTGAGTTTTGAATAAAAAATTAATGGTGCGGCGATGTTTCTTCTAAGAGAATCTCGTGTGTGCTTATTTGCCCTGGGTAACTCCACATCAGATACTCTGTGAGAAGGTGTGAGAGGCTGTAAAGTGTGTGTCTTTACTTGAAGAATCTAACAAGAAGGAAACAAAGTGCTGTAATCATTGTTAGGATTCAGGGCCAGACAGAACTGGCCCTGAAACAAGGACTTAGGTTTTCACTGAAGAACAGCTGTGCAACACAAAACTGCATTACTACTTCTCCTGATTGTGGCCAACTTTGTCCTTACTGCAAGTTGAAAATAGATTATCAAGGCATATAGTTTAATATTCAAACTAGCTGAACTGAAAACACATTCCAGTGTGTTTTGAGCTGGACAACATACGGTGAAAATACCGTTATCACAATATTTATGTTGGAAAGGACAGTTTGGAGCGCTATTTTGGCTAATATATTTGTCAGAGTTCTGAAGTTGTACTTTTTGTGCTAATACAATTTTTAGTTATCAGAACAGTCTCACGACAGCAAAAGCTCAAATCAGACACACATAATGACATTGCCAAAAATGCTAGAGGTTACACAGAGTAAGAAGCACAAATTAGAATGAGACTAAAGAAGAAAAAAATATATATAAACCTGATATTGTCATCACAATACTTGCAAATATAGCAAAATTTTCTAGCATCGTGCAGAATGAATATCCAAATTTGTAGAGTAACATTCACTCCAGATTTTTTGCTCCTACTTTTGGATAGTTTATATGATCCACAGCCATGGCAACAAGGTAGTGTTTTTACATCTAGGGGCAGCTGATTACCATCTCAAAAAATACTTGAACTGTGACCCCAAATCCAAGAGATGAAAAGGAGGATTTTTGGTTGCAGAGCAGAATCAAAGAGCAGAAAGAAGAGAAAGTTTGAATCATCTCTTCCCTCAACCATAATGAGCAGAGTTAAAGTCAAACCAAAAAGCCAAACAGAGATTTAAGGTGAGCAGCAAAAGCAAATGAGGTGGATTAGCAGGGCCTGCTAATGACTAATAGCGTCATCCAAGACTGGCTTCAGTCAGAGGCATCTTCAGATCTGTAGCAAGATTGACTGCTACCAGCCATCCTTCACAACTACTTTTTGAATATACTTGGATGATCTGAGTTATGACATTTAATTTTTCATTGGGTTAGTTTTTAATAGAACTGATTTTTTTATATTCAGAATTGCATTCATTATTATTGCTTGAGTGCAGAAGTGTGGCTGAATGTTCATCTTTTCTGGTCCAACAACTTGTCCCTGAAATGCAATAAATTTATTTGACAAGTTTTTGTGCATCATGTCTTTCAATAAATACATTTTATTTGAGCATTTTTAAGTGTGCTCATAAAGAAAGTCATAGTTACAAACAGCAAATTTTATTTTCTATAGTCTAATGCACTTAATTAAATTGAACAAATACTTCAAAATGTCTTAATTTGCTTTAAATGTTTGACACAAAAGTAAGCCGAAGATGTTTTTACACAATTTTATTAACAACCTGTAAAGACGAAGAGAGGTTTTGGTAGATGTTGTGTCAGGAGATGAGCTCCGTGAAGAGCGACTGATTAGAAAAGTCTGCAGGTCTTTCCTGTAGGTGAGGCAGCGGCGGACTCCCGCTGAGGCCAACCTGGGAGACGTCGGAGCTCAGGAAGTAGAAAGGGATGTGTGTAATTTTTCCACTCGACCAACACTGAAAAAAAAGAAAGAAACAGAAACATTATTTTGGAGCATATGGAGGATCCAGCATACTTATTAAATTGAGCAAGCGGGAGAGAGGTGTGCGGATAAATATTTTTCATCTGGTAATAAATCGTTTAACTCAAACCAATCCAGTTTGTAGCTTCTTGTTTTTGAAAAATTAGCTTGCGGTTATTCTACGACAAGGTCAGGATTCATTAAGCTCAAACTATCCAAGAGAAGAACCGATCTGTAAATGGACCAGGCCTTTTCCTGGTCACAAATCCATAGCTTTCCATTCCTAACGTATGAATACCAAGGATCAGGCAGATATTTCTACAAAAGTCTGACTTTAAATATGAAACCAAAACAAGAGAGAAAAAAAAACTAAGAAAGACGAGATGGATAAATGAAATGACGTCAAAACGATTAATAGAACATGAAATGGACTGAAAAACAGACTGAAGAATGGATGGATGAATAAATGAAACAACTGATGGAAAACCAAATGAACAGAAACAGATGGACAGACAGATATTTAAAAAAATTGATGACTTGATATTAGAACAGCTAAATGAATCAATAGATATCAAAACAGACAAATGAATAAATGGATGGATAGATGGATAAACCAGTGAATATGGATAAAACTGATGAATGAATGATAGATGATATACAAATGAATCAATGGGTAGAAAGCAGATGGATGGATGAACAGCTTAATGGTTTTATAGACAGAATACAGAATAAGGTTTGTAAAATCAAAACATTTTTCTATTCTTTGTTTTTGTTTATCTGTACTCAACATATAAAATAACTACTGGCACTTTAACAACAAAAAACTCAATAATAGTATTAATTTGTATTGTATCACTGACCACAGTCAGCAGAGCCCCATGCTGGAAATTTGGGTGAAACTGCAGCAGTCTCGGTTCTGCGCCCAGTTCTCCCTGAACGAACCCACTTAGTAAGAATAAAGAGTCTTATTAGTACAAGAAAAATCATCACTTAGGAAAAAAAATAAAACATGAATATCTCAATAAACATACCAAGGCAGAAGCTCAAAGACAGGGTTGGCTCTTGTTTTGAAGACAGCAATGATTGCAGGCCGGTTCGCTGCTTCAGGATCGCCTGACAAAACGGATGAGGCTGAGATGAGTCACTGAATGTAACCAATCGTGAGCTTCGTGAGGGAAAACTGAAGAAACATCAAACCTTTAAGAAGAACTGCGAGCCGCTCTCCCCTGGGATCCCACGACAGAGACTGAATCTCTCCACCAACACTGGAAAAAACAAAGATGGAGGATCAATCACATGATATATGACTTTAGGTCTATAAAAGTCTTCATGTCGCTTTAATTTTATTCATATTGTGTCAAATAACAACACAAAGTAAAAGAAAATGGTATATTTATTCTTTTTTACAAATAAAAATCTGAAAAGCATTTTAATTCAGTCAAGTCAAAATACATTGAACCATCTTTTCCAACAATTACACCTGGAAATCTTTTTGAGTTCATTTGGAGAGTGACGTTTTTTGGTTCAAGAGTTTTTGTTTCATGTCTTATGCCACGATATTGAACTTCTGGGTTTATGGTTAATGTTATTACTATGGATTTGTCGTGGTTGGATAAACCTCCTTCAGATTCAAGTATTTTGAAGTCTTTTAGGATTAGGCATGGGCAATTATTGTGAAGATTTAACACTTTATTTGAAGGGGTGTGTATAAGACTGACATGACACTGTCATAAGCATGACACCTGTTATGAACATGAAGAAGTCTTTATGAATGTTTACAATTGTTGTCATTAAGTGTCATTTGGTAAATAATAACAATTTTAACACATAGTTGCACTAAAAGTTGCAATTAAAACTCCAATAAAAATGTAAACTTTGTATTATTCGGCCAAGAATGACACTTTGAATTCAAAATTTTATTAAAATTTGCACTAAGAGCCCACTAAAAGAGTCGACTTTGCATTAAAAGTTGACACTTTTACACCCTTTCGAATAAAGTGTTACCAAAGTTTATTATAATGACAAGAATTTTGGTTGATCATTGTCTCAAAAAAATTTAAATGCATGACTTTAAATAAAAAACAAAACTGACAGTATTATCGCCAATTATATTTTTACCATTTTCCCCACTTCTTATTTAATGAGAGCATCAATGAATAACAATAAACTCAAAATTATAATTAAATGCAGTTGCTGTGTGTAGTAATATAAATCTCACTTCTTTAAAGAAGTAGCATCTTGAAGAAGCCTATTTTAAATGGGAATGTTTTTCTAAAAAAGACGCAAACACAATAAATAGTTTTTTTATTATAACTTTCTTCGTCATTATAATAGTACCACCAAATATTATGATCAAATTCTGAGTCCACCCTGTATTTAGCTCCATCCATCTTTCCGCCACACATTACAATTTTCTTGCGATCAGAAAGTGACATTTTGATCTCATTTGATTAATATTCTGTAAAAAATCTACGAGGAAATGATTATTTTGTACTAGTTCAACAATAAAAAAACACGTCGAAGTAAAAAATCTGGCTTGCATTAAGCTCTCTTACATGATGTCTCCATCTGGGCTGTTAAAGGTTGTCTCTGATAGGTCAGCAACAACAACGGCTATCTGTGGCCCTTTGACCAAACCCGGAGGGACACCTGCAAAACACAAACACATCATCTGTTGGTTGCCGTTTATCCCATACCACAACAAATTAACTTTCACTTATGCAGAAGTTGCTAAGCTACCTTTATGAAGTAGATTAACAGTGTCTAGTTTATGTTGAGCAGACATGGAGGGCTAACCTGGCGATCCAGAGAAGGTCAGAGCGTAGATGACCATTTCTCCTTGAACTGTGAAGAGAAGCCGACTCCCATCTGGACTCCAACAGCCAGACTAAAGAGTGAAAAGTTAAACACGTGACATTCTGCCCTGAATGAACCATTTCGTACAGAGTAATGAGCTTTTACCTGGCAGCGCCCCTTTATACACGGCCAGCGCTCACAGGTCCACATCCTGGTCTCCCAAACCCTGGAGAAAAACATTTATTTTCTAATTGACAGTAAATCTTAGATGCAAAAGCCACCTCAAAACCATATTTTCTGTCCCAATTTAGTTCTGGACTTTGGTCATTCCAAAATGTTTTTCTTTTCTATTGAATTTCACTTTATTTGATCTGCATGCATGGAATAAAATAAAACCCCCCTTCCTTTTCATATTTTTAGCACGAAAACATCTGGTAAATCAAACTGTTAATAATTCAAACCACCTTGGCTAAACCTTAGCATGATGCTGCCACCACCATGTTTCACTGTGGCATGATTAATTGTGTGTGGTCATTTTGTGATGTGAACTGCTGCTTTTGTGCCAAACATAACTTTTGGACCTGCAGCCAAAAGGTTTAGGCTAGGTTTTCGCAGATCATGACATATTCTTGAAGATTTAAGCAAGAATTTGATGTTTTCTTTGGAAGAAGAGTTGTATAAATTTTAAAAATATATTTGACTATGTAGCACAACTGAAACAATTAAATAAAACAGCATTAAAAGTCAATGTAAAACACTAACAAATATTCAAATTTAATATGGATATTCTGAGTGAATTCAAGATTTTTAAGGCTTAAAAGTATTGTTAACACAATTTCTATGACTTAGTATGAGCTTGAAGAAATGCTGACATGTCAAGTTTAAGAAAAGTAAATTCTGAAATAAAGTAAAAAGGCCCAACAACAAAACACAATATGTTTTTCAGTTGCATTATGTAAGATATGTACCATATAATATAGTCATATCACTTTTTTATGTGTGTGCACTTTTAAGTGCCACTATCTGACTAAGCTGCTTTCCGACTACTGACTCTCATAAGATGGAGGAGAATATATTTGACCACAGAGATTAATATCTACACTTTATTTAAAATGTGTTTCAGCCAGTCTAGAACAGAGAAGGTTTATTGTATTTGTTGTTTTTCCAACCTGAACAAGGCAGACGGTGTGGATGCCAGGATGTGGCTGCCGTCTGGGGACCAGGACAGGAAGGTGACGCCGCCTCCTCCGACACGTTGCAGAGGCACGCAGCTCTCTGCAGCGACATCCCAAACCTGAAACATGCATCCATATCAAAGGAACAGCTGTGAAAACAGGAAGCAGCACAGTCAGAGCGAGGATTAAAGGAGAAGCAGCTGCCTCGGACCGTCATGGAGGTGTCCAGCGGGGAGGCAGACACGAGGAGAGATCCGCTCGGAGACCAGGCAATGGACGTGACCGGGGAGTGACCAGGGTGGGACAGAACCTGAGCACAGCTAGAAGAAGGCCTGCAAAGAGGGAGGAACAGTTGTGTCAAAAACTTAAATTAGGAAAGTAAGTATCGATATCATCTAATAAGCATTATGTCTGAGATGTTTCCTTTAAAAACACCCATAAAATTCCCTCTGGCTAACTCAAATTCTTTAAACTAACCTGTCAGAGCGTCATCTTTTGCATTATAATCTGTGCAAATCTTTGAAGTTAAAGAAATTAACAAAAATTCTCCAAAAAAAAAGTCTTCTATTATGCTGTTTTTTTGGAAATAGAAATAATTTCAATACTCTTGACATAAAACAGTAAAAGTTTCGATTTATTTAAAGGTTGTGTCTTTTAATGTCAGAAACTTTTTGAGCTTCTGATATAATTCTTGCTGAATATTTGAACACTCTTCCTGGCAGACTCTACTTACACTGGTCAGTATCTTTTAACGGACCAGGATTTTAAGAAATGTCATATTTTCTCAACAGCATTGAAGCTGGTTTATTGGAAAGGCCGTTCTGGAAGCATAGCTTTCCCTCCTTAACCCAGCCCAGAACAAACTTTTATGTGCATTTGGAATCACAGTTCTGTTGGAACAACCAGGATCAACAGTGAAGCAAATTTCTCACTGAGACGTTACTGACTAACAAAAAAAAAATCTTGCTCAGAAATTAACACCTTTGAGTTCAGATTAAAGCTGCAGCTGCCCACATGGAAAAGCCAAATGCTTCATGGAGAAGTATTTACAAAACCGCTCGACATCAAAGCTTTACATCTGGCATAAAATATTTCAGTTGAATTAATAATAACTGTGTGGATTCTACTGCAGGTCTAGATGTTCTTGGTGTGACGTACCTGGTAGACAGAGAGCAGGGGTCGACGTTCCACACCAGCAAGCAGTTCTGACACGCCACCGCCAGCGCAGACGCACACAGAGGCTTCCACTGCACGGCTGCAACATTCCTCTGCAGACGATGCTTCAGTGTGGGAGTGATGGCACTGAGGAAGATTTGTTCATTTTTTTTAATGACAGAAGTGTGACAAAAATGTCTCAGATTTACTCAGAAACCAAAGGCATAAGCTTCAGTATAAACATATGCCAACTGGAAAGGTTACTTCATAGTCAGTCATTTAGACAAATGCTGAACCCTATACACAGGAAGAGCATTTGAAAATGTAATGACTCCATCTGAGGAAAACAACATTTGTGAACCAAGTAAAACTTAAGATTATTAGAGGCCTGTGTGTCATGATTGATCACAAATTTGATCAACTTCTCCTTTTTCACCATTTATAGCATCTGTACGTTTTATTGAACATGTTAATTCTTTCAAACATTTAAAATCTATATTTAAAAAAACATGTTGCTTTTTTTTGTCTTTTTTGTACTTGCATTTGGTTATTTGTGGTGTGAAACACCATTCTCCTCACAGCTAATACAAATATATGTTTCTACATGTTGCTGTGTGTGTTAGGGTAAATGGCACATAGGAATACAGAGGTAAATATAAATGACACCTCTGTATTCTGTTCCGCTGTTTCTTTTAAATTGTCCTGATATCTGTTGTTTTCATTTTTCAACACCAACACTTAGCTGTGCCTAGAAATATTATTTGCAGTGCTACTGTAGAAAAGGTGTGAAAAATGTGAGAAGGCTGGTAGTGAGAGATACTTGCATTGATTTTTATTTGTACCGTTAAAAATACTCTGCAAAAGTTAAGGAGAATCGTATATGGCATCATAAAAAGCTGAATTTAAAGGATATTCCTAATTTTATCAGGTGGCACAAGAAAATTTTATTTTAGATTGCAATAAATAAATAGTTTTTGTGAAAGGAATTCTATTTAATAGAGTGTAGCTACACATTTGCAATGCAAGTCATTAAATGTTGTGCTTAATGTTTATGTTAACATGTATATTTGCACATTAAGTGAAAGTTCTCCATTTTCCAGAGTTTTCATGTCCAATGAGCATCACAGTACAGGCTAGTGAAATGACTGCTAGGGGTGTTAGGAGTGTCTATCATTTTTGAGATGTACTAAAAAACACATCTTCACTTTTCTGCAAAATTCACCAACTGAACAATTCTTGTTAAAAGAAGTATAAGTAGTATTTCAAAAGCGCAGAAGAAATCTTATGTTTTTTGAACAATAACAATATTTCTTGTTAATCTGTTGTTAAGAGATGAACGCGTTTCCTGGCAACAAACTGCCACGAAGTAAACACCTAATTGTTACTTCTGCAAAATTTACTAATTGTAAAGTTCTTGTGCCTAATCAGATAAGCAATACATCAAAAGAGCTTATGTTTTATAAACAATAATATTACTTGTTTTAAATTGTTTTTAAGTGATGAGCGTTTTGTTCTGGTAAGGAACTGCCACGAAGCAAACATCTGATTTTTACTTTTGTCTTGAATGTCAGTTTTATAATATATCTCCCACCAATGACAAACTGTTTCAATTTGTTTATTGAAAGCGGTGAAAACCTGAAAAGTTGCCCTTTAATATAAAATGCCTGCATGAAAATCATATACAGTATGTATGCTGTTTTGGTAATAAGAGCCGAAATCAGTTTTAAAGGTTTTAAAACTAAAACTGTGCTGCTTAGAAATCTGACTGGCTGGATCTTTTGGTGCCGTTTTGGCACCGCTGAGTCCGTAGTTCTGGTACCTTTTGGGGTTGTAGATCTTGATGGAGTCGTCCAACAAAGCGACAGCAAACTTATCAGTGTGTGGATGCCAGGCGAAGGCTCGCACCACACAATCAGACCTGGCAACACAGAAACGGAACGACTTCAATAAATACAACAAAGCAGAAAGATTACAGTTTCATATTGTTATCCTTCAAAAATATAAAAGAATACAACATAAAAACCCCTCTTACCAATTTAGCACCTGAGAAAACTCAGCGATCATGTCCTCACTGCTCAGCTAAAATAAAATTAAAAAACTTCAGCATCATTCCACATGCTTTGTATTTCAAATGAGCCAACAGAGGCAGCTTACCGTGACGTGAGGATACAGGGAGCCATGAAAGGAGGAGACCCATCGGAGCAATGCCAGGATACATCCAGACGTCACCGACAGCCACTTTGGCACTGTTAAAGAGGAGAGTTGGCGCCTTGCAACAGGACTTAATGAAACACATGAGATGTTGGCGCTTTCCTTACCTTCTGCATGTGAGGTTGTAATTTCATTGAGCAGCCCAGTGAACCCACCGTCCCGCCTGGAACACACAGAACTAATTAGCGATCTTTGACAGTCCAATAAAAGCTGTAAAACACTGACATCAGCTGCTACATCAGAGGTAGGAAATGTGCTAAAAGTTGCCTAGCACGTCAAGCTGATTTGCATGACTATGAGACGCAGCTGTATCCTTTCATTTAGCTGTCGAGATTTAATGGAAGTTTGAGCCCTTTTCAGCCATTTATGGCTCTTTTGGAGCTTTTACTGACAGCATGAGCTCAAATGGTAATGTCAGCTTTGAAAGAGGGTAAAAGATCTGCAAGTTCTCAATATTTTTAAGAAGAAAAACGTAATGTAAAATGTCAGAAAATGCTAAAAACACATTTAACTGTGAATTTTGTGCATAACAAATATTTTTAGACCACAAAGATATTTCATAAAAACTTAGATTTACAGAATCCTGAAGGAGATGAGGAGTCAATGAGTAAAGCACTTGTGCTTAAAGTAGAACTTCATACTATTAAAACATGCCGAGATGATTTTGCCTCAAAAATGGTTTTAAAAAAAAACATGTGATAATACCTTTAGCATAACTAATAGCTTTAATCTCTTATCAGGTAAATTAAGCCTAGTTTTTATGCCTTCTTATTTGAAAAAGAAGATAAAGTAAAGAAATGATGCAAGTTTTCCAATCTGGGAGTCAAACCAAGGACAGTTCACATCTTGGGTAAATTTTAGAGCAGTTCATGCTTTCTTCTACTGACAAACTTTATGGAGATGCTGATTTCATTTTCCAGCAGGACTTAACACCAGCTCACACTGAAGAAAAGTCCAAAAGTTGATTCAGTGACTGGTGTTGTTGTGTTTGATTAACCAGTTAACTCTCCGGATATAAAAATACATAGAGAATTGATGCTTGTTGAGAGACATCAGATTCAACAATGCAGATGACCTGAATGCAGCTATCAAAGCAACTTAGACGTCTATTACACCTCATCAGAACCACATCCATGCAGTAACTCATTAAAAAGGAAAACCAACCAAGTATTGAGGGCATTGAAATTAACATACTTTCACAAGCCTTAAAAATATATATTTTTTATTGGTCTGTAATAGTCACTGAGTTTTGGTTTTAAGCATCTGCAAGTCATAAGTAGGAAAATTGCAATAAGAAAAAAAAGGCTTGAAATACAACTGTGTGTTGTGAAATAAATTTATACAAGCTTTACATTCAGATGGATGGATAGAAGCAAGTAATCCTGTTCATTTGAGACAGTTGCTGAGGCAGCAAAAAGAAAATGCAACGTTTGTCTTTTTTAGTATGAGTGAGATGTTTAAAAATGAGGTTGAAGAAAAAAAAAAAGTAAAGACTTTAAATCAAAACATTTTTTTTTTCTTCAGGGGAATGTAGCCTGTTCTCATACATACCTAAAAAGACCAGAGACTTCAGTAAAAACATGGAAAGCTTAACTATCACAGAAAATCCTCTCAGTTTTATTCTTCTGACTTCTTTTTCCTCAAGGAAAATTTGGACATTTTGGGAGTGTTTAGAGACTATCAGTCAGGCTAAAGATCTAAATAATCCAGAGATTGCACACATCGAGCTGTTATATCACATACATGGCGGATAAAATAACAACATGTCTTTAGTTTCCTACCAAGCAGCAGCGCTCCTCATCCACAGAGTTTCCGAGTGGTCCAGAAAAGCTGCTTTGCTGCTGCTTTCTGTGCGGCTGTGAAGCTTCAGGGACTCTCTGGGGAAATGGAGACTCAGCGGACCGGAGTCCTGCACGAAAACATGCACCGTGATCTATCTGAATGGCTATGGATGGTGGATGAACGGCTATCCACCATCGTTGTTGTTGGTGGATACAACTGCAATGATAACCAAAATCAATCGGACCTGTCTCGCCTCGGAGTTGTTGGCTCCAGAAAGAAGCTCGTTGTTGGATTCGCACATAGTGGTTTGTCCGGGGGGCAGTGGAGGGGGAAACAGAGCCAGAGAGCACATCTTCACCGCGGTCAAATCTTGCTTCTAGGCCCCGGAGAAACACCGTGGACCACCAAACACAGAGAGAGACAGACTTAGTATTTCACAGCTGACACGCTCAGCTAGCTAGCTAAATAAGTTCCCAAATTAACACTTAATTTAACAATGTTCGTTTTAGAAATAATAGGTTATGAGCTGTAAAGTTACTTTGTGCTGTCAGCTCTCCCAACCGTCTGGTTAAATATTAGTTAGTGGATCTTAAAGACAGTTTGGTAGCACATGCTAAGTTGTTATCCATTCAGTTGATCCCGCCGTGTTAAGCTACGGCAACTCTAAAGGGAAAAAAGTGCGCAGGTTTTCTAAATGACACAAAAGCAAAATAAACCGCGGCTTGCTACCCCCATCTGGACACAATGTGGTATTGCAGACAAACTTTCACAAAACAAGAGAAACAAATAACTGTTGGAGAGATTTGATGAATGAAACGATGAGATCACTGTATTCAGCACCCAGCTTAAACATCAGAACAGAGTGTTTAAACAAACAAAATAGCGTCAAAAATTATACTGTGTGCGCTACCACAAAAAATCAGAATAGAAAGCTCTATGTGAGTGTCCAGAAATGACACTGGTTGATGTTTTATTGATTTTTAAGTTGAATTTGAAGTAATGAGCAATAACAGTTCAACTGTAAGCAAAAGGCTGCCAAAATATCAAGTTGCATTGAAAGGATTTGATTTTTAATGTACTTTAACATGTTATATTCTACATACATCACATCTACTTTCTTATTTTTGTCCACGTTTAGCTGTTTTCTGTTGTGGGTAGTTTGTAGAATTTATTTTTTGTTTCTTGGTATGATCAATAACCTAATCTAATATTATCTTTTTTTTTTTAATCTAATCAATTTTTTTACTTTTTGATTTTTATAATTATATTTTGCTGGGTGCGTGTAGTTTTGTTTTTAGCCTTCTTTCTTTTATTTTTGTTTTTGTTGAATTCTTCATGTAAAATGTTTTTGAGTCGAATCACTGTCTTCTTTTATAGATTATTATTATTATTATTATTATTATTATTATTATTATTATTATTATTATTATTATTATTATTATTATTATTTTGTGACATTGTAAAGGGTCATAAGGTTATCCACATCTCAAGTATTTGTCCATCTTATTTACATGGAGCTAATGATGCAGTTTTCTTCTTCATCGATGGAGGCAGAAACTATAGGTGGTGGAGCACCAGCATCTCTGTGGCCGGCAGGGAGTTTAAAGTGTTGTCTTGCTGGATGGCACATCAGCAGCTGCAAAAGCGGCAGGCGCGTCAGTGCGCATGCTCCTAACCTCAAACCATCAGCTGAAGCTCAAGGATAAAAATAAATGGAGGGAATGCTGACTATTTGTCACATTTTGCGGTTGAAATAAAAGAAAAATAAATCCCTGCCTGTATAGTCTTCTGTGTTTTGGCTCCCGACGCCCCCTTGTGGCGCAGCTCTAACTTCCGTGACGTCAATTCAGCACTGGGAAAGAGACAGCTCCCTCCCCACTCCCGCCTCCCCTCTAAAAAACCCAGCGCGCCTCACGTTGCATGGGTCCCCGGTTATTGATAACACCGTTTACCCGCTGGGATCCATCCCAGTAACGTGGAACAACTCGTGGAAAATAGTCGCTGGGAACCGGAGAGGCTTGCCTGGAACGGAGGAAAACAACAACCAGCTCACTGAGGCGGACAAATACAAAGCCGAGCCCACCCTCTCACTTGACAACGCGACATCAACCAAGGCAAGAAAGGTATGGGAATGTCATGCCATCCGGTTAAATGCCGATTGAATGAGTAGTCGGCATCACGGGGACGGTTAAGGCAGGTTTTAAGCGGTGCGGTGGCTTCACGCCGCTCACACTGCACCAACAGAACTGATGCCTCCAAGAAGCGAATGATCGTCGATGAGGGCTACAAACATCATACTTGTGCACACAGAAAGCGCACATTGCGAAATATATGGAGAGTGTTGGTGCCAACGCTGGGTCCGCGTATACAGTCGCTGCGGCAGTCTCACTTGGCATGGACCATAGTAGGCTCGCAATTCATGCACGTCGGCTATGATGCTGTTGAGTGTCATCATCACATCCTCGGTTATTTAAAGATTGATCTTCCTGCGTGAGTGCGTGCGTGCGCGTGTGGGTGCGCGTGTACTCCTGCCTCGCACAGGCCCGTTGGATGTTTATTACCCGATACATTTGTTTTCGCGTTCTCATTTCACTCTCATGCAGTGGTGCAGCACAAGGCGCCGAGCTGGTGGACGGTATGTGCTTTCTGCTACATGTGCTTTCGCTCTCACACATGCCTTTCCCCGCCAATGCACGGCTCATACATACGCACCGTGGTGGTTATGCAATTCTCCAGCGCACACAATGGGTCTTCACTGGGGTGCATTGCTCTTGGTCGTGGCTGTCACACATTGATGCAGTTTGAAAGGGGAGGGGACCAGCAGGTGTGTTGAAGAGTGTAAGAACCTTCACGTCCACTGGTGGGTTCATTCATAAAGCCCATTTCCTCTGGCGATGACTCCTCTGGGCCGTCCTGGTTTCCCATTCACAGACAGACATGAGGATTCGCTACATTGCCTTAAAGAAGTGACTATGCCTTTAAAACATTTCACGTGTTTTTCCATGCTACAACCACACACTTTAATGGTTTTATGTGGATTTGATGCAGTGGACCGTTTTGGGGGTTTTTTGTGTTTTGTTTTGCCACAGCTTCCAAAATGAATTTAAGTCTGGACTTGACTCTTTCTAACACATCTGAACTGTTCAGTTTCAGCTCCAGCTGTATGAATTGGGTCATTGTCTGTTGCATCACACAGCATGATGCTACCAACACCTTGTTTCTACAAGGTAATGGTGTTTTCAGACTCTTTCTTTTCAATAACACACACACACACACACCCCACACACATGCACGCCTACATACACTACATTTGTATGTTTGCCAAAAAGTTACACTAGATCTCATTGAACCAGAGTCACTTTTTCCATGTTATCTGTGTTTCTTACAGGACTAATGGCAAACACAACTTCTTACGGCATTTTTAAAAGCAACCTGCCACTCTTTCATAAAGACGCAATCAATAGGTATTCAGTAGATTCTCCACCCTGAGCTATGGATCTCTCCAGCTCCTTCAGAGTTACCATGAGCCCTATGGGAGCTTGTTTTAGTAGATGGTCATGTCTGGGTTGGCTTGCAGTTGCCAACCCAGGCTCCATTTTCGGATGATGGATTTACACACCACCCATTTTCTTCCTTCACAGTTACACACTTTATTTTGTGGGTCAGGAGGTGCCGGTGCCTATCTCCAGCTAATGTTTCGGGCGAGAGGCGGGGTACACCCTAGACAGGTTGCCAGTCTGTCGCAGGGCAACACAGAAACAGACAGGACAAGCAACCTTGCACACACACCTAGGGAGAATTTAGAGAGACCAATTAACCTGACAGTCATGTTTGTGGACTGTGGGAGGAAGCCGGAGAACCCAGAGAGAACCCACGCATGCACAGGGAGAACATGCAAACTCCATGCAGAAGGACCCCGGGCCGGGACTCGAACCCAGGACCTTCTTGCAGCCCAATACACAGAACACTGAGGTTATAATCTGACAAAATGTGAAAAGTTAAACAGTTGTGAATACTTTTTTTTATGGTGAATGATTTAGGGAAGTAAAGTCAGTGAAATTTTACAAGAGACTCATAGTGAGGATTCCAGTTTTTTCCAGCTCTGGTCACTTCAACATTTCAATAACTCACTTTAGATATAGTTTGTTACCTTTACATGATCATTTCATGGATGTTTTGTATATGTTTAGCTATATTTTTTGTAGTTCAATTTAAAACAAACATTCTAAAAAATAAATTTCTATATGCACATGCGCATAGTGACATCTCACCAGAGGCAACTAATAAGAGCTGTTCTGATTACAAACATTTAGGTTTTCTTGTTGTTTTCCCACATTTTAGTGAAATTCCTCATTCTGCAAATTTACTGCTAAAAATGAACAATTCAGATGCGTTTCATTCATAAACTTGGCCACATGTTTTGTTTATTCTGTCAAAATTTGGTTGTGCTCAGGTCAATAATTTAATGTTTTCAGGAAGAAAAGTTAGTGTCAGCTTCAACAGATATGTGTAGTGGTAAAGGCAGTCAATTCAGCACCGGACAGCTTTGTAAGTTACTTTATATGTAGTGTCTCACTTGTGTAACGTGGTGGGATGCCCAGATTTTTCTGTTTTGTTTTTTAATTTAGTTGTAAATGTTTGTTTTGTCAAAATTTTATTTACCTTTCCCCTAACAAGCTTCCATATTACATCACAAGGTGCAATGCAATGGATGCATTTTTTTTATTTGTAATTTATGTTTTTTTGTTGGAAAATATTTGGAAATAGTGAAATATGTGTAAGTGTTTGCAGAGAGAATCCGACAGGAGTAGAACAGACGTCATTGTCAGTGGAGCTCTAGCAGTCGTTTCATTCCATATTGTTAACAAAAAACATACTTTATCTGGTTAATTAAGACGCTTTTCAAGTCCAAACAGTATTTTCTTGAGAACTGCCTCAGACTTTTTATTTCAAACACTGGATGTTAATTTAAGTCTGTTGTATTGCTAGTTAAAGTTAATCAATCATCTTTAATCAAACCTGTACTGAAATTATTCAAAGAAGTACACTGAATGTAGAGGTTTTGCTTTCCTATTTAATCATATTTCATGTTTTGTCCACATTTCAACACATACAATGTAATCTTTTAGGGGATCATGTTGAGGGGTTAATACCAAATAGATAAGCTAAACAACAGATTTGTACCAGTTAGTCTTGAAGACACTTTACTTTGTTGTGACTTCAACGTGGGAATTGGGAGTTATCAGTGTCAAATTCTGCCACAAACATGTAAGGTCGAACCTCTTGCAACTAAAGCAAAACTTAAATACGGGACAATCTATTTCAGAATCTGTGAAAAGTCGTTTGTCTGTCAAAATGTTTACCATGCCAGCTGAAAAGCTCAGATTTTGTACTTCTTGTGATGTCAGCAAGACAAATACACACCAAGCAGAAGGAGCTGTTTTTTCTTTAAATGCACTTTTTAAGAAAAAGCATATTCTTCATGAAATCCTGCAGTGGAAATCCATACTTCATTATCTAGTAGTGTTATTTGTCAGTGGGTAAAAAAAAACATCTAGTGGATAGATATTGTTGTAATCTCGAACAGTATATTTCTGGAGGGAACAACTAGATAAGCCATAAAGCACATTCTGATGTATTTGTTTTTCCCCTCTAGGCTTTTTTTCTCACCTCTTGCTCCTCCATCCTCCCTAACCTGCAGTGTGGGGAAACCCCTGATGAGTGGGACCTGTATCCATGAGCCCCGCGCCCCTTCCCCTTCCCTGTCAGGCTTCAGCACCCCAATCTCAGAACCCCCCTATCGGAGACTCGATGGAGACACCCCTGCCTGTACCCCCGAAACGGACCTGACCCCCACACAGTGTGTGCTTCGTAACGTACTGTCCATTGAACCCACCGTGCACGGGGCGCCAGGCGGCAGCAGCCCGAGCCCCAGCGATGGATGCACAGCCCACTTTGACAACAGCGTGCTAAAACTCCATGAACATGAGGCCTGCCAGTGTGGCGGCAGCGGCGGGGCCGAGGCGGGCCACAGTCCGGAGGCTGGAGCTGTTCGGAGCCAGTCGGAGAACAATAGGCTCCAGTCAGGCAGTGGAGGATTTTTGGAGGGACTATTTGGCTGCTTGAAACCAGTCTGGACCATGATTGGAAAAGCCTACTCCACTGAACACAAACATAACCAGGAAGGTACGACACCCTTGTTCTCTGTCAGCCTCCTTGTTTGTTATTAGACTTTATTTTATTGTGCTGTGCATTAAATTCAGCTGTAGGATGAGGAAGCTACAACAAACTATATCAATAACTCTCATAATCCAAAGATCAATCCGAAGTCTGAATAATTTTCTTGCCTTTGGACATGGCTAATTTATATATAGTGTATATTTCTCAGGAGTAGACATATTTTCCATAATCTCTAAAATGATTACATCTCAACCAAAGTGGAAGGACTAATAGATAAATCATTTGCCCCTGAAAATTAGGGTAATCAAACACAAAATTCATTGTTAATCCATATGAGATTTATTTAGCTAAGTAAAACCAACAAAAACTAAAAAATCTAAGGTGCATTCACACCAGCCCTTGATAGTCCGCTTTAATCAACGTAGGCATTTTGTTTACCTGGAAAGAGCGGGGCACGAATGTGCAATCGAACTCTGATACAGACCAAAAAAGTGAACTCTGGTCTGCCTAAAAACTTCAACTGAGTTTCACTCTGGCACAATGTGAATGTGTGAATGCTAAGAGGACCGGAAACCGGTCCAAAAGCAGGAAGTGGTCTACAGCGAGGGAGAATGTAGGAAAAATATACATTCAGACAAAATGCTTCCATGACTGGTGGTTTTACATTCTTTTATAAACGCATAATCATTCAAATGAATGAAAAGATAGGTCAAGGTTAAACACATTAGCCAATACCTAAAGTACTGACTGATTCCGGATTACTTTAGAGTTTAATGACATTTCAAATTAGCAAAAGGAGAGCCTTCACATAAAGAAACACCGAAACTCAATATTGTGAAGGAATTCAGGAAAAAACCTCTGTTCAAGCCTAACTCTTGTAGAGATCCTACAAACAGTCAAAAAGTGGCATGAATTTTTTTGCTTTCATGAATTAACTGCGATTGTTCAAATTCTTCAGTTCAATTTCGCTCTCTCCACACAAACCTGATTGCTGCCGAATCTAAAAATATAAGAAATCCTTAAGATAGGACAAATCTGTCACAATAAAGCAGCTCTACCTTAAATAATTCAACAACAAACTGATATCTATCAGTGAAAAAAGATCTACAAAGTCATTTTTAAGACTTTGGCACTTCAGCGAGCCACAGTGAGAGTCATTATCATTATCCTCACATGGAGAAAATATGGACCAGCAGTGAACCTTCCCAGGTGTGGCCGGCCTACCAAAATAACTCATGAATGACTCATCTAGGAGATCAGAAAGAACCCGGACAACATCTAAAACACTGCAGGTGTTTTTTCAGTTAAGGACAGAGTTCATACTAACATCTAGAAAGAAAAGGGGAAAAATTATCGTCCATAGGAGA